>NW_027185698.1:18839906-18935703 GCF_028583685.1 Petaurus breviceps papuanus | reverse complement strand
CACTGAGGCATAGAGATCCACTGGAAAAGTGGAAAGGGGTATGGGGGAAAATGTGGGAGAGAGCAGATTGGAGGAGGGGATATCCTGTGGGACTGCTATTTTGGGGCGGTTGGTGGGGGAGAAATGGGGAGAAAATTTGTAACTCAAAATCTGGTGGAAATGGATGATGTAAATCAGAAGTTAATAAAGCATTAAAAAAAAAGACATGGGTATGTTTGTAGACAAGAAAGAAGCAAGTATATAAAGACTGACAATTAGAGAGTGAAAAAAAGAATGATTATGAGAGTTGGCTACCAGTGGAGACAGACAACAGGGTTGACAATCAAGGCTAGAGGAACAAACAGATGGGTTGGTTTTGTGGACTAGAGGGGACTTTTATCTATTAGATTGTTAACTCCTTGAAGGCAAGGACTATCTTTTGCCTCTTTTTTGCATTTTCAATGTTTGACACATAGTAAGCACTCAGTAAATGCTTATTGAGTAACAGGTTGGTCAAAGACTGGAATAAAGTAGCAATAGCATGGGACATACTATCAAGGGGTTCTCTAGGACTTCATATTTTGAAGAAACATGAGTCCAAAGCAACCACTAAAATTTCCAAAGGGTATTATAAAAAAAACAAAACAAACAAAAAACCTTGAATTAATGATAGTCACATCAGTAAATGATATTTTATTCAACAATATACAACATATAACATTTGAGTCATAAATTCCCATTGAAATGACTATATGATAGAATGTAATAAGAGTAGCTAGCACTTTAATATTTGGAAAATGTTTTACAAATAGTATTTCATTTTATCCTAACAATACCCTTGGAGATTAGGTGCTACTATTGTCTTCAATTTACAGATGAGGAAACTGAGGCAGAGAGATTAAGTGATTTCTCCAGGGTCATGCAACTAGTCACTATTTTGAAGTGGATTTGAAATCAGCTCTTCTGAACTTTAGGTTCAACACCCTATCTACTGAACCAACTAGCTGCTGTGGACAAAGTAGATAAAATATAGGTTCCTCAATGGCAATAAATATTTTGTCTTTGGTTTTTGGTTTTTATCTCTACATTCCAAATGCCTGGCACAGTGATTTAAACCTAGTCAGTGCTTAATACTTTTGGTGAATTAAACTGAATTAGCTAGAGTTGATTTTTTTTCTCCCTTTCCACAGCATGGAGGTCACCCTCAGTTCTTGAAGGCTATGATAGTTAAGTGTAAGACCTGGCAGGTCTTACAAAGCTGGAAAGCTTTTTTATACAGACCTTATGCCAGATTACGTTTCTCAAGCAAGCACTTGCTTCATCAAGTTCTGGAGAGGTTTATTACAAGTTTAACATAATGAATTTATCAGTCACTGAAACTCACAAAGATCACCCATTACATAGAGGGGCAGCTATCTATGCCAGTGGAGGGGCTTTCCCACAGTAATGGAATCATGACTCCTTGAAGTATTATAATAGACTTTTTAGAGAAAATTTATTTTTTTGAAGGAAAATGAAAATAAAAATCACAAAGCATCCCTTTCACTATGTCTTTATGGGACTTAATTGTCAGTCCCTGTTGGCTCAATTAAGCCATTGTCCCCATTTAAATTTTATTTTATAATATGCAGAGTAGTTGAAAGTAATAAAACTACATTTGTTTAGATTGTCATAATTTATAAATGCATCAGGGAATGTTTATTAAATATTCCCTTTATAACCTGTTTCCAATATTTAACATAGTGTGGTGTGGATGAAGCTAATATTTTTTGTGAGGAAAATGTTTGTCCAACAAAGGAACATTAACTCTTTTGATCATTCCAGGGAATTGTCTGGGAAAGTTTCCCTTCCAAAGTACTAAATCAGCTTTGTTAACAGCCACTTGAAGCTCTTGCCCAAAGTGATTAATAATTTACACTGGCCAAGCACAATTCATTTAGTTCCCAATTTAGTCCCTTTTCTGAGGACTTGCAGCAAGTCCTCATTCTTTTAGTGACCTGCTATAATCTTTTCAAAACCAAACCAAACTAAACCAAGAGGAGCTCAGAAGCCTACCATTCAGATATGTTGCATGAGACAATATTGGCTCTACCAACCTTTTCACCAATACTGGGACCATACTGGCATCTAGGTCATGGCTATATCCCTAGGCACAGTATTTCTCAAACCAGATCATAATGCACAGCAAGGACTCCGATATTCTACATGTACTCTGGGAGACATTGACTACCTCCCTCACTCAATCTCTTTTACACTTTCACGTTACCTTAAACTTATTTCCCATACATGCAAAACATCCCTGTCTCCCTTTCCCCTCTTTCCTTCTCTGTCTTCTTCTCCTTCTCTTTAACCCCCACTTTCTTACTTTTTCTCCCTCCCACCCCAATGAGAAAGCTAGTCTTTGGGGTCTCCTACCTTCAATGCAATTATACTAGGAAGAGAAAGTGGAGTCCATTCTCCATACAATCCCATTAGAGTCCATTACCCACAGAATCCCATTGGAGCAGCTGTGTACTGTACCTTGAAAGGGCTCACCACTAGAAAGAAGTAGGCTCTACCAGCTCTGTTGGTGTACCTTAGGCAAAGCCCAGTTTGCCTCGGTCTCTCATTCTCTAAATCAATCCCCCTAATCAGATCTAAAGCTATATCCTGCTCCTCCAAACATATTGTCTCTGTATACCTTGTAGTCTCTGGGTCATCCTGGTCCTTCCTATTTCATTGTAGGTCTCAAAGTATCCCAAGGTTTTGCCAATAACCTATTTGGGGGAAAGAGGGAAGCTTTGACAGTGATCTGCAATAGTGTCTCTGTAATCAAATAATTCCAGCATTTTACTACCTGCAAATGTACCTCACTCAATCCATATTTCAATGAGATAAGTCCCATGAGAGGTGTAAGTGTTTAATCTAGTGAACAAAATTCAAATGCAATCTTTGTTCAGGGAAAAGAGAGTAGTGCCTCCTGTCCCTTTGCATTGTGTTCTACTGCGATGGCACATCGGGCCAACACCAAGCCAATCTCATTGCTGTCCTTGAGCTCTTTGTGCTCATTCATGATTGCTAGTCTTTGTTCCTGCTTTTCAATCCTCCTAAGTGTTTTCCCTTTGCCTTTCAGTATATCCAAATCCTACCCATCCTCCAAAAATCAGCCCTTTTTCAGGACTGATTTCACATCAAGCTCCATCTTGCATTGTATATGCATGCTAAATTGGCCCACCTGTGATTACTGGTATGGGACATTCTATCTCCTGCCTCAGTGATTTTTGAACAGGCTATCCCTAATTGCTTGGAATATTCTTCTTCCTTACCTTATCTCATAAAAGGTATACCTCATAATTTGTGCCTCATGCCTCAATCCCTTCAATACTATGGTTATGTAGACTTCCTACACAAAATCTTTTCTTATTCCATCCTTTCCTCCTCTGAAGTTGTTAGTGTTGCTTTCACAACCTCAAAATCATTTTGTATAGTTTTCTTATTTACTTATCTTTGCTTTTCCTCCAATAGAATGCAAAACCCTTGAAGGTATAGACTATTTTGTTTTTCTTTATATCACTAGCACCTGACATAGAGCCTTGCACCTATTAGTTATTTTTTTAAGAAGCTTATTGAATTTAATTTGAATTAAGGCTTATGAGGAGGTGAATGGTTTCAGAAAAATCTAGGAAGACTTTTATAAATTGATGCAAAATAGAGTGAGCATAACCAGGAGAACCTTGTACACAATAGCAACACTATTGCAACAGTGACTGACTATGAAAGACTTAGCTACTCAGATCAATACTATGATCCAAAACAGTTCCAAAGGACTCATGATGAAAAATAGCATCCACTTCCAGAAAGAGAGAACTGATAAATGTTGAGTACAAATTGATGCATAATTTTTTCACTCCCCTTGTTCTTGCTTTTTAAAAAATAACATGGCTAATATGGAAATATGTTTTATATGACTTCACATGAATAATTGAAATCATATCATTTGCCTTTTCAATAGGTAGGGGAGAGGTTGGAGGGAGGAAAAAAATTTGGAACTCAGAATTTTTAAAAAATGAGTGTTAAAAATAATGTATTTTTTTTAAAAAGGAATTAAGGCTCAGGTCAATTCCTACCTTCTCCTCCTCCTCTTCTCCTTCTCTAAGAAAACTTCTTAAGCTATTCTTTCTCCCTTTGATTGTCCCTGTTTCTGAATTTTTGTACTAATTTTCATTTCATTATCATATACAGTTCATTATTTTATTTAGCTCTTTCATGTGTGTTTTGCATCAACATTTCTTTTGTATTCTCCCCCAGGCCCCACTAATTACTTAAGAGTAGCTAGTTTATGCAGTGGATCAACTATTGGAATACTGAACTGGGGTCAAGAAAACCTGAGTTCAAATCCTACCTCAGACACTCTGTGTGACCCTAGACAAGTCATATTACCTCTGTCTTTCTCAGTCCCTTAACTGCAAAATAGGGTTAATTATACCTGCCATTTAGGGTAGTTATGAGCATAAAATGAGATAATATTTGTAAAGTCTTTGTAAAAATTAAAGTGTTATATAACTGCTAACTATCAAAAAAGCTGCCTATATAGCCTTATTACACATTAAACACATCATCAGATTCCTATTGAATAGGTAAAAAAGAATGAAGAGGGAAGGAATGGATGAATAAATGAATGAGCCAGTTAACTTCATGATAGCCTCTAAATAAATGCCATCATGAACTTACTTTGATCAATCAATCAACAAGAATTTATTAAGTTCCTGCTATGAGCCAAACCCTGTCCAAGGCACCAGAGACACCAAGACAAAAATGATACAGTCTTTGCTTTCAAGGACTTTCCATTGATCATACAGTCATAAGTAAGGGTAAACTTTTAATATCGGTAATGTGCAAGAGTGGGGGATGGGGAACTTCCAGCTTGAAAACTATGGAATGTACTAAACAGCTCTACATGTTTTTGCTGCTTTTAGTTCACTACTTAGGATACAGAGGCATCAAATTAACTCCATTCCAGATGTACATAATCATATATACGTAATCATATGTTCCTCTACAAATTAAGATTATAAGGAAAGATCTGAGTGGTGGCAGAAACAGCTCTTTCCTTTGGAAGAGTCTTCTCTCAGTATCATAACACAGTTTCTCCAGATGTTTATTAAGCATCCACTCCCTTTACAACCAGCTTCCAACTGCACACAGGCTTCTGTCTTTGCTGATTCTCAGCTTTATTATTATGTAGGGCACGGTCAACTCTCTACATTCTCACTATCTAATTATTGTTTATCGTTTTACTTTGTATCCTGTACTTCAATTACCTACTCTATATTGAACAAACATACTAAATTTCCCTCTATTTATTATATCTCCCATAAATTGTATTGCCCATCTAACATAATGGCCATACCCTGCCTGCACATTGATAACATTTCAAATAGCCTAAATTTCTTGATAGCTTAAGTGTAGGGTGTACAGCTCTGTAGTTTGAATACTACACACTGGAAAAAAAAATGATAGACTTCTCGACTTCTCCAAGCTGCATGTTTTTATATTAAGGTTAATTCCCTCCCCTTCCCCATAGATACTATCATGAAGCTAATGTAGCTACCATCTAGGATCATGGGAAGCAAAGAAACCTAATCTCACAGTTTAGAGCTTTTAAATACTGTCTTTTATTAAGGATTTGAATCAGAGAAAAAAAATCTTAAATTTTCAGAAAAGAAAAGTGCACAATGATCTTGGGGGCTCCTGATAGAGTTGAAGACATGGTTGGGGTCAGTTACAGTGCTGCTTGCTATGAAATCTTAGTCAAGTCACTGAGTTAATTTCTTCAAATGTTAAAAGTGAATAATCATAATTATGCTGTCCCTCACAAAAGGATCATATGAGATCATGGATGCAAAATGCTTTTTTCAGTCAAAGCACTATACAAACATAAACTTTTATTTTTATTCCTTTGAAGCTAGAGTAACTGTCTGGATTTCAATCATCTCCTATGACTCACTCTTTTACCATCAACTGCTTTGGTCTGTGATAGACAGACAACCCCTGGGTTTCCTATTATAAACTGTAATCATTTGGACCAAATTACTCTTCTCTGGTCATTCTCATTTACAAACACATTCACAAGTTTTTCAGTTCAATATGGATAGATTTGGGAAAAATTTAATTTTAAGTGGGAAAAAAAATCATTGGATAATGAGTTCATGTACCTTTTTATTCAGGCTTCCCCCCAAGCCAGTGTAATGTGATTAATTTTGATGTAGTTTCTTTCTACCACTTATGAGAACTCACATCATCAATCATATTACCAAAATTATATATGGAGAAGCCCTAACGGGTCGCTAAGAACGTTCCCAGCACCAGTACAGACTTGTTTCTCCCAGTGTGCTGCACTTTCTAATATTCTATTCAATCTAATATCAAAGGTCCCCTGTGACCAGGCTTCTGTCACTTCCATTGTCAGGATATAAGTCTGTAGAAAGGGGAGCAAAATTTGAAGAGGATACATCAATGATGACAGACTTAGTTATCTCCATAGGGAAACTTTATCAGGGAAAGAAATCTATTGCTGAATTCTCTTTAGGATTGCAGGCCTTAAAGCATGAGTATAGCAATGCAGCAATGAAATTCTCAAATGCAAGTCATCTACATTGATCATTATTGGTATAAAGATATCTTATTTTTTGTAGAGGCCACATGGTATAGTGGTTAGAGCTAGCCTTAGGGTAAGGAAGAACTAGGTTCAGATCATGTTTCTGACACTTACTAGTTCTGTGTCCCTAGGCAGCTCACTTAATCTCTACCTGCTCTAAGTAACTTGTTAGGATTTCTCTGCTGGGTAATAGGATGGAATTCTGGCTGCAATCTGCATTGATGGATATAGTTTCCACACTGGGAATCTTGCCACACTGGAAGAATACTTTCCTGTATTATTTTTATTCTGAAAAACAACGAATACTTAGCTTCAGGGGAGGTTTGGCTTTACATGATCACCAAGATCCCTGCCAACTCTGGAAGTCAATGATCCTATAAATCAATGAACACAATGATACATGCAAACAATTTCTAATTAACGCCTTGAACAAATAATTGGAATTTGAGGTCATGAACACAGTGACCAAATTCATGAATAGTCTTACTGGGTTCTCTTCATGACCTCCATTTGTCCAGAGGCCAATCAAAGTCGGGAGCTAATTCTATGCCAAAGTCTCTCTGCAATTGTCCAGGTAACATTGGTCTGCACTCTGTGAAAAAAAAAGGAACCAGAAAGTATCCCTTTGCTCATTTGGATTCTCACTGGAGTAGTTATGTGTCTTCCCAACACAATCAGAGAAAAATCAACCAACTAAATTAAAAGGGAGAGGACATTTATATTTTGGGATACAGTGGGACAGCCAAAAGAATACTGGCTTTTGAATCAGAAAACCTGGGCTCACATCCTGGCTTTGCTACTTGCTACATATGTGTTGGTCACTTTACCTCACAGGCTTCACTTTCTTTGTATATAATACAAAGAGGCTTGGCTAGCTAGTCCCTTTTTATTTCAAAAACATATTATCCTATGAGCCTCTAACTCAGCAGCTGCATGGTCTTCATCAAGATACATATCTAGTCCAGTGATAATCATTGATATAAGGGAATTTCTACAATGGGATCCCCACCCATGGACAGAGCAGCAATGAGTTTGTAATATATAATCTGAGAGAGTGGCCTAGAGCAATAAAAGAACCAGTGTGTGTCACCAGTGTGTGACCAGAACTTGAATCCATCTCATTCTAAGGTTGCTCTGCTATCCACCCCTCCAAGTTAAGATTTATTATAGTCACCCAACTGGAAATACTAAACACATTGGTGAAACAGAGAGGATCAGTCAGAAACAGTTGGGTGTGGCCAAGACTCTCTAGGTCTTAGAGAAAGAGATACCTTGAACAAATTCAACAGGGGTGATTTTTAAAAATTAAATCACAAACATCAAAAACTACATTTTATTCCTGAGGGATCGAATAGGTAGGAAATGAGCACAGAAGCTTGGCAAACGGTGATATTTTTAATAAATCATAATTACTTACATAACAAATTCATCAGAAAAGTTTGGGCAAGCAATTAGGCAGCTAAATTATCTTGTAAGTGAAGGTGAATACTCCAAAAGATGACCACAGCCCCTGCCTTGGCACTGTCAGACTTTTGACAGTGTGGAAGGAAGGAGAAAGAAAGAGATATCTTTCTGGGGCAGAGAGATACATTATTTCACATAGGCCTCTTCTACTGGAACAGCTTAGGTACCTGAATGCCAAGTAAGATATCCCATCAGAAGTTTACAATACAGATGTAACACACATACATATTAACCTTGGGAGCACACACATGAAAATCAAAAGGACAAAAATAAGGGAAACAGGAGCCATTGCAACAGGGAAGAGCATGACTTTAGAAAGGGAAGGAATATAGGAGGGAATTACAAAACAAAGATGGCTTTGGGTTGTTCAGGTAGATTGTTGGAAGGTCAGATTTTGAAGCAATGATGTTTTGTTTTAACCCCATGAAACTGAAGTGTCTAATCAAGAGTGATGCTGGCTCTGTTTCTGGTTTTAGGATGCCTTATCATCCTGGTTTTACAAACTATTTAGCTCATTCAAAGCCCTTTGGACATTTTTCTTATTCTACCTTATGATGTCTCCAAATTTGTTGGTTTGTATTGTGATTTAAGTTTTCATGTAGATGAATTTTTCTTTCCATTAAGATCAGAAGCTCCTTGTGGAATGAATACTTCTTTGTCTCTTCCTATCAACCTAATCTTAGTCCTGTATAGAGAAGATATTACAATATTTGTAGATTGAATGGATAAAACCTATGTGTTAGTATGGTTCAGAAAAAGAATCAATGTGAAATATACCAGAGGGGAAGGTCATGATAGGGAGAAAATATCTATGTGTCTCATCCATCTTCATACAAGACTCAATGGGAGGCAGGGCAAGCAGACATGTCAGGGAAGGCAGAAGATCTGGAGTGGACCTAGTGTAATGAGAATGTAAATTTTAAAGATCTTCCCTGCCCCTAGGCTAAAGTGCACCTGGAGTCTGGGGTGGGAGGCTTGTTTTTCAGTAGATACTTCTTGATTGGCCAGTGAGTCAATAAGGTTGTTACATTTTCTGAGCCAGGAGAAGGCTATATAAGCCCTGATGTGTAGCTTTGTTTTGGGACTCACTTTGAGAAGTATTCTGTGATTTGATCTGAATTCTGGGAAGCTGTTGTTGAGAGTCCCCCGGCTTTGAAAAACCCAGATGTTGACTGGGTATGGATGTAATGGTTGGACAGTTTGGAAATCTGTCTACTTGATGTTTCTGTCTTGATAATTATACCTGTATACTTTGAGGTTCAGGGTGCTGACCTTTTCTCCTGAACAAGGTAAACGATATATGTCTGACTGATTAAAGTAAGCTTGTTAACCCATTTTGAGTTGCTTTCCTTTAACAAAGCAGATCCAAGAACCTGTGTGAGCAGGCACCTTGGGGACAGTGGGGTGCTTTCTGCTACACCTAGTAGTATGTTTCAGGGGGAAGTTTGACCAGGAAAGTCAAGTGTGGGGTGACAGTAAGGTAATATCTGACAATTTTCACAGTTCCAGGCTGGAAGAAGACTGGGAGAGCACACGTACTGACTGTTGGACCCTGGGCAACTCATTTTAATATCTCTGTTTCAGTTTCTTCATCTATAAAATAAAAAAGCTGTACTTTAAAATCCCATGAAGTGCTTGCTTTGGTCCTTAGAAGTTGGGTTTTGAACAGTTGGTCAGCCTATCAACATTTATTAAGCACCCACTATATGCCAGGTGGAGAACTAAATGTTGAAGATACAAAGAAAAGTGAAAGACGGCGTCTGCCCTAAGGAAGCTTATAGTGGAGTGGAGAAAGACAACATTCAAAAAAAATCAAAGGTGGGGGGAGGGAGAAAAGCAGAGTTGTACCTGCAGCAAGGTGGGTGGGCAATGACGAGATGACGAACCTAGGTTCCCTCCTAAAATGCAGGTCCGGAAGGAGAGCCTCCTGCTCTCTGATCAAAGGAAGGGTGGTGTGCTAGGTTCAGAGGATACTGACAAAATGTGAGTTCTAGGGCTGCTGGGATCTTGCAGAATGCAGCATGATGGGAAAGTCCAGAGTGGTCCAACTGGGTGAGAGATTGGAGTACCAAGCCAGGGACACAATAACTGGGTTCCTGTACTAGAGTGAAAAGTAGTGAGCTTGGGGTGGCTCGGTGGCTCAGTGAATAGACCTGAGGTCAAATATGGCCTCAGACACTAAACACTTACTAGCTGTGTGACTTTGGGCAAGTCACTTAATCCAAATTGCCCTGTCCTCCCCCCTCCAAAAAAAAGAAAAGAAAAGAATTGAGCTTAGTGAATAGCTATGCAAGAGATGAGCTACTAGAACCAATATGAAACAGAAGACTATCATATCAAGACTTACAATGCTGAATCATCTGAGTGACTATGAACAAAGACATAATCAGTATGGGGTTGATGGGACTTTGACCCAATGACAGTATTAGTAGGTGGGAGGACTCTTATTCCATAAGAAGCCATGGGCCATCATAGAAAACAATTGCCCTCAAGATGCCATCCCCAGGATCCAATTATCATGATGACTACTCCCGCCTCTCTCTCTCTCTGTCTCTTTTTCTCTGTCTCTGTCTCTGTCTCTGTCTCTCTCGCTTTGTCTCTCTGTCTCTTTCATAAATACACACACACAAACACACACACACAAACACTTATCTAGGAATGAAGCCTAGACTTTCTGGAGGATAGGCTATGTCCTTGCCACACCCATGGTTGAACTGCCCTATATAATATTACTCCCCTTTTCCTCCCTCCTACTTTTGCCCCAGGTTTTTTAAAAGTCCTGTTTTGTCTCTGTCTGTGGGTCCAAAATCCCCCCCCCTCTAAATAGCAATCCAATTGGTCCTTGGTCCTAAAAGTATTCCACAGTTGGAAGCCCCCTTCCCATGATCCAGTTACCTCTCTCATCCCCAAGGCCTGCAGGATGAGGGCCAGGCTTTTAGAAAGAATAGCTGTCCATCCATTTACCCAGCAAGTTTTCACAGAGACTCCGACTATCTTCTTGGCTGTTGCTTATACACCCCTTTGCTCCCCTGCTCAACTATTTTTTGATCTAGGTGAAAAAAAGTCCTAGTTAACAACATTCTATCTCCCATTTCCTAGTCACATGATTGGTCCTAGGTCCTAGGAGATTCCCTATTTGAAAGCTAAGAAACTCATGACATCTTCACCATATCCCTACGAATTTAGAATTGAACTTTTCGTATGTATTTGGTTATTTGCAATTTTATAACCTTTTTTTCTGGGTGTGCTCAGTTCTTATTCATTGACAAGTGTGCACTATTTATCATGGAAGCTGCTATTTATGAATGTGCTTTTCCTTAAAAATGAAGACGACCTTTCTGCTCTGCCAGCAAAAGCTCATGCTCTCTGAGTTATTGTGTTTCCCTCCCAGTATGGGAACTGGCTGTATGAAACCCCCATTCCTTCTTATACCCTCTCTTTAAGAAGAAAGCTAATGGAAGGATAGTATAATAGTAGATAGTATAGTATAATAATAGGTAGGACACTTGGCTTGGAGTCAGGAAAACCTGGGTTTGAATCTTGCCTCAGACACTCTCTAGTAATGCTACCTTGGAAAGCCACAAGCACTCTAAACCTCAATTTTCTGTCTTGTAAACTGCAGATAATCACTTTAGTACTTTCCTCACAGGGTTGTTGATAGGATCAAACAAAATAATGTATGTAAAGTGTTTTATAAATTTTAAAGCACTATCTGAATCTCAGATATTATGACTGCCTTTGGCTACAAAGTAGAAGTAGTTATTGGTTTTAACATTGGGTTGAAAGTATAACTTTGGTTTCCTGCTCTAATCAAATAACCTAGGGGAGTAGGGGATTACTATATACTATAATAGTAGCCCAAATTCATATATAGCTTATAGCCTAGCTCATTTGACAGTCACCAGGGGTGGGGAACCTTTGGCCTTGAGGCCACATGTGACCTTCCAGGTTCTCAAGTGCAGCTCTTTGACTGAATCCAAACTTCACAGAAAAAAATTCCCTTAATAAAAGGATTTGTTCTGTAAAACTTGGATAACATCAAAAGACTGCACCCAGGGACCTAGAAGGCCACATGTGACCTTGAGGCCATGGGTTCTGCACTTACCCCGAAACCACATGAGGTAAGTGCTATGGATTTTTTTTTTTACAGATGAGGAAACAGAGGCTCAGAGGCATTATGTAATTTATCTAGGGTTATAGAGCTGGTATCTGAAGTAGAATTAAATCCAAATTTTCCTGACTCCAAATCTTGCACTTCATCCATTATGCAAGTTGCCTTCACATCACATACATGTCATACATGTGGATTATATACATATACATATAAAGATGAATATTGTGAAAATAGGTATATGCTATATAAACCTAAATGATTAATATATTTCAACCATTGGTAATTTTGCTGGTGTATAATTTGTAAAATAATCCCAGTTCATTATTTAAGCCCTACTCCTTAACCTAGCAGACAAAGTAGAATAAAAATGTGTCTTGGATAAAAATAAAAATTCATGATTTTACATAAGATATAGCATTTTTAAAGAAATGCATTGATTTAATGTTTTTAGTCTAGTGAAAAATCTGTTTGCTTAAGCTAACTGCCATTAGTTTCAATTAAAATGTATTGATTTGGGTAAATGTTGGTTAGGACAAATGTTGCCTGACTGTGAAAAAAAAAAATATTTGTCTAAGCTTGCCCTGAAGCACAGGCAGTGGGTGGAGAGAGTCCAGCAACTAGCCAACCAGGCAGATGGATTTTCGTTTAGGGTATGTACCATTGACACAAAACAGCAGATAAAGGTGTCAATCTAGGGAATAGTATCCCCCTGACTTATCATTAACTATAATTTATAGGCTATCAAAGTAGCCTAGGAGGTAAATTATTTCTGTCCTGCTCTGTCTATGACAATGCCAAAACAACAGGTCAATTCTGTCAATTCATTTTTTTAAAATCAGGCAAAAAGATTGCCAGCCATCATATTGACAAAACAACTGGCTGATTGTCTGAATTTTTCACTTCTGGACAAATTGTTTTGGTGCCTGTGGATACAGCCTAAGTGTTCACTGGAGAGGGAAAGGAGCTATATTGGAAGGAAGGGGTTAGTGAATGGGGAAATGAGGAGGCAGGAACTGAGAGGGACCAAGACTGGTGGAGAATTTCAATTAAATTATTTATTGAAACCATTTAAAGTCTTTCATTGGAGTGATGAATATTCTTTTTTTCCCTATGTGTTTTTAATGACTGTAAGAAGCCAGATGTCTTGGCAATGAATGCTGTGTAAAACATACATAAATTAAGCAAGTAGATAAAAGGCCAGGCAAGTTGGTGAGAGCAGGGAGGAGATGGCAGATGAAATTAGGGAAGAGGGGAGGAGAGAAGGTAGGACCACTTGGGAGATGTAATTTTGAGGAAGATGAGAGGGGGTTGCCTGAAGCAAAAGGGATATGAAACACAGAAGGAAAAAGGTAAGACAAAGAAAATGAGGGGAAGGTAGAAAATGTCTGAAAGAATGAATGACTATAGACAGGAAAGGGGAGGTGGAAGGGGAGGGGGATTTTTAGGGGAGAGAAAAAGTCATGAACTCTTGTTTAGTAAACTTACAAGTCAGTAAATTTAATGCATTAGCCCCTTCCTAGATACTCTGAATTCTGAGCTAGAAAATGGCCCTTTTTCATTTATGTAAGCTGTTTCATCTCTAGGTGAAGCCCAGAAAATAAGAGAATTCCAATTAATTGTAAATGTCAAGATGGCACACCAGGTGAAAGGTTATAACCATGACAACAATCCCAGAATGAGATAATCCCTCCTCTGAACTCAGCAGAATTTTGGTTGAATTGTGGTGTTTACATACATGTCTTGACTCCTTTACTAGACTATAAATTCCTTGAGGACAGGAACAATGTCTTCCTTGTTTCCTCTGCAGATGGGAACTTGGAACAACAACAGATAAAAGCATATTGTGGTGATTGAATTAATTCTCTTTCTCCTCTTTCTCATCTTCATTCCTTGACCTCAAAGAAGTTTTTTGCTTAGAGAGATATCCTGCCAATTTGGAATAACTTGGGGTTGGGAGGAAGGAGAGGCAGATGAATATCTTAATGAATGAATAATTTAGACTATCTAAGACCCTTCCCAGACCTAAAATTCAAAGTTTCGGTAGCTTTAAAGAACATACAACAATGAATATCCTTAAATTACTGTCAGATAGAGGCCCACAAATCCTGCACCATCTCTGCCATAAAGGATCTTGTTCTGTACCAGGGAGAAAATGAAACACATAGGCAAATATAATACAACTTTGAAGCGCCAATGTATACATATTCTTCCTGAATGGTTTCTCCCTTCAAAGACATAGATCTCTCCATCCTGTGGAATTCTAATGCATTTCCTCCCCATAAACTCTATACCCCATGGTCTACTGAATATGCTGGGGAAACTTTCATCTAGATCTCTTTCAGTCATGTGGATGCCATTAGAGTAAATGAGCTGTTTATCTTTATCTCTCTCCATGCCCAGCCCACTTCCTTTTCTTCTCATGCCCTTCTTCCATACCATTATCCCTGCTATTTTGTGTTTCTTTGTTCATATTATGCTGCAACTTAGTATCCACCTTGTACTCTCCATTTCCTTTTTGCCTGTAGATTTAATTTTTGGAAGACTGTTATAGTCCATGATTCACAGTGACAGCCATCTAGAATCACTGGAAGATAATTTGGGTTAAAAAAAAATAGAACTCTGTCTCAGGGGACAGTGTGGGGTCATTACAACAATGGACAATTTCCCAAATTTGATTCAGCTTGCTTTCTCTCTCTCCTATCCCATTCTGAGCCCAATTTCTCTCCTATCTGCAATGGCTATCCAAGCTATTTGTACTTATAGACCAGTTTTATGGGGTGTCCATCCAACTCTGTACCATAAAATGAGTAGGAGATGATCTTCATCTACTTATTTATTCCCATATAGATAGTTAGATAAATAGTTAGACCTAAATCTTTGTAGTGATTGTGGATCTCCTTTAGGAGGTGATACAATGCTTCTGCAAAAAGATGAGAGAAGTTCCAGATCCATAAGGAATACATCTTCCAATTGCATTCAGCTCTGGATAGTACCCACATAATGACAAGCCTTAAGCAGGTATCTCTATGCCTCTTTTATGCCTCACATACTATTAGTAACCAGAAGATTTTCAAATAAATACATTTATCTTGCTGTCTTTTTTATTTTATATTTTGTTTTGATTACATATAATAGCATTTAAACATTAATTTAAAATTTTTTTGAGTTCCAAATTCTTTCCTTCCCTCTCTTCTCTACCCCTTTCTTGAGAAGGCAAACAATTTGATATAGATTATACATGTGCAGTCATGCAAAACATATTTCCATATTAGCCATGTTCTTGCAAAGTCTTTAAAGGAATTGGAAATGATTGGAGACACTTTGTTGAAGAAGATTCTAAGAGTCTATTTTGCTCTATACACACATGCACACAAGCACACACACATTTTCTTATAGTTATTTTTTTAAAAACCATAGCAATATCCATTCTCTGAACCTTTCAGTCAGATATATAAAGATTTATAAAGATAAAGATATTCCCATAGAATGTTATGTAGGAAAATCTTTGCTGTTCCTTCTCAGACCATTCCAGGATTCCTTCTCTCTCTCTCTCTCTCTCTCTCTCTCCATATGTATAATATTTGTAAACATGTATATATAATTTTTCTTTTTCGGAGGGGGAAGGCAAGGCAATTGGGGTTAAGTGATTTGCCCAAGTTCACACACCTAGTATCAAGTGTCTGAGGTTGGATTTGAACTCAGGTCTTCCCGACTCCAGGGTTGGTTCACTATTCATTGCATAGATTATTTTTATTTAAAAAAATGTACAGAGATGCAAAAACAGGCAAAGATCCATAACTTCCTCCTTGTCTTGTCTAGAACAATATAGTCTGACTTTAGCCATTCTTTCTAATCTTATTGTATATCATTTCATACACTATAAGTTTAAGCCAAATTGATCTCCTTGCTGTTCCCAGGACATAGCATTCCATTGTCCATCTTGATGAATTTGCCCAGGTGTCTCCCCATGCCAAGGGTATGCTCCCTCCTCCTTTCCTCACAGAATTCTTTAAAACTCAGATTAAACTATCCCCTGTGATAGGAAGGCTGTCTCAGTCTCCATTGTTGCTAGTCTCCTCCCTCTATCCAATTTCTATGCTATCTTCATTGTAAATATTTTATATTTATATATATATGATGTTGTTTCACCATAAAATGTAAACCCCTCGAAGGCAGACACTTTCTTTTCTTTTCTTTTTTGTCTGTATAAGGTCAACTTCTAGAGTAATGCCTAAGAAAGAACACTTAACAAATGCTTCTTAAATGAGTGAATGAATAAATGGGGGAGGATCATAGCTACCAATATGTCTTAGTTATCTTTTTAATACTAATTATGCTGAACTTTTACCATCTGTTTAGTGCTCTTACCTCTTTCAGAAGAACAAGCAGAGAAAAGTAAACAAATAAAGATGGCATAAAATAGAGTGTAGAAGTATAGGTGGGCAGAAATGAAGCATTTTGAGAGTTTTCAGGATGGAGGGATACCATGTGTTTGTGCAGGGGTGAAGAAGACTGAAGTGGAAGTGCACTAGATAGATAGATAGATAGATAGATAGATAGATAGATAGATAGACAGACAGATAGATAGATGATAGATAGAGAACATCTCCTACATGAAAATTGGCTTTAATTGAATAATTCAGCAATTTCCAAACTGAATATTCTCATCAAAATAATCTTTTGGTTCACTAAATTAAAAAAAAATTCTATTCAGAAAGAAATATTCTGTGAGAGTAGAAATACAGACTCATGAAAACACTGCCAATAAGACCTGGGTCTCACTAGAGCATTCATTACTCATGAAATGAAATTCATTCTAAGGTGGCTGTTACTGGACCCACTACCTAGAGTGAGACATTGGAATACCAAAAAGGTCTAGTTAAAAGGTGCTTTCAACTTTAAAGTGGCTTTTTTCCCATGGCTAGTACCCTGTGGGTAAGCATCATAGCCAGACTTCAACATAACATAACATCAATACCACTTTGGATTAATTTGTTCTTTCCTTCATTAATTAAACAACAATCTAGCACTAAGCATCTGCTGTTCTTACAACACCATGCCAGGCTGCTCAGTGAGATACCAAGATGAATAAGACATGGTTCCTGCCCTCAAGGAGTTTACCATAGTACCTGTACATCTTCTCATGCTCAGAAAAAAAACAATTCTTCCATTATTCCACTGTGCTTACTACTAAGGAACTTCTAAGGTTAAGCTGACCAAACAAAGAGGAAAGACTTTAAGTTCCTTAGGATCTCTGGGACCTAATTATTGCTTCAAACTCCTTTACGATAGAGGATTAATTATAACCTAAAATATCAACTATATACTTTGTTTGGCCTTTGGGATCTCATAGATACATTTTTAATTTGTAGCAAAATTTTTGCAGTTTATCTTTGAAAGGAAATAACCTGTTTCACGTTAAGACATGCCATGTACCTTGTTTCCCCACAAGGTAATTCTGGACATCCATGAAAATAGGCTTGTTCTCAACCTCTCATGTCATGGAAGCACAGGAAGAAAAAATACTCTAGTTGAAAATGGACTTAGGAATCACCTAGCCCAACCTCTCACCCATGCAGCAACCCCCTCTGGAAATCCCTCACAGAAGCTTATCAAATCTCTTTTTGACCAATTTCAAATGTGACAAGACACTCAGTCTTTTGCAAGACAACCTGTTACTTTGTCAGAATTAATTGGCAAAAAGTTGTTGTTGTTTTTGTCCTGATGTCGATTTGAAATCTGCTTCCTTGTCATTGTCCCTATTTATTTCCAGTCCTGTCTTCTCCACCCACACCAAAGATATGAACTCCCTCTTCCATGTGATAAGCATTTCAATATTTCACTTAATATAGCTCTTTAAGTTTTGCCAACTGATTTATCTCTTTCAGTCTGTCAGATCATCATAAGCATTTTAATAACACTTTTTGTGGACCTGGCACTGTGCTAGCCACTAGGGATACAAAGAAACACAAAAAACAATACCCACACTCAAGGAGCTATAAACTAAAGGGGGAGACAATATATAATTATGGACAGGATACATAGGAAATAATCGAGAGGTAAAGCAGTAGAATTAAGAGGAGTTTAGAAAGGCTGTCTGTAGAAGGTAGGATTTCGTCTAGGACTTGGAGGAAGGCAGAGATGAGGATGGGGAAGATATTCCAGGTCTAGGGAAGAGTTAGAGAAAATACTTGGAGCCCAGAGATCGTGTGTCTTGTTCATAGAACAGTCTGATGGTCAGCATAACTGGTTGAAGAGTACCTGCAGGAGTGTATGGTGAAAGTGACTTGGGCTCTTGAAGAGCTGGAGATGACTGAAAAATTACAGAAACAATAAATAGCAATAGGATGATGGGGCCAGGAACACTAGAGAAAGTCAAGTCGGGAAATAGAAGTGAGAGTGGCCAATGTGGGGGAATGGCTGGGAGAGAAATGAGGAAAAGGTTTATGATGGAAACAAATTTATTACCTCTGAAACAGGCATTCCAGAAGGCATAGTAGAAGGCATAGTTTGATTGAAACTTTGCTATCTCTTTTGATTCTCATAACAACTCTTTGGTGCTCTTATTATTATTATATTATTATGCTTATATTATTCCTACTTGGAAGTTGAGGAAACCAATATACAGAGAAGTTAAGTGACTTACCCAGGTTCACACAGAAAATAGGCATCTGAGGCAAGGTTTAATTCAGGCAGGTCTTCCTGACTGCAAATCCTACACACTATCTAGTGTGCCATCTAACTGCCTGAGGTCATTATTTTCATCTGGTCACCATTTTTTTTATAGTTGCATACCTCTATGATAGCCATATCACATTGTGAGTTCATATTATTTCTGTTCAACTGAAATCTCTAACTCTGTCACATGAACAATTTTTGAGTAAAATTTCTCCCATTCTATTTTCATGCAATTAAGTACTTGAACTGTGTAGGATTTTACATATATATTTTATTAACTTTCCTCTTAATGACTTTTGTCCATTGTTCTAGCCTGGAAAGATCTTTTCTAATCTTAATTTGGCCATCCAATACATTAACTATCCCTCTAGATTTATGTCATCTGAAAATTTAGGAAGTCTGCCTTCTATGTCCTCATTGATAAAAATGTTGAGTAGTACTGTGACAAACTGCTAGAGATGTTCCTCCACGTTGGCTTCAATCCATGAATCAATAGTCTTTTGAATATGGTTATTCAAACAGCTATGACTCACCTTAATGGTGCTATCATCCAGTCTGCATTTTTCTGTCTGTTGTCTATTATGACAGCCATTTTTTTTAATGTTTTGCAGAAATGAAGATACATGATAACCTCTCTCAGCCTCAGTTTCCTCATCTATAAAATGTAGGAGTTAGGCTACACAACCTTCTAGGCCCCTTCTAGCTCTAAATCTTTGATCTATTCTTATAATCCTACCATCCTAAGCATTCTCTTGATAAATAGGTCCAGCAACTTTGTCTGAAATATAAATGAGTTTAATTTGGTATTTAGTGAATCTATGATTGCCTCCGACATCTTTCTTTATATTTAATAAATATAAAGATGAAAAATCAATAAATTAAATAATAGAATTTTACTAGTCAACATAGGCTTAGAGAAATGTTTCCAAAATCCACCCCACCCCCTTGGTTAAAGACTAAGACAACTTTTCTATCTTCAAGTTATCTGGAATAATTAATTCAATTAATTGAACACTTATTAAGTATCTACTACGTGCAAAGCATTCTGTTAAATGCTGGGAGTACAGACAAAAACAAAATAACCTCTGACCTCAAAAAGATTTCATTAGATTGGAGGGTTACACTTACATCCAAATAAGTATTATCCAAGGCAAATCATGAATTATTACAAATTATCAACAGTGATTCTATTATCTTAGTTGCAACTATTTTCAGTACTCAAGAACGTAATGTATTTAGATCTGAAGACTCAAGTTCATTTAAAGTATATAGGTGGTTTATTGGGTTCAATTTTCCCATATAACCATGCTGTTCCTTCTTTTCTAATTTAAAGATGGCATTCCCATTGATTAAGAAAATTGAAGCAAAATATGAGTAGTTCTGATCTTTCTCTATCATCTCTGAAGATTGCATGTATTTGCTAAGGAGAGGACATATTTGAAATTTTTTTCGTCTTCTTTCTCTAAACATATTAAAATATAAACTTTGTTGTTGTTTTTCTCAGGATTTTTGAAAACCTTACCTCATTTTGGGATTTAATCTTAATGACTATTCATTTGAGTTTCTGTCTTTCTATTAGACTATAATTTCCCTGGGTTATATACAATTCTATCTTTCCTTTACACATGTCCTTTGAAAACTGGAGCTCCTTTGAAAGGTCCCTGTGTAGTCATATTGGTTTCTTTAGCTTTTTCCCTTTTGCTTCTTCATTAACTTTGGTCCTGAATAGTTAGCTACATTTTCCAGACCATCTATCCATTTGAGCTATATTCCTTTTTAGAGTCTTGGACCATGAGAACATGTCAATCATTTTTTGAAAGATGTTAACTTCAAAATCTGCTTTCCAGAAAATTTTAGTACCTATATAGCCATTTATATTATAGTTCATTTTCTATGATGTTTTAAGATGTTTACTTTCTCAGATCAATTAAACATATATTTATCATGTGTCATTGTGCACATATTCTGCTAGGTTCTACTGATACAAAGATAAAAGTGAAATGGTCCTTAGCCTCAAGGAATTTATAGTCTACCAGAGGAGAGATGAAACATGCACCAAAATAAGTATGTTAGAAAGGACACTAAGAACTGGCCCCTGAGCTGAGCCTTAAAGGAAGACAAGGACTCTTAGTAGTGGAAATGAGAAAGGAGTGAGTGCATTTCAGGCACAATAGAACATTTGAATGCATGAAGGTGAGAAATGAATGATCAAGTTCCAATAATGGTGAAGAGCCTTTTCTGACTACAAACAAGAATTAGTGAATGAAGATAATTTTAAATAAGACTGGAAAGCTAGATCAGATTCAGGATATGAAAGACCTGGCTGAGTTTATGTTTCATCTTAGAGGAAATGGGGAGAGGAGAACACTGGCAGTTTTTAATCAGGAGAGTAACATGATGAGATTTGTGCCTTAGAGAGATTATTTTTGGTTGCTATATGGAACATTGACCAGAAATGTGAAAGCTTGAAAGAAGGCAGAACAAATAGGAGACAATTGTA
The DNA here is from genome assembly GCF_028583685.1 of Petaurus breviceps papuanus. NCBI lineage: Eukaryota > Metazoa > Chordata > Mammalia > Diprotodontia > Petauridae > Petaurus > Petaurus breviceps. Next base: position 18,914,331 of record NW_027185698.1, on the reverse strand, counting down.
GTAGTAAAGGTGACAATACAGTGGTGACAATATATAAAGTGAAGTATGACATATGCATGAAATGTATTTAGACTGGCAATCGATCAACTAGCATTTATAAAGTATCGACTTAATAGATATCAGATGAAGCATTGAAAATACAAATATAGGGTGTGCCTTGTCTAGATAGAAAGTTGTTGGGGAAAGGTCCTTTAGGGCATGAAAGAAACATTCCACACATTGGAAGGGATGATCAGTGGTTTTAACTAGCTCAGGTATACAAGAAAAGGCCAACAAAGATAAGGAACTTGCCCCCAAAGTACAAGCTGCTTCATTTGCAAAAAATCCAAATAAGAGTATGAGAAATAAATAAGGGTAGTTCCCTTACAGAGGGAATCCAAAGCTGAAATAGGAAGAACTTTTGAATAAGAAAAACCAGATCTCTCCTATATCCCCTGGGAGAGGAGACAAAGCTAAGAGCTAAGGCTCTGAGGTAGTCACAGAGGAGACCTGCTAATTCTATGCTCAAGGTCCTTGCTCCTTCTAAAAGAGCACAGCAAAGCTCCAGCTACAAAGAGCACTGTAACAACAAGGGAAGAATATGGCAGCACCCATCAAGCCGGACACTGGAGGTGATGGAGTTATTCATCAACGCCTTTAAACAAAAACAAACAAAAAAATGAAATTGTCTCTGTCCTCAAGGTATTTGCATGTAATTGAGGGGGCAGTTGCTAACTAATAAGCAGCCCTTCATATGTAAGTAAATGCAATGTATTGGCCATCTAATAGGAAACTCTGGAAGAAAACATTCCTTCCAGCCGTGCAGATCAGAACTTGCTCTTAAAAGATTTCCTGGAACATTAAGAAGTGGTTGGCACAGGGGGACAGTACCAGTGTCAGAGGTCGAACCTTAACTGCGATGTTTCTGACTCAAAGATTATACTATTCTGTGACTCAAACACAAATATAAGCAAAATAAATATGTGGTAATTAGGAGGAAACGAACTGGCAATTGGAGAACTCAGTAAAGGTGAGGAGTATATTCCAAAAATGAAGGACAGTTTGTACCAAAGATGGTTCTGAGACAGTAAGTGGAATTTGTCCTGCTGTCCCTCATTCTTCATCAGATTCCACTCAAAAAAGAAAAAAAAAACAGTTCAGCATGTACCACCTTTGTTGCTATTATATTAATACTGGCATCCTTCTAGATATGTCCATTCCATGCTTCGTGGAGCATATTGCTATTGTCATAGCATATATATATATATATAAAGAGAGAGAGAGAGAGAGAGAGAGAGAGAGAGAGAGAGAGAGAGAGAGAGAGAGAGAGAGAGAGAGAGAGAGAGAGAGTCTCTTGACCAGGAATTCAGTAGTTCTGTGGGTTTCTTGGGGAGAGCCCCCTTTTCCTGGCATTGAGCGAGATTAGCTTATATTTTGGTGCCAGTGACTCTCCAAGGGCCACCTGTGGAACATGTGGGTCAATGAAAGGAACACTGGATTTGGATCCAGAGGTCTCAACCTATGACCATGGGCAATTCATCTAACTTTGCCAATTTTCAGTGTCCTTATGTGTAAAACAAATCAGTTAGACCAAATGACTTCTAGCACCTTTCTGACTCTTTTCCTCTTTCTCAGAAACATCTTTGTTTCTTAAGATAAAATGCTTTAGAAATATGAATAATGATGGAAAGAATAAAGATCAACCATATGTACTAACATTCAATTCTAAAACCCTGGAAGGTTTGGGGCTAGCTGGGGTTAGCTCTTCTCTTACTAACTGCTTTTTTCCTGTCTTTTGTTTTCTTTTCCTATGGGTTAATTCCTTTGCCTCCTGTTAACAATGGATGAGGAAATTAAGTCTGAGAGAGGGGGCTGGTCAATGTTCATGAGTTGCCCTATGTTATCCCAAGCATATGCATACTTTGTATTGAACTCTACTGGGCTATTTTAAAGTTATATAAAATAGAACTATTCTTAGCAGAAAACAGGGACTATAGCTGTGGAACAGTACATATGTTGTCAGATTTTTTTTTTCAATTGACTGGATCACTGAGTTGGGGGAGGGGATGGAGATATATTTGGAAATGAAGATGATGTAAAAGAAAAGGAAGACATTGATATAAAATTTAAAATGTGCTCAAAGTGGACAGACATAGGGAGTTACTAGTTTCGCAAGACTTTTTATACTTTGGAGCTAGTGCTCTCTCTCTCTCTGTCTCTCTCTGTCTCTCTGTCTCTGTCTCTCTGTCTCTCTCTGTCTCTGTCTCTCTCTCTGTCTCTCTCTCTCTTTCCCCCCTCCCTCTCTTACTCTTCCTTTCCCTCTCTTCTCTCTGTCTCTCTGTCTCTCTGTCTCTGTCTCTCTGTCTCTGTCTCTGTCTCTCTCTCTCTGTCTCTGTCTCTGTCTCTGTCTCTCTCTCTCTCTCTGTCTCTCTCTCTCTCTGTCTCTGTCTCTCTCTGTCTCTCTGTCTCTCTGTCTCTCTCTCTCTCTTTCTCTCTCTCTCCCTCTCTCCCTCCCTCTCTGTTTTTCTCCCCCTTCTCCCCTCTCTTTCTCCCTCCATCTCTTTCTCCCCCCTTCCTTCCTCCGTCTATCTCCCTTCCCTTCTCTCCCTCTGTCTCTTCCTTTTTTTTCTCCCTCCCTCTCTCCCCGCCTGCCTCCCTCCCTCTCTCTCTCCTCCCCTCCCTCTCTCTCCCTCCATCTCCCTTCCCTCCCCCCCTCACTGGGTTACCACGCCAAAGAATGATACAGGAAGGCAGGAGTTGTTAGTAATAGTCCTAACAGGGCTAGCCTTTCTCCCACTGAGGCTCCCTGTAGTCAGTATGTAAAAACAGATCAAATCCAGATGTTTCGATGGGTTGTTACTGAACTTGCTTGTATACCCCAGCCACTGAGCAGAATGCCTTGACAGGAGGATGAACAAGAGGTGTCAGATAAGACATCTTTATGGCAGGGAATTTTAACTCCTAGGAAAGAGAGGTCTCCAATCTCTAAGTGTTTTTTTTTTAGTTATCTTTGTTTGTGTTCCATGGTATCATATGTGTCTCTGGGGAAATTTGGGGCACCAATGCTATTCTGTGAGCTGCCTGAGGTCTTGGGCATAGAAGGCACTGGTGTTTGGGTAATAATAACTGTAATAACATCTGTGACAGATGCATCTTCAACATGTCTTTCTATACCCCTTTCCACTATTCTTGGGAGTGTCCACCTCAAAATTTTTGAGAGTGCACTCTTCATTACGTGTGAATTCCAATAAAAAAGAATAGGGACCTTAGTATTTGAACCTCATCATCTATTCTTAAGCAAAACACAGTATTTTTTTTCAAAATTAGTATTTTGCTCTAATTTCCCTCTTGTTTGAACTTTGTTTTCCTTACTGTGGGATTACATGTAACAGAGAGGGAACTGTAAACCCTTTCTAGTTATCTTAAGACTAAAAATTAAGCCTCAGATATATAATGTCCTTTTATCCAGATTTTTTTAAATTTTACTCTTCTCTATATTTTTATTCTAAACTTCCTTTCTATCATGTGGGAGTGGAAAGGGGGTATTGTGGGGGTAGGAGTGCATTATTTTATTATTATTGAAGTGTTTCCTGCATAAGTTTGACTTTGGCAGAGTGCTTTGGGAGAAGAAACTAAGGATCACCATAAAAAAAAAAGACACAGAGCTAGGGGACCTTTTGATTAATCTTCCTTAAAACAGAGATGATCTTCTCTTTGAGGAAAAGTACTGAAAAAGGAAAAGAAGTAGACCCTAAAAGCAATCAATAACTCAGATTTTAGGTAGAGACTTGGAAGAGAGAAGAAGGGGAGTTTTAAGTTACCTGTTCAGATGTTGAGAGAGGTGGAACACAAGAAGGCTGGAGATCTGTTTCAACTCTCACTCTGATAATAAATTGCCTTTGAACAGAGATACTCCTGGGTGACATCTGAATGCCTCAACCAACTGGAGTCTAAATCCGACCCCTCCAGGTAGTGTTCTTGAAATGGCAATACCTTAAAGGAAGGGAGATTTACCAGCCCATATGTCAGTGTTCTTCCTATTCAAAGCTGACACATCTGACAGAGCTGCTATCCAGTCATTCAAGTGTGGCTAAAGAGATGACTGACTGACCTGCAGTCTGTTCCACACTCGTTCTAAGTGTAGTCTGTCCTCTCAATAGCTGCTCTACCTACCTCCAGAGCTTGTCACTCAACTCACTACAGAGTCTGGCACTGTTTACCACTCTGCCTCCTAGGCTATACAGTATCTCTTCTCCCTAGCCCATGAGAACTTACCCCAAGCTGTTCATTTTCACATACCAGCAGACTCCCTGGACTTATTCAAGTGATTGGCAGTTTTGAAAAATAATATAATATTAGATCTGGAAGGAGCTTTAGTGAGAGTTTTCAGGGGTGGGGAACCTGCAGCCTCGAGGCCATATGGGGCCTTCTAGGTCCTGGGGTGTGGCCTTTTGACTGAGTTTGAAAGAACAAATCCTTTTATTAAGGGGATTTGTTCTGAGAAGTTTGGATTCAGTCAAAGGGTCGCACTTGAGGACCTAAAGGACCACATGTAGCCTCAGGTTCCCCACCCCCGGAAACCTAATCATTTTGTTAGTGAAGAAAACTGAGGCCTAGAGAAGGGAAGATACCAAAGACAGTTTTGGGATTAGAAAGCACCTCTCCAAGCTAGCCCAGTCCTCTTTCACCCATATTGCACTTCTATGTAACATTGCTCCTGTATGGATTTCATTTCATTATTTCAGATGTGTTCTTAACACTATGGGCCCAGACAGCATGGCATACAGACTAGTACTTATTCCTAGAGCAGTATATGAAATGCGCCCAGAAGCTGATGCTGATCTTTGAAGGAGGCTGGGGTTTTGAAGTTACTGTGAAGAAAACTCACATTTTTTCCCATTGTGATCAATAACAATATTGCATTTAATAGTATATATGCCACTAGGGGCTTGCAGGAATGTGTGTTTTTTTTTTTTAAAGCAAAGAAGCGGGCCAGCAGAGCTTGGACCAAACACCTTTAATGATCTCCCATCAGCCTTGTTCTTCATCTCTTCTCTTGGTGGTTTCCAGACAAGAACATATTTATAGATTGCCTAACTTTGGGACACCTTCATTTTAGCAGCCTTGGTTGTTTACCCATTGGGGCTTTGGGGCCCACAGGACTTTTTAACACTCCTTAGAAGATTCTGGGCCTGAGAATCCATAAGTGGATTAATAAATTTTTAAAAATAAGACTACAACAAAACTCACATATACCAAAGCTATATAGAAGAAGGGAAAACTCTCTGATGATTCAGTAGACATCTGGGGATCTTTGAGTCCCTTGGAGTCATTCTTCTGAACACTAGCTAGCATATTATTCAAAGGGAAGTAAATAGAATAGGGGACACGTAGAAAGAGTAGGAATTTGAGCTGAATTTGTACAGACCTCAGGATATACACAGTTATCAGCTTCTCTACTTTCTATTTGTACCTTTTTAAACCAATAAGTCAGCAAGTATTGTTTAAGCATCAATTATGTGCCAGGCACTATACTAAACACTTATACAAAGAAAGGCAAAAAATAATCCCTGCTCTCCAGGAGCTCAAAATCTAATGATTCTGACAATCTTCAAACAACTATGTACAGATAAACATACATATACACAAATATGAATAGGATAAATTGGAGATGATGCCAAGGGAAAGGCATGAACATCATGGGGGAGGGGGTTAGGAGAACTTTATTTTTTTTTTACTTTTGGAAGGAATTGGGGTTAAGTGACTTGCCCAAGGTCACACAGCTAGTTTTTGTGTTACGTGTCTGAAGCTGCATTTGAACTCAGGTCCTCCTGACTCCAGGGCCAGTACTGTACTTACTGTGCCACCTAGCCACCCCTTGGAGAACTTTGTTAGAGAAGGTAAAGATTTAGCTGATAGTTGAAGGAAGCCAGGAGATGAGGGGGAACATTTTAGGCACGGGAGATAGGTGGTGAAAATGCCCTGTCAAGAAATTAGGCGTCTTATGTAAGGGACAGCAAAGGAGGCCAGTGCCCCCATATGTTAAAGAATATAGATGGGAGTATAGTTCAAATTGTCTGGAAAAGTAGGGATTTTATATTTGATCCTGGAGGTACTAGGGAGTCACAGACATTATTGAATGAGGGTGGGAGATGACATGGTCATACCTGTATTTTAGAAGATAGTTTTGGCAGATGAGTGGAGGATGGAATGGAGTGGCGAGAGATTTGTGGCAGGGGCCTGATCTGCAGGCTTTTGAAATAGTCCAGACACGAGGGTGAAAAGGTCTGCACAGAGTGGTGGCTTTATCAGAACCATATATGAGAGATGTTACACACACGTGCATAAAGCCCTATTTTGTAGCTGTCTTGTTTTTCTTCCAGACAAATGGGAGTTGGCTATGTAGTGACAAGATTTTGTCTATCTTCAAGTTTTTTGGCCTCTTCTTTTATAGAGGGCAGAAATTAGATTTTTGCTCTCTCTACTCTGCCTCTATTGGTCTGCCTTGTTTCAACTCCATGGGACAAGTTTGCTCCATGCCAAGTTACCTCTGCCTTCCCTCTTTTACTAACTGTATCCATAATTCTTAGGACAGTACCTGGAACCTAGTAGACACTTAAGAAATGAATAAATGTTTACTGTATTCAATTTCAACTTGCTTATTGCATTCCACTTTAAATGATCCCAAGTAACTCATTGCTATGAAGATCAATTTTTAGAACCAATATATTCCTATTCATGCTATACAACCATTTTATATTACAATCACTTCATATTATCAGTTAGATCTTGAGATCATTGAAGGATCTTGTCATATAAAAAGAGAGCCACAAGTCTAGAGACATGAGGTGCTGACTAAAGTGGTATTGGTTGATAAATTTATTGTGATGCCCTCATCTTCCTCAGTTCAAATCTGGCCTCAGATTTACTGTTTATGTCACCTTAGACAAGTCATTTAACCCTATTAGCCTCAGTTCCTCATCTATAAATGATCTGGAAAAGGAAATGACAAATCACTCCAATATCTTTACCAATAAAACACCAAATGTGATCCTGAAGAGTCAGACACAACTGAAATATGATTCAACAACAAAAGATGGTGAAGGGGACAGAGTGGTTGAAGATCTGAGTTCAAATGCAGGCTCAGGCACTTGCTACCTGGACAAGTCTCTTAACCTAGCTTTGCCTCTATTTATTTTTCTGTAAAATGGGGATGATAAAACTAGCACTCACCTCCCAGGGCTATTGTGAAGATCAATGAGATAGTAATTGTACAGTGCTTAGCACAATGCCTGCAATACAGTGAGATCTATATTCATGTTTGCTATTATTATCCTGTTTAAATTGGCCTCTCTGCAACACCTACCTGTCTCTTCCCTTCTATCTAGGACTGATTTTTTTTCTAATAATTTAGACCATGAAATCCTTCCTGCTTTCTTAACCCTTTGAAATCTCTACCAAAGTTTAGAATCAATGTCACGCTATTTCCATATTCCTTTCTTCTCTATCATAAGTCTAAGATGAAATGATCACTCTCCACTAAGGTTCATATTATTTCTATTTCAGTAGTGAGTTCCTCCTTACTGGTGAAAATTGAGTATGCATTCTCAGTTTTCCTCATCACCTCAGCCAACTTTTGGAGGATAAAACTATCATTAAGACAAACCAAGAAATTATTAGCTACATCGCTTTAGACAGAAGGAACACACCAAATGAAGGACAAATAATTACATCTCCATTCCTACTTTATCATGCCTTCATTTGAGATGTTATGTTTGTTGAACTTTTATCAATTTCTTCCTTCTGTCCATATATTCTGTGTACTCTGGTGACAATAGTAATTTTTTTTCTTTCCTTTGCTATTGATATAACTGCTCTCTACCATGTCTGTTCCCTCTTATTCTTAGATTTTTTTTTACATGAAGAAATCTCCCCTTTTATGGAATGTTTTCCTTGTACTAAATAGCAGTTAATTATATAGGCCAATCGCCCTTGATTTTACACACACACACACACACAAATATTATATGTGATATATATTTTACATGTACACATACACATATAGACATATGTGCATATACACAAACACAAATATACATGCATGTACACCGATATATATGCATATACACACATATAAATAGACAGATATACGTGCATGTATACATGCATATACACATATACATATAGATACTCAAACACATACACATGTAAACAGACAACTATACATGCATATACACATATACATACATAAACACACATACATAGATATACATGCATATATACATACACATATACACATATATGTAGGTATACTAGCGAAAAATGTCTTATAATCACATGAATATATCTTCTTAATATGAAATTCTATTCCTACATCATCATCATTTCAAAAAATTAATTCTATTTCTTTTGAATAATTTTCAGACTCTTCCATAATATGTTGAAATAATGGGTGCCAAACCACCAAGTCTCAATGATGTCTTTTTCGTCTAATTTACCTTCACGTGTTAACATCTCTAGTTTGCCTTGTTTATCTCTATTAATTCAGACATTTATTTATAGGCATATGAAGTCATACATGAGTTCTATTGTTGGTTTCATATGCAATTTTCTTTCCTTTTGTGAATTATTAGACATATTTGCTGCCCTTCCTATATGGTAACTCTGGTATGGAAATTAGTTTGATAGATATGTCTTGAGAGTCTTTCTGGTCTTACCTTCCTTTCATTTTAAAGCCCCTATGATTATACTTACTATATATGTATATGCACTTTATGGACCCTATTAGGTATACTCCATCTCTAAATAAGGCATATAATTTTAATATTGAATAGGTGGAAAATATTCATCATTTGTTTTGACTGTCTTTGAAATCTATCAGCTCTTAATAACCAGTAGCCAATGATAGGTTGATTTGTAGGTATGCCTTACAAAACATGAAGTACATGGTGTTCTTACCTTTCACATAGATCTGAAAGTTTTCTCAAAATTTTGCTCTCTTCAAATTACATTGATAGGAAGAGCCAAGATGGTAGAGTACCAGATAGAAGTATAACTTTAAATCATATACTGCTCCATGTCTAATGGAAAAGGTGATTGATTTGCAGACTGAAGACTTAAATTCATTTCTAACTACCCAAAATTATATAGCGCTTTTAAGTTTTGTAAGCAACATATGAAATAGGTAATATTAGCATTTAAGAATTATCCCCATTTTACTGACGAGGCACCTAAAGGTCAGGATAATGAAGTGATTTTTGCCACAATCACATAGCTAGCTAGTATTTTAGAAGCCAAGAGATCCTCTAAATAATTTAGTGTAACAGCATTAAAAGGATACAAATTGAGGAACTGGGTCCTGGAACCCCTTAGCTCCAAAAAGCTAAGACTTTCACAATATTTTCTTTTTTTGTTTTTTGCTTTTTGGAGGGCAATTGGGGTTAAGTGACTTGCCCGAAGTCACACAGCTAGTAACTGTGTCAAGTGTCTGAGGCCGGATTTGAACTCAGTTCCTCCTGACTTCAGGGCTGGTGCTCTATTCATTGTGCCACCTACCTGCCCCCATAATATTTTCTTATCATTCCTAATGTTCCTCTTATCACTGTGACAATGCTATAAAATGATGATGATGATGATGATGATAGCTAGAATTTGTATAACAACTTAAGGTGTGCACTTTAAAAACATATTATTTTATCCTCACAAAAACCTAATGTGGTTAGGCCCATAAGGCAAAGGCAAGTAGTTCTATCATACCCATTTTACAGATGAGGAAACTGAGGTGGGCAGTATGGCTTGCCTAGGATCACACAAGCTAATCAGTTTAGGGGGTTAGATTTGAATGCATTTCTTCCCTACTCTAGGGAGGCTTCTTATTTTCAGGACTCAGTGCACTAAACCACCTAGAAACCTAGATAGTTACAAGACATAACAAAGCCATATCTGAGAACTACATAATTTGTCCATATCTCTCCTTTTATGGAATAATGTTTTTCTTGTACTTAGTAGCAGCTATCATCCAGCCTAACTGCCCTTGATTTTTCATCTTCATTTTCTTTTTGCTCTATATATACTAGCAGAAAATTGCTTATAATCAGAGCTCTTGGGCTGTTAAAAGGGAAACTGTCAATCCAACAGCTCTCCAAGCAATTGCTTGTAATAACAACAAAAGTGTCTCTGACAGACTTTAAATAAAAGCATAGAGAAAGCATGTTTCTTCCACTGTGCCAGGTCATGAACCCAGGTCTCCTGACTCCCAATCCAGTGCTTTCCCTGTATCCAAGTTGCCAAACCAACACTTGTCATTCACTTGCTATGTCATCATGGGCAGATCACTTAACCTTCTCTACCTTCAGTTTACTCTCTGTAAAATGTGGAGATTGGATGGGGTGATCTCTATGGTCCATTCCAACACTGTATCTCTATCCTATTAATAGAGCATATCTAGAAAACTAGTGTCTTTTGAGAGACTAGAAATGTCAGTGAGTCCTTAATCCATTAAAGTAAGTCTAAACCTAATTCTCACAGATCATTTCCTCATAGATTTAATGTGTAAGGAGGAAGATGAGGAGTGTAACTAAAAGGGGAAAGTCCTTCACTGTATTGAGTAGGTTCTCTAAAAAAAAAATTCGTAAAAATATAGAAATAAAAACATGTAGGAAGAGAGGGCATGGTCTAAATTAGTGAAAGGAGTAGCCATATATAATAAGTTGTAAAATTTACCATTATTTAGTTCTACAATGTACGATGTGATTCAACAACCTTTCTCTAGTGCCTACAATGTGCAAAGCACTGTGCTAGACACTAGGGATACTAGAAGGTTCCTACTCTCAAGCAGCTTACATTCTACTGGACACAGGCTCCAAATATAAGAATGGCACAAAAATTAATGTGCAGTTATCTCAAGAACCTTGAGACTGATATGGCTCTCCATTGGCTGCATTAAGGAAGGTGTTGAAAGCTCAGAAAAGAATCCTTGAGCCAGGATTCTTGTGCCATCCAAAAATTTTAAATTGAACAAAACCAGGTCTAGCCCCTGTGGGATAAACTGAAAACTCTCCAAGAGATTCTCTGAGCAACCGAGATCCCTAAGATAGCCCAATTTTGGGTTTTCTAAGCAGAGTTGCTTCAGACTAAAATTTTGACACATGTTGAATTTCTTCATGTCTTCCCAAATTCCCTTTCTACATTTCCCCCTGTACTTTCAGTACCTGTTATCTACCTGCCTGCAGCTTTCCTTTGCCCTTAGCAAGTCCTCTTGTGCTGGTCCAGCTCTCACCTGTGAAAGCAGGCTAATATAACAGATCTCCCAGAAGTCTTTAGGATTGATGCTAATAGCTTGCTTCTCTGGAGAGATAGACCTGACTATCCCTTAGCCTCATTAACCTGGGAGGTTTCATTCAGTGAAATCAGGGTGTTCTAGTTAGGAGTTCATCCATGTTTGCTAATTCGTGAAGCTCTTCATCCTCAAGATGATTCCCTTCCTTGCACAAGGAGACAAGATATTGAATAAGCACTTCCCTAGAGAAGGGGAAAGTTATTTGGAAGAGGCTGGACTCTCTCAGATAAGTGAGAACTTTTATAAATACCTGACTTGGACCTGAGTGAGTGAGCAGGAGATAGGTTTTAAAAATAAAAGTGCTAAATTAAGAAGCTTAATTTTGGGCATTTCTGCTGACAGAGTTGTTTGGAGGAGGGAGGTTTATGCTCTTAATTCCCCTGCATCCAGGGGATCAGGAGCTGAAGGAAATGATAAGATAGCCTGAGGGGCAGGAAAAGTATGTCTCACTCCACTAGCTCTGTCTTCAGAAAGCAGTTGAGTGGCACTGAGTCTCAATCTATTTCAGGGCCATGTTCAGGAATAGATAGCTACACATGCTGACTTTCTTCCCCCCACCCCCACCCACCCCCAGTGCACACTCTCCCTTGTGTAAGGGGGTTGTCATGGCTCTCAAAATTTCCTAAGAAGGAGAGAAATGGAAAAGAAAGAAGAAAAGGAAGAAAGGAAGGAAGGAAGGAAGGAAGGAAGGAAGGAAGGAAGGAAGGAAGGAAGGAAGGAAGGAAGGAAGGAAGGTAGAGAGGGAGGAAGGAAATAGGATGGGGAGAGAAAGAAAGGAGTGAGAGAGGAGGGAAAAAGTAAAAAAGAAAGAGAACCCTTAAGGGGGAAACTCCCACTATTTTTGGAAACAACCTTTTTAAAATACCTAGAAATTTGAGTAAGGGGTACAAAATCAGATAAAGGTCAATATGACATAAACACTAAAGGATATCAAGCTCCAATTCTATCATTGAATGTCAGAACTCACTTCCTTCAGTTTCTAGAGAGGTAGGTCACATTTGTTTTTCATAAGTTCAAAAAGTCTGCCATTATCCAAGTCTTTGACAGAAACAAGGAATAAAACAGTAACAAATGTCAGTCACAATTGAGGTCACTAATATGATCAATAGAAACTCTCTTCGAATCTTGGGTTGCCCTTAACATGACTGATTTCTAGAAACCTCATCCCAACAAATGACACTGGATGATTTCAAAGCTACTAGGGAAGGTACTCATGACTGCTTATCATGTGGTTGGAAACTGAAGAAAAGAATTAACTCATAGTAGAAGTGATAAGATGCATGTTAGTAGGAGGTTCTATATGGGATTATAATCACCATGGTAGTGCTGCACTCAAACATTAAGTGGACTTTTAATCATTTTTAATAATTTCAGTTTTCATTTATTCATTAGTTTCTAGAGAATTTACTCTGGACTCTCATTTTTCATGGTCAAAGGATGATTAATTTTGGAAATGTGAGCCAAATATATTTGCTTATTCTATGTGATTGTAAATTTTGAATAATTCCTAGCTAAAAGGATTAAAAATTTTTTTTTAGCATTTTGGACCTTGAAAGCCCACAGAGATCACCTAATCCAAGCCTTACATTTTAGAAGTAAGGAAACCTGGGGCGGCCAGGTAGCACAGCGAATAAGAGCACCAGCTCCAGTGTTGGGATGACCTGGGATCGAATCTGGGCTCAGATACTTAACACCACACCCAGAAATAACTTACTGTGTAACCTTGAGCAAGTTACTTAACCCCAATTGCTTAAAAAAAAAAAAGGAAACCAAAATTCAGGGAGATAAAGTGACAGAACTAGCTAGTGACAGAATTAGAATTTGAACTACTGATTCAGTGCTGTCTCCACCACACCAACAAGCCTATTTCTTAAACCATTTCAAAGGCAAAGTGGTAGCTATTTTTTAGAACTTAGAGCAAATGGCAATTTCACAAGTTGAGGATTTCAGCCAATTTTAAGATGAAATAATTATATGTCTGTACTGCCAAGGTCTGTCATGTTACAATGTAGCACTGTATCTTCCATTGTCCCACTATGGTGTCTATCCATCCACCATTTTCTTAGCCACTGTTCTTTCTGAAATGGACAGACTGACATATACACTACTATACTGTGACTCAAGGTCTCCTCATACCTGTCTGAAACACATTATTTTCCCATTTGGGGGTTCAGAGCTATCTCAATCGTACATTTCACATTTGTCTGGGCTTTGACATAAGAGCACACAAATGAGTTTTGCTCCCGTCCAGGTACAGAGTTGCTACCTTTTCAAAATCTACCATCATCATTCTTTGTCTTTCTTATTACCAGAACAGAAATGGTCTCAGTAGGACATAAACCTTGCCAACTCTCATGTGACCATCTCCCATCCAGGGTATAATGGAGGCAATCTCAGGATGGTTAAATCTTACACTAGACACAACTTAGTAAAACAAGAATATATAAATTATTCTCCCAACTGTTGTTTTAAGTTCAAACTATAAATCAAATTTTAAAAGCCCTCAGGGATCCATTTCTTAGTTATTGCAAAGAGTGAAATCTAGTTCATTTACCCCACCCCACCCCTAAACAAGTAACTAGGAAGACATCTGCCTCTACTAAACCAGATACTTTCTTTAGTCATCTCTACAAAATCTTCATGGAAAATGCATATGCCTCCACTTTGTCAAAAATGAGAAGCTGGTGCAAATATGCTTTCACAGGCAAGGAATTTTCCACAGTGGGACCACATCTTTGAAGTTCCACAACTGATTCAGAGGTGTAGAGAATATAAGATTGATTCCATTCAGTCCATTGTTTATTGATTTTTTAAAATGAGATTTAATTAGATAGAAATTACCAAGCATCCTATGAAATGATCTTTTTTTAATGCTTATAGATAAAAAAGTCAACTCCTAGATCTTATAAAGAAACTGTGTATGGGTACTGAACTCATTTGAGAAATGAATGGGAGGGGAATAGACTGGATTTCCTATGAAACATTGTTTGGTGCTTTTAATGGAGCAAAAGCCCTTCTTTTTCATATCACCATTCTTCTAGTTTTGTAGTATGACTGAGTCATACAGCACCATAATCCTCAAAGAATTAAAGTTGTGAGTTCTCCAAAGATCACTGGAGAGGTATGTGATAGGAATGATTTGTCTATGACATATTTTTATTGAAGAAGTTCATGAGTAAAAATGGGATAAAGGATAACATCAGAGTTGTATGACTGATATAAGAGCTATGGTCATATTGCAGTAAGAGTGAGATATTCTCCAGGATGTCAAGAGAGCTAGATTAAGGTCTCTAGCATTCTGGGTGTTCCTCTATGCCACTCAATGAAAGGGTATGAGTTACAATCTTCAATATTATAGAGTACCCACATTAATGAGATCATATATTCATCAAAAGAATGAAATAAGATGATTAGATAGAAAAATACAGACTTGAAATTTTTTTTCCTCATAAAAGAGACCTCTCATGCCATTAAAATTACAGAAGACTTTATGACAAATGCAACTAAACTAAAGCCGTTTTTTTTTACTAAGTGACATTATTGTATCATCAATCTATCTGCTGAGTATTGACAATAACCAAAACAAAGAACAGTGAGATACATGTTTAATTAATGTGCCTAATACCATGACATTCCTTCCTCAAAGTCCAAATAAAAGAATGATTCTCTATTGATGCTGAAATTTTTAAGTGTTCCAGTTCACATATGATAGTCCTAGGTGGCACAGAGGATAGAGTGCTGGGCCTAGAGTCAAGAAAGTGAGAGTTCAAATTCAGAATCAGATACTTAGTAGCTACATGACCCTGAGGAAGTCATTTAAATTATTTGCCTCAGTTTCTTCAACTGTATAATGGTGATAATAATGGCAACTACCTACCAAGATTGCTATGAAGATTGTATGAAATATTTTTGTAAGGAGCTTAGCACAGTGTCTGGCACATAAGCGTTTGATAAATATTTGTTTTCATCCTTTCCTTTCCCCTAATAGTTGCTCTAAAAACCAGATACTACATGCTTCCTTAGTGAAATCCATATCAGCGTCTATTACCCACACTGGTAAAATAAAATATATGAAAAATATATATTGCCTGAACTATGAATGCAGCTGGATAAGAAGCCTGTCACATTAGTCCATCAGTAAGCATAGCTCGGGCAGATGCTGCAGATGGATAATGGTATTGAGCCCAGAATCGAGTAGGAGGAGATCTGGCTGGATCATATTTGGGAAAATGTAAAGTGATTTCATTTCTTCTGAATTGCTTCCTGATGCAAAAGCCAATCTCTTTAACACCGATATTCTCTCAGTAATGTTAAATGACTATGCTTCAAGAAACACCATGATCTCAGGATAAAACCTATAAATAACCCAAATGATAATGGAAATACATGTCAAACATAAATAGGGTGACACATTACCAAATGATGGCCTGATCATGAGAAATAGAAAAAAAATTACTAGGTATAACATATAACCAGAAAAGAATGTGAATCTGTTACATAGTAAGAATAAGAGACAACAGGTGGTGAGCCTAAATACTACAGCAATGCTCATGAGTTATTAAAAACATGAGAGAGAGACATTGGACGGATTTTCTTTGGTTGATATATGACAGGACATGAACAAGATTCAAACAGGGATTTGAATCATAGAGGGATTGCAATCTGTATGTGTGAAAAAAGCCCCCACTTAAAATAACAGTATAAATCTAATTCACTCACACACACACACACACACACACACACTCACACTCCTCATGGATTTGAGATGTAAGGAAGAAGATGAGCAACATGGGAAATCTGAGCATTTACTATGATTTATTTATATTATGGTATAAAAAGTCTGTTACATTCAGAATTTTATTTAAGCTTGTAGCAGTCTAGCATTTTGCAATATGAAGTAGGACATAGTGAAAAGAGTTAAAGTTCCATTGTTTCCCTAACTATTGGTATGACTGTGAGTAAGTCACTTAGACTCCCTGAGTTACAATTACCCTATCTACAAAATGGGAATAAAACAATATGAGGTCATTTACAGAGGCTCTAAGTAAGATAAGACGATGTTTATGTCCTGTTGTCCATTGCACAATGTTTCTCTAACCAAAGATGTTCTAGAATAACATTGTTCAGTCATTCTAACCAATTCTGTTCCCCCTAACATTGGATCATAGACCTAAAGTGGGAAAGACCCTTCTAAGTTATTTGGCCCAGTGCCCTCATTTTCTTTGTGATACAAGTCCTGCGTCTCTCCAGGTCAGAGCCCTCACCTGTTAGAGTTCTATTGTCCTAGTCAATTGTTCTAGTCATCTCCTACCTCAATGAAGTCTTGCTATATACATTATCCAAGCCCAGATAATGTCAACCTTCAGTTCCTACACTCTAATTCTCATATGTATATTGTGTATTGTGTGTTGTATCTACATATTTGATTATATTTGTCTTAGCAATTTGTTTTACTACTTCTAATGAACAAGCCATCATTTGGTAATATGTATCACCTTATTTATGTTTGATATATCTTTGCATTTTCATTTGGGGTTTTATAACTTTTATCCTTCTGAGATCATAATGTTTCATGAAGCACAGCCTTTTAACATTACTGGGAAAATATCAGTATTAAAATGGGGGAGTGTACATACACACACACACACACATATACACACACAGGGGCAGTTAGGTAATGTAGTGAATAGAGCACCAGCCCTGGAGTCAGGAGGATCTAAGTTCAAATCTGGCCCCAGACACTAAATACTTACTAGCTGTGTGATCTTGGGCAAGTCACAACCCCAATTGCCCTGCATTCTCCCTTCCAAAAAGCCAAATTAGATAGATAGATATAGATATATCTATATAGATATACAGAGAAGTATGTGTGTATATACCATGGGTATACACACATGCATGCATGGTGGGTAGGTTTATATACATGCACACACACATATATGTACATATGCTTTTCAATATATGTGTAGATATGTATATTGCATCTATATATCCACATATATATACACATATATATCTATGTGTCTATTGTAGATACAAATATGAATACACACTCAGAATGCAACACCCCAGATGCAAGAAAACTTGTGTTATCTTGTTACTTGGGTGGTATCTTTTTGACTTATAGTCTATCTATGATTATTGTAATCCATCTTTGTAGCACTAATCTTAGTTGACACCACATGGACAATATATTTGTTTTTACCATAAGCTAATCTTCTTATCTATTTATATTTTGGGGAGAAGCATATCCCTAATAGATGAAGATGAAATTAAAAAGTGAATCTACTCATTACCTTCAGCAGTAGAATTGTACATGAGGGCTAATGAATGAAGATGCCTAGGAGTTACAATAAGGATGTTCACATTGTCAGTGAAATCTGAATTCCTCTTAGTGAAGGTATATGACTGGCCATCTATTGTTCCTCTCTAGCATGTCTCCTAGAACAGAGAATGAACTTTCTAGAGGCACCACTGTTTTTCCAAAGCAATGCTAATCCTGTGCTTTTTTTCTGTGAAAGGTATCTTTATATAAAGCTAGAATAACTATTTTAGATTAAAACTCATTCTACAACAAGGGAAAATAAAAGATAGGATTAATTTGTACAATCACCCCCAAAGTTACTGGTATGCTACACATCTCTGCCTTGTGCATAGGTACATATACATTCCTTGTGTGTAACAGACACTTGGGAAATACTAATTGAATGAATGAATGAACTTCTGGAGATAAATCAAAGTTCTTTCCATCATCTTTGAAGTTTTGAATAGGCTAATACAGAAATCCACACCTATATTCTTCCTTCCCACTTCCCGTTTATTTTTGGAAGTTATCTTTCAAGTCATAGGCTTAAGGGATAGCCAGGTGGTGCAATAACTGGAAAATGAGAGCTGGAGTCAGGAAGGCCTGAGTTCAATGCAGCTTCACATACACATTAGCTGTTGTGACCATGGACAAGTCACTTCATCTGCAAAATGGGGATAATTATAGCACCTACCTTGTTGTTATGATCAGTACAATAGGTAACATACATTTGCCCAGGTGTACTATCTTTGCCAAATTGGGCCCTTGTAATTTCTCATCCACTCATTTCACTATAAGATAATAGAGACAGGAGAAGTAAATACTCTTTTTTTTCTGTCTCTACTTAGTGTTCAGGCATCTTGGCATAATATGAAAGATGGATAATTTTAAAATATGTATGTTCCATAGAAGTTAAGAAAGTACTTTTTGTGCCTCCTCTGTATGTGGCCTCTCTCTCTGTCTATCCCTTTCTGTGAGTCTCTGTCTCTCTCCTTCCTTCACTCCTTTTGTCTCACTTTTTTTCATTCCCAATGTCCTTACACCCAACATGTATTTTTCTCTTTCTAGTCCTTAAGTTTCCTGGCCCCCTTTCAAGTTATGCAAGCAATTCATCTGTCCCCCTGCTAATTAATCACACAATCACTGCCTACACAGCTTCCCCTATTTCTATTGCTTTCTAATGGCAGACAGCAGAAGCCAAATAGCAAAATGGAGTGTATGTATAAAAACTTTGTTTGAAATTACTTTGCTTAATTTCTATTCCTTACTGGTGCCCTTTAGTCAGAAATAGCCCAAGAGCTGCCTCCCTTCCTATTTAAAATTGCTGAGTTATTTGTATTGTGGTTTGAATATTATGTAATAGTTCTCCAAATTCATTAAAGATGAGTTCTAAATCTGTTGCGCATGTGTATATTTGAGTTAAAGGGTAGAAATGAATTTTAAATACTTATTCTCAGTGAATGTGAAAGAAAAATGAAATCGTAGATCTACCAATCCTATGGAATTCTCTAAACTGCACCTCCTCCAAAAATTAGCTTTTTAAATCTTTTCCTAAAAGATTTAATGATTTTAACATTGCCACCATTTTAAAGAAGAAATGTTGATTTCAAGAGGTTATAGGAAGTTGGAGGAACTTTGAGAAAAATAATAAAGCTGAATTTAGAAATTGATAACTTAGGGGTTATTTCCTCTTACCCCTTAACTAGTCTTCTTGACTCATCTATTTCCTTGCTATCTTCCAACCCTTAGTATACTGCCCAAGTTAACTTCTTGATATATTCTGATCATGTTACTCTTTTCAAAAAATTTCATTGGATTCAAATTGCCTATCAAATAGGCAGGCAGCCAATAAACATTTATTAATCATTCACATTTTGAATTTGAATGGGTATACCCCCCCAAAAAAGACAAAAAACAGTCCCTGGTCTTGATGAGATCACAATTTAATTGGGGAAGAAAACATGAAAATAATTATGTACAAACAGGACACAGAACAAATTGGCAATAATCGAAAGAGGGAAGGGATTAATATTAAAGGCATTCTGGAATGGCTTCCTGTAGAAGGTGGGATTTTTACCTGGAATTTGAAGGAGATTGAAGCCAGATGAGGATCTGAAGGAGGTTGAAGCGGAGATAAGGAAGGAAAGCAGTCCAGGCCAAGGGGAGAAAGTTAGTGAAAATGCCCAGAATTGGAAAATGGGATATCTTATTTGAAAAACATTAAGCAGAGAAAAGAGGGCCAGTGGCTTCCTTTGTTATTAGGGGAAGAGTGACGTTTCAGGACTTGGCCACTGATCAGTGGTAAAAGTTGCAAAGAGACAAATTTAGGCCTGATGTATGGCAAGACTTCCTAAGAATGAGAAAAACCAAGAGGCTACCTTGAAAGGTAGTATGTTCCCATTTTAGGAGGTCTTTTGGCAAAGCCTGGGTGGTTGCTTCTCAAGTGTTGTCAAGGATAAATTGGCTTCTTGTTCATGTACTTGTTGGACCAGGGAACTGTTAGGTCTCTATTACAACATGGTGCTTCTGTATATGATTCTTGTTGATTTGCCTGACATTCCTATTCACATATTCTATATTCTACATTGGACTAATTTTTGCTCTGTACCATTGTCCTGTCCTCTCCTATATCTATTCCTTGTTCTCCATCCCCTGTGCCTGGAAAGGACTTCACTTTTCCTCACCTCCCTATTTTTAAGCCCCTTCTGCTAACACACAGTAAGTGTTCATTGGTTTTAAGTCCTAATCAAGTGCTATTTCCTCCATGAAACCATCCTTGCTCACCCCAGGGGTCCACTTTCACCTTCATTCTGTCTTTTCTTTCTTGCCTGATTGTAAGTTATCCTACTCACTTCAGATTTCCCATACCTTTTTACCTGAACCTGCATTTTTCATGAACATGCATATAATACAAGTTTATGTGTTTTCATAGTTCGTTCATGGGTCATCAGCTCATAGCTTGTAATACTAATTCTATGGGACTTGAGAGATCACCTAACCTGACTACTACCCCCCTCCCCCAATGTACATATTAGGATTCCAAAATGGTTGGGGATCTTTAAACATTAACAGTACCTAGAAATATTTCTTCTTCTTCTTCTTCTTCTTCTTCTTCTTCTTCTTCTTCTTCTTCTTCTTCTTCTTCTTCTTCTTCTTCTTCTTCTTCTTCTTCTTCTTCTTCTTTTTTCCTTCTCCTTCTCCTTCTCGTTCTCATTCTCATTCTCCTTCTCCTTCTCCTTCTCTTTCTCCTCCTCTCCCCCCCTCTGAAGTCCTGGGTTGACATTTCTGAGAGAAGACCCAAAATGGAGAGTAGAGGGAGCACTGTACCCAAATTCTCCAATATTGCCTCCAAACAACTTTAAAATTGCATCTCATATGGAATTCTGGAGTGGCAGATTCAATAAAAGTTAAAGGTGAAACATTTTTTCAGCCCAAGAAAACTTAGGAGGTTAGAAGGAGATATCTGTGACACGGGGGTGGAGCCTAGACCTAAGCCAATATGGACATAAAACCAGTGGAAGAACTTGGTGGTGGTTACAGCATTATGATTATCTCAAAAAATGCAGGAAAAATTTTAAATAAAATACAACACCAATTCCAATTTTAAAACTCTAGAAGGCATAGGAATAAATAGAATCTCTCTTAAAATGAAAACCCCAAAACAAGCTATCTGTAGAATAGGGATAAACTAGAAGCTATCCCCAAAAGATCAGGGTGAAGCAAGCATGTCCATTATCACCACTATTATTCAATATTGTCTTAGGTAGCAATTAGGTATAATAATAGGCAAATTAAGTATAGCAGTAAGAAAAAATTGAAGAAATAAATATAGGCAACTAAAGGTATTATGAACATATATTAGAGAATCCAAGAGAACCATGTAAAGGGCAAGAAATGAAACAATTCACAACTTTAGCAAAGTGGCAGGATACAAGAAAAATCCACATAAATCATCAGCATTTCTATTTATGACCAACAAAACCCAACAAGAAGAGATAGAAAGAGAAATTCCTTTTAAATAACTACAAATAATATAAAATTCTTGGGTATCTACCTGCCGAGTCAAACCCAGGAACTATATGAGCACAATTACAAAAAGCTTTTCATACAAAAAAAGACAGATTTGAACAATTGGAGCATTATTAATTACTTTTGGGTAGGCTAAGCCAATATAATAAAATAACAATTCTACCTAAGATGATTTACTTATTCAATGAAGAAGTATTTCATAGAGCTAGATAAAAGAATAATGTAATTCATCTGGAAGACTGAAAGTTAAAAAATATCAAGGGAATTAAGGGAAAATAAACAAACAAACTTCAAAGAAGGTAATCTAGCAATACATATTTCAAACTATAATGCAAAGTGATAATCATCATAACAATAACAAAAGGCAAGCAGGTAATGGCTAAAAAAAACCCCCAAAAACAAATGGGGTCCTGGATCAGTGGAATGGATTAGGGATACAAGACACAGCAGGAAATGACCATAGCAATCTTGTGTTTGATCAAACTAAAGATCCCAACTTTGGAGACAAGAACGTACCATTTGACAAACCTTGCTGGGAAAGTTGTAGAGCGGTTTTGAAGACACTAGGTATAGACCAGCCTCTCACACTGTATAACAAAATAAGGTCAAAATGCAATAATTACTTAGACATAAAGAGTGATATCATAAGTAAGTTATGAGAATGTGGGAAAATTTACCTGTCAGGTCCATGAATAAGAGGACAATTTATGACCAAACTAGAAACAAAGAGGATAACAGATACTAAAATGGATAATTTTGATTATATAAAATTAAAAGACTTTTGCACAAATAAAAACAATTCAAAATTAGAAGAAAAGCATGAAACAAGGAAAAATTGACAATAAGTTTCTCTGATAAAAACCTTATCTCTTAAATATGTAAGGAACTCAGCCAAATTAATAAAACTGAGAGTTATTCCCCAATTGATAAATGGTCAAAGTATATGAATAGGCAGCTTTCAGAAAAAGAAATCAAAACTCTAAATAGACATATAAAAATACTCTATCTCACTATTGATTAGAATGGAAATTAAAACAACTCTAACGTACCTGGTATATTATCAGATTAATGACAGGAGGGGAAAACCACAAATGTTGGAAGGGATGTGTTAAATGTGGGGCACTCATAGACTGTTGGTAGAAATGTGAACTAATCCAACCATTTTGGAAAGCCATTTAGAATTATGTCTAAAGAGCTATAAAACTATGTTTATGCCCTTTGACACAGCAATACCACTATTAGGTCTATTTCCTAATGTGATCAGGTTAAAAGGAAAATTATCTACATGTTTTAAAATATTTATAGCAGCTCTCTTTGCAGTGGCAAAGAACTGGGGATGCCCATCAATTGATGAACGGCAAAATAAATTGCAGTATATGATTGTGATGGAATACTATTGTGCTGTAAGAAATGACAAGAAGGTTGGTTTTAGGGAAAAAAAAACATGGAAAATTTGCCTGCAGGGAAGCTAGGTGGCACATTGAATAGAGCAGCGGCCCTGGAGTCAGGATGCCTGAGTTCAAATCCGACCTCAGACATTTAACACACACACACATAAACTAGTCGTGTGACCTTGGGCAAGTCACTTAACCCCAGTTGCCCTCCAAAAAGTAAAAAGCAAAAAAAAAAAAAAGATTTGTCTGAAATAATACAGAGTGAACTGAGCAGAACCAAGAGAACATTAAATACAGTAACAGTAATATCATTCGAAAAGTAACTGTGAATGACTAAGTTATGCTGAATAATATGATCATTCAAATCAACTATGAAGGACTTATGAAGGAAATGCTATCCACCTCCAAAGAAAAAACTGATATATGGAAATATTTATTATATTGTTCCATACATTTATCTAAATCAAATGCTGTCCTTTAATGCAAGGTTAGGAGGGAGACAACTCAGAACTCAAAATGTAACCAAAAAATAAAGTTAAAAAAAAGAAGGCTAAAATGTAATTGGGAAATATTTAATGAAACATGTAAAAATGTATTTTTAAATGTTATCTCATTTGATCCTCATAACTACTCTTTAAGGTAGATGTTATTGTTATCCCCATTCTAGAGATGAAAAATCTCAGGCTGGGAGAAGTTATTTGCCTGGGGTCATAGAACTAGTAAATGATTGGAGAAGGATTTGAACACAGGTCTTCTTAATTCCAGTTCCAGTGCCCTATCCACTCTACCATCTAGTTCCCAGAGTTCTTTTCAAGTTACATCTGCAAGACTAAGATTCCATGATCTTTCTTCTGCAAAGCAGTTTTCAGAGGGAATTGTGCTACTGCTTCTCCCCCATATGTCTTTTCTTGTGTCTTTAGTTTTTTCACAGGCTACATGAGGGGGAAACTGGGAATAGTAAAGAGGCTGATCCTAAATGATCGTCTGCATCAGTAATAATAAACTCTCTCATGTTAAATTCCTCATTGAGGAGAGATGGGGTGAGGACTTGTGTCCCAGCGTCCCTTATCTCTTTTTGTTTCCCTCCCTCTCTGTACAGTTAAGTGATCACTGTCTGCCCACATTGCATCTCTGCTTAGACTCAAGGTTTTTTTTTTTTTTTTTTTTTTTTCCAATCTAGAACACATTGTAAAAGCACTGAGTTGGGAGTCAGGGGACTTGGCTTCTAGCCTTGTGTCAGCTGACTCACTATGTGATCTTAGATCTCCTCTCTCAGTATTGTTTCTTTCCTCTCTAAAAGGAGAGTAGACTAAATGGCCTACAAGTTTGTTTTTTTTTTTTCCCCAACATTATGGAGGTGCTTTTGAAAAAGTTTGTTGAATTGAATAGGAAAAAAAATGGGTATGAATTCTAGCTTTCAATGATCTGGTCCTTCTTCATCCTCGTCCTCCCCCCCCAGCTGATCCCAATTATTCCCACCCCAGATGGAAGTTGTATCCTGCCTCTAGGCAGTTGTTTGCCAAGGAGGGAGGAATCACAGATCTCCTTTACCATTAAAGCTCACACTTTAATATTTGCAATGACTAAAGCAAGTGAAACAGAGAAATGCCTTCCCTGGTATCAGATATAAGTGAAGTCAAAGAGCTGATATTCCCAGGTTGCTTCACCCCTCGTATTAGTGAGCAGTCAGTAACCCAGTTACTTCACCCCTCACTCAGATCATCCTGTAGATTGAGTCTGCTCTTCGGTATAAAGGAATTCATTTTCCTTGGGATCTGAGGTGAGAGGAGGATAAGGATTACTGCATTTTTGTCTTTGGATCCTTAGCATCTAGCATAATTGAATTTAACCAACTTTAAATGCTGATTAAATTGAGTTGAACTGAGTTGATAGACACTATTTCTCTATGTTTTCCCCCCCTTTTATTTTACCTGAGGTAAAAAACTGGCAAAGTTGAGTGTCTGTGTGGGTCCTGGCTATGTCTAATAACTGAGGATCAACTTTGGGTTTTTTTTGCTTTTTTTTTTTTGGAGGGAGGAGGGCAGGGCAATTGGGGTCAAGGGGCTTGCCCAAGGTCACATGGCTAGTTTTCGGTTAAGTGTCTGAGGCTGGATTTGAACTCAGGTCCTCCTGACTCCAGGACCAGGGCTCTATTCAGTACACTACCTAGCCACCCTGAGGATCAACTTTGTAAAAGCACAGGTAGCCTGGGATATGAATAGTTAACTGAATAAGTAAGAGAATGCCTGGAAGACATTGTACCCATCTGTTCAAGTCAGAATTCGGAATTAAAGGTTCGGAGAATCTAGCTGATATGGAGTATTCTTCAATGGAATTCCTTGTTGTTCAGGACAGTCAAGTTGAGGAACATTAGATTCACAGCCAAAAGAGCTGAAATCACACATTAACTCTGCTTCTGTCTACCTGTGTGAGTATAAGTTCCTTCATCTGCCTAAGACTCCACTTCTTAGCCAGCCAAATGGAAGACTTAGGCCTGCTCCCTATTCTAGCTTTGATCCTATAATCCTGAATCCGACTGCCCATTGGTTTCTTGGGAAACTAGGAGGTCATAATGTAAGAAAGACACAAAACTGAAAGAGAGATTTGAGAAAGGGGACGATGGAAAGCAGGTCAGAGTCAGTCACTAAGAGGGAGGAATGCAGTGAAGGCTGTGATCGATCCTATGGGGAACAGAGGCAATTGAGTCTGACAGCTGCCACAATTGCCTTTTGATGATCACAGAGCCACAGTGTATTGGAATAGAAAGCCTTGGAGGTCATCTAATCCAACCCACTCATTGTCACATAAGGAGCCTGAGGCCAAGAATAGTGCTGAGACCTGCCCAAGGCCATACAGTAAGTCGCTGTTGGATCTGGGTGTAGATTAAAGGTCTTCCTGACTCATAAGCTGGTGCCATTTCTGTCACATTACCCTGCCTGTCTTGGACAGCTCTTGGGGGCCTTCCCCTCCTGGTACTTCAATGTCCTGGACTTACCGGGTCCTGATACTCAGTCAAGTTCTGAGAACAGCTAAGAGGAGCTGAGAGTACCCCTCCGGTTCTATGCGGTGTCATGAGTCTCCAGCTAAGCCCCTAGAGAATAACACCATAGCCCTAGGAAATGACATGTTTAGTGCCCTACCCTTTGTGTTTGTTAAAATTAATGCAGAGGGACGGCCAGGTAGCACAGCACGTAAGAACACCGGCCCCCGTGTCGGGATGACCTGGGGGATCAAATCCGGGCTCACACACTTAGCACCCACCCAGAAACATTCAGGGGTTATTTGACTTTCATGTCCAGAGCCTAATTTCTCCCTTGGTGGACTATCCCAGTTATCAAAAAAATCAGTCTCTACAGTCTTGATAAAAGCAATAACAGGTGTTAATGGAATTTAAGGACTTGTACCCCCAAAAAGATTATGCTTAAATTCAATGTATGGCTCTTATCAACCTTTAAGATGCTTAACTACTAACAAAATACTGAGCTTGGGGAGGCATGGAAATTATGTGGAGAAAAATAAAATACATATGTTTACTAGGCCTTGGAATAGAGAGAAAAATCTTCCAGCAAATATGTACTGTGTGTAAACTATGTACTACAGATTAAAAGGATGTAAAAATAAAAAGAAAAAACTTGTCTCCAGGCAATTCCATTGAACTGGAGCAAAGGGTTGGACTCTTGGATGTTTGCGGGTCTTCCTAATATTCAGAATTTGATTCAGCCCAGAGTCAACTTTTCTTGGTTCTGAAAGTGCTGAGACCTACCCAAAAATCTAAGTCCGAGTGTGTGATGCTGAAAAGGAAATGACTTGTTCTCTATTATAACAAGAACAAAAGGAGCCTAACTTCCCCCGGAGAAAAACAAGATCAGAGAAAAACTGTCTACCAATAAAGTAAATGGCATGATGATGCTAGTAAAAAATGCCAGCTGGTAACAAGCAGGCAGACTCTCCCTAGCCAGATCTCCACTCACAAAATATGTGGCAGAGCTTTCTCTGACGAAACAATAGCACAGATTTCGGTAAATAAACATTGATTTAGCAGGAACTCAGACAAATCCATCTTGATGGAGTGGCACACTCCTGCTCTCTCTTCTAACCCACAAAACAGGGCATTTGGAGCATACAGAAAAGAATGAGACTGAATCAAGCCCAGGACAAATCCCTGTCATCACTAGAAAGTTCTGGAATAGTGACTCTCCTAGAAGTGCACTCTTGATCATGATTTTAATAGACCCTGAGAGGGAGAGCTGCCATCTTTGAAACCACCAGGATCAAGTCCAGCACAAGACACAGAGTGGGACTCTGTGAAACTAAGCAAATCATTTAATCTTAAGGACCTCAGAAAACTCTCAAAAATTCCATCCACATTATAGAACAGTTACTGATCTTCATGGGTAGAGGAAATTTCTCATGCAATGTTCCCTATAAGGATCAAATCACAGGTCCAGTTTAAAATATATATATATATATATATATATATATATATATATATATATATATACTAGCTACTGAAAAGAGCTTTCCCAGCTCTCTATGTTACAGTAATGGTGGAGGGATTGGCTGTAAAATCCTCCAGGGTAAGAACTATATTTATCTAGTATCATAAAAATCATAGTCTTAGAGTTAGAAGTGACCCATGAGGTCAGATAATCTAACCTCCTAACTTCTGCAATATCCCCCAAAAGTGCTCACCAAGCCTCTGCTGGAAGATTTCCTGTGATGGAAAGCTCACTTTCCCCCCTAAGGCAGTCAATTCCACTTTTTTTTGGACAGTTCTAATTGTTTTTCCTTTTATTGAACCGAAATCAACTTTGTTGTACTTATACCCATTGGTCTTAGTTCTACCCTCCAGGGCCTAATTGATCAATCAACAAGCTTGATCCCCTTCTACATTCAAATCTTTACATAGATGAAAACGGCTATTATGTTCTCACTGGACCTTTTAAAGCTCAATTGTGGCACTTTGTAGTTATTTTTGATGATGCATTGACTACTCTTTCTTATTGTAACGATATATTTTGTTACTCCGTCCTGGAGCATGTCTTTCCTGATCTCTTCCTCCCATCTTCCCCCTAGACTGTGTGTCCTTTCTCCTAAAGAATGCATAAAACATTTTCTTTGGCACCACAAATGTGTTTAGGGAATGTTAGTTTATATTGTGACCCCATGTGGGGTTGCAATCCACAATTAAAGAAGTGCTGAAGGTGTCATGAATGGAGAAAGTTTGTGAAGTCCTGGTTTACATTACAGTTATCTTCGTATGTGTCATATTCCCTACACAAACTGTACGCAACATGAGGGCAAGAACTGTGAATGCAGCATGCTACATCTTTGTCTTTGAGGATGTGGAACTTGGATTCATATCCTCCTTTGATGCTAATTAATAGTTTGACCTTTGACAAGTCACTTTACATTCTTGGGCAAGAGTTTCCACATTTGGAAAATAAGGGACTTTTAGGTGGCCTCTGAGATTTCAACTAGCTCTAAATCTGTAGTTATATGATCCTGTGAGCTAAACTTTACAACTCATGTAGTTCCAAACCTAGCACTCTGTACAAAATAGACAAATCATTTCTTTGAATTCATTCCTGTAAAATAGTATCTTACATGGAGATTATCTTATATTATATGGAGATTTGTCTCCATCATTCCAGTTTGTCAAGAACTTTTTAGATACCAGTTCTTTCTTGTACTGTATTATTTATCATTCCCAACTTTCCACCATTAATAAATTGTAGGGCATGCCATCTAGGGCTTGATTGAAAGTCATAGAACAAATCTTGAACATCTGACTAAAGACACCGCCTGTTACATTCTATGCGAGACCTTCCTAGAGGCTGATGTTGCTCCATTAACCACTATCCTTTGGGGCTTACTTATTAGCCAATTGCAAATCCAACTAAGCATGATAGAATCCCACAATTCTTCATTTTATCGATGATGATATGAGATACTTTGTCAAATACCATAATGACATCCAGATATCTATAGTCTATACCATATGTGTGTATTTGTGGGGGGGCTGTTCAAGGGGGACTGACACCTCTGGTATGAGAGTTTGATGAGTACTGTTCAGGGCTGTTCATATACCTTTGGTTTCTACCTTTCTCACAACTCTGACCTGTGGCTCCATGAAGCTCTGGCATGTGCAGTGAACAGACCCTAGTAAACCATTTCAGCAAACAGGCTAAATCAGATTGAAGATTACTGACAAGCCTCAAACCCATCATTGAGTTAGGGGGATGCCCCAATCATGTGAAGAGCTCTCCCTGGAGAAGAGGTAGATGAAAACAATCTGTTCCACTGCCCAGGAAGGTGACTGAAGCTTAGAGCTTGGGCAGATATTGGAGACACCAAGGTCATTCACAGAATCCCAACTCATCACCAGATGTCCTGATTTTTTCTTACCAGGCGACTTTGATGACTCTGAAAGAGAGAGAAAGGCTGATGACTTTGTGTAACTCTGTTTCACTTAAATCTAATTCACACATGAGTCAAGACATCACCCCATGATGTCATTGGTTCTCCTTGAAAAACGAAGGGCAAACAGCATCTACAGTATTCTCCTGAATAGAGGAACCCTGTAAAAATGAAAATGAAATTAATCCAGCATGACTAATGAATGTTGGCTTTAAGTGATCCTCATTTTCCTTTCTAACCATTCCACTATTTGTATATTCTAAAATTTTGCCAGGAATCAGCATCAAGGTCACTGGCTTAAATTTGAAAGACTCTAATTGAATTCAATTCAGCAAACATTAAATGCCCACTTTGTATTAATTTACCTTCTTTCCACTTTTGACAATTAGGACATTTCCCTGATCCTTGTCTGTTGGCATTTCTCCTGCTCTCTGTGATTTTTAGAAGTATGCCAATGATGGCCAAACAATCACATGCTCAAATTTCTTTGGATCCCTGGGATATATTTTATTCAACCCATATTATTGGAACTTGTGTATTATGGAGCAGAATTATCTCTGACTGCCCTATTCCTCTGTTTTGCAAGTAAATCAATTATAAAATAGATATTTTCTATTCTTTTGGTTTCCTCATTATACCAAGTGACTTAGTCAGTCAACAAACAATTATTAATTCCCTATTATGTGCTAAGTACCAGAGATAAAAAGAAAAACAAAATTAAAAAAAAACAGTCGTTCTCAAGGAGCTCACAGTTTTATGGGAGAAACAAATGTAAATAACTGCGTACAGGATGAATTGGAGATGATTAAGAAAGGGAAGGCAACCAGCATTAAGGGAAATGAAGAAAGATGTCTTATACAAGGTAGTTCTTTATCTGGGGGTTGAAGGAATCCATGACAGCAAGAAAGGAGAGAAAAGAAGGGAAAGAATTCTGGCCATGGAGGGTAAGTAGGTGCAATAGTCTGAAAAGGCAGTCAGGAGACAGGAGTATCTTGGGTACGAAAAGCACTGCTGCATCACAAAGTACTTGGAAATGAAGAATTTCTAAGAAGAATAGAAAGGTGGGGGGGGGGGTATAAAGAACTTTGACCTTCAAACAGAAGATTGTATATTTGATCCTGGAATTGATAGGGAGCCACTAGTTTATTGAATAGGGGATGTACTTTAGAAAGGTCAATTTGATAGTGGAATGGAGGATGGACAGGGTTGGAGAGAGATTTGAGGCAGGTTGACTAACCCAAAGGCTACTATGAGAGTGAGGTGATGAAGGGCTGGGCATTGATTAAACTTCATTGTGAACTTTACATATAGAAGTTACAACTGTGGGTGGCCAGGTAGCACAGCAAGTTAGAGCACCGGCTCCAGTGTTGAGAAGACCTGGAGATCGAATCCCGGGCTCAGACACTTAGCACCCACCCAGAAACACCTGGCCGTGTAACCTTGAGCAAGTTACTTAACCCCAGTTGCTTAGGGGCGGCCAGGTGGCTCAGCGAGTAAGAGTACCGGCTCCAGTGTTGGGATGACCTGGAGATCGAATCCCAGGCTCAGACACTCAGCACCACACCCAGAAATAACTGGCCGTGTAACCTTGAGCAAGTTACTTAACCCCGATTGCTTAAAAAATACAAAAAAAAAAGTTACAACTGTAATCCATGTCCATGTCAATGTGTCTTCTACCTATATCTCATTTTTCATTATAAAAATTTTCTTTCAAGAGATCAGATTATGTCAAATAGTTGTTTTCATCACAAGCCTAGCTTTGTATTAATTTTGCTCTTTGCTATTACAAGTCTCATTATAAACAAACAACTAAAGAATGATGGCAAAGAGGTCTTTCCTGTCTGTTAAAATAGAATCTATTTCACGTTTTGTGTTCATTCAATGCTGGTCACAGCCAGTGTCTTCCAATTATTATTTCTAATAAAATATTTATGCTATATAAGCATACAAGTCTTTTACTCTCATTCCTTATGCCTGAACCATATTTTTCAACACTTTTTTTGCCAAAAGCCTTTATTCCCACTTTTGCAGTGAAGTCACCAAATATCAAGGTACACATTGATTAAATTTGGACTTTTCCATAAAATTTGTCTATCTCTATATCTTCTGCAAAATAGAGCTCATGAGATCTTGATCATTTTCCTGATAATCTTTTTGCAAATACTTATCATGAGTAATGCAATGCAGGAGTACCAAATGTTCTATTAAATAATGTTTCTGGTTACTTATGGATACTTGATAAATGGAACACTGCCAACTCCTTTATTTACCTCTTCCTGTGGAACATGTGAGCAATTCTTCCATTTAACTGAAACTTCCTTCTGTCTCCCAGTTTTACTACAGTAACAAAATAATATGATTCAGTTATTCCATGAATATGTTCACTAGTTTGTCATTAGACAAGTAACAATAGCTGTGTTAATATTTATAGATGGACTAAGAACTATGGTTTTAGTACTTCTGTTTCCTTTTTCTCTACCTTGCTATCCTTACTACACAAAGGGGTAGAAGAAAAGGTAGAAATAGATACAGAAACAGATATATACATGGAGTTGAAGATCAACATATTGGAGGCAGCCCAGAATAGCAGATGCATGGATGGCCTTTGAGTCACAATGACCTGGATTTAGTTCCTGTCAACAAGGTTTGGTTGATTTTATTCAATCTGCTATACTTGAAAACTATACTTTGAATTTTCAACAAACTATTCAATTAGATGAACCATAGTCCAGGTGAGGCTCTTCAAGACCTCCCAGACACTCAAAGGCCACAGTTTTAAAATAACGGGGATTCATTATTAGATTCAGTCAATATTTCTTGAGCAAACCCTGTCCCAGGTACCTTTTATGATACTAAGCCACACAAGACATGGTTGCTGTCCTCTAGGAGTTTACCACCCTAAAAGGGAGGTTATACATGATAGAAACAATTATCTACAATGAGAACAATATTTTTGTCACTTTTATAAAGTAAATTTGGTCCTTTTTATTCCCCTGAAAATCAACTCAAGTTCAGACTCTTATCCAAACCAAATCCAGGTTTCCTTGGAGGTTTCCCTGTCACTGATTTCATTAATATTTTGAAAAATAACCCTAGGACTACTTAATTAATTGCCCCTTCTTTCAGTTTTCCATCCCAGGTAGATTAATACCTACACAGCCCACAAATCAATGAGGGTTGGAATTTCCTACAGCTAGATTAGCACATCTGTAGTTTAAAGCCAGTTTGCATTAGAAGAAAACAGCCTATTCCCATGAGGAATATTTAGGGGATCAATTCATAAGGAAAGAAAACATGCTATTCTCAGCAAGGAGACAATACATGTTTTGTCTGTAGCCCTGATTAATAATGCACCAGAGCTTGGAGAATATGTTTAAAGGGCCACAGTCAATCTTTTAAGACCCACAGTTTGACCTGCATTAAAGCTAAAGAGGAATTGCCTGCTAATTCTGAGGAGCTTTTTTGTCAAAGGCCTGTTCCAGAAGAAATTACAGCTAGCAAAAATGGGAAGCCTTTGTGCAAACAGGTAAAACACGAAAGCTGCAGGTTAGACCACCTCCTGTGACTGATTTCACTAATGAATCCCTGGTTAAAACAATCAGCCCTCTTTCCAGAGTGTCTCATCAGTCAGCGACAAAGCATCAGTAGTGCTCCAGAGGAAGGAAGGCAGGAAGGAAGGGAGGGACAGAGGAAAGAAGTAAAGGAGGGAGGGAGAAAGGAAAGAGAAGGAAAGAATGAAGGGAAGAGGGAGGGAGGGAGGGAGGGAAGGAGGAAAGGAAGGATGGAGGAAGGACAGAGGAAGGATGGAGGAAGGAAGGAAAGAGAAGGAAGGAATGAAGGGAGGAGGGATGGAGGAAAGAAGGAAAGGAGGGAGAGAGGAAGGAAACAGAAGGAAAGAATGAAGGGAGGAGGGCTAGATGGAGGAAGGAAGGAAAGAAAGGAGGGATGGAGGGAAGAAGGAAAAGAGGGAGGGAGGAAGGAAAGAGAAGGAAGGAGTGAAGGGAGGAGGGAGGGACGAAGGAAATAGAAGGAAGGAATGAAGGGAGGAGGGATGGAGGAAGGAAGGAAGGAAAAAAAGAAGGAAGGGAAGGAGAAAAAAGGAAAGGAAAGTAACAGAAGAGAAGGGAAGGGAAAGAAGAAAGGAGGGAAAAATAAGGAACAAGTCATTGGAAATATTAATAATACTAACATATTTGGAAATTTAAACTTTATTAAATACTTTCTCCTTTTAAAGATGAGGAATTGAAAGAAAGTCAGTAAGTATCAGAGAAGTTGTTATTTTTTCTGTGCTATATTTCTAGTAAGTGTCAGAGGCAGAATTTGAACCCAGATTTTCCTGACTCCACTACCCACATGTTGTACATGGCACTAGAATTAAGGAAATGTATTTCAATTGAGGTATATATGTGTGTGTGTATGGATTCCTAAGAAGAACTTTCAAAAAGGCATAAAATTCTAAGCTTTATGTAGCCCTTGAAACAGTATCTAAAGTTCTTAAAGATTTATCCTTCTGAACTCAGCTCAGAAAGACAGTATTTTCTTTCAAAGCCCTCTGCTCTTCACCTGTGTGCCGCCACTCTGCCCCCATCTCCTCCAACACTTCTCCCCCTTCCGGTTCACTCAGTCATCCCTCATCACACTTCTTCATTACCACTTTCTGTTTATGATTTAATGTTGCCTCTCAATGACACACCTGGCCCAGAGCAGCCCAGCAAGCCCAGTGCATCAAATATCTCTGCTTCGCTCCAGACAGCCTGAAAGCACACCTCTTCATTGAAGTGTTCTACTTACCATGACCTCCTTCTTACTCCATGTCATCTTATTTCATTATTTCTGTACTTGCAAAGTCTAGGAACTCAATATTATGAAAGAAGACTTTTTTTTTTAATTTCCTCTCATCTCAGTACAGTTTCCCTCATTGGTGTAATATAGACCCACTCCTACCTGCAATTATAATCATAATTAAACTGATTCTAATTTTAGAAAAATTAACCTTGCCTTTAGGCAGTGACCCCTGCCAATCTTTAAAAAATGGAATTTGGGCCCTTACCCCCTCTATTAGAGGGAATATTGACTATCATAAGCTTTTTTTTTCTTTGTTGTTTGAGAGTTCTGGGAATGTAATCTTGAAAAATGTAGGAATAGATTTTGAGAGCTAGAAGAGACCTTAGAGGTACAAGACTCCCATTTTAGAGATGAAGATCCTGGGACCCAGAGAGGAAACTTACTAAGATCACAAAAGCAATTGTGGACATAGGATTCAAACCCAGGCCCTGTTGACTCCAAATCCAGGGTCCTTTCGATACCAACACAGGAGATCAATAAAGAAAAATCTGTTAGACTACCTACCACATAGCCTTCTGGCACACAGGGTATTCAGAGAAACCAAAAGTCCCAAGCCCTATTGATCCTGTTGGGTCATCATGTGAGTAGAAAGAAGATATTCACAGATCAATATAATAATTTCTATCAAGCCAGAAAGGATTTTTTTTTCCTTTTTAAAAATCTCTCTAGCAAAGCTTTTTCTTTACAATCTGTAGAGATGATGGGGTTAATGAGAGTAAGTGTTAGTAGGCAGAAAAAATGTGGTAACTATACTCTGAGCTGGGTTTTGAATTTCTATTCCACTTTTCTCTTTTTCTTACCCCTAAACTTGATATTCTTATATACCTATCCTAATTTCCATGAGGAAAATGGGACTTCTACATGAACGAAAGTCAGTCACCACCATTTCATACTCCTTAAGTATTCCCTTCATATCCTATGTGCTGACAGAAGTTACAGCTGAAATAGCAGATTTGGTCCTTACCCTCAAAGACTTTATTATCCCCAAGGGGAGAAATGATATGCACAAAAGCATTCAAGGAAACAAAACAAAAAAAGAGGAAATAAAAATTATATATCATGGCTTATGTCCAAACTGACTCAAGCCAGTTTCTTCATTGGTGAAATAAAGATTGGATTAGATTCCCCTATATTCCCTTGCAAATCTAATCATTATAGACAATGACAATATCTTCTGCCTAATATTAATATTATCCAGATAAGTCTGCTAAAGGTAGATTCTACAGCATTGTTAACAATTAAATGACATCCTCAGCCACAGCACAGATAGTGCTTAGAGAGATGTCTCTCTAAGCTCAGGGAATCACAAATCCACGGTTTGATTTCCAAAATATTTCAGATTGACTTGTAAAGAACAGCCATCTAATGTTCATAGTATCTGCATCATGGAATTTATCTTTAATCAAGTGCCTGGGGCCTCCTATTAATTTTTCTCCTAGACGTGGGAATACCTCAGTATGGAGGAAATTCATGAACTTGCTAAAACTGAGATTGAAGTCCCCTTTCATATCAGAAGTCAGTTCTTATGTGAATTCTGGTGCCTCAGTCACCTACATCAAATGCTTCTACTGGCCCTAGAGACAAACAAGGCTAGCTATAGCCCTGGGCTGCCATTTCCCACTGAGAATAGAGGCAGACTTTCTTCCTAGGCCCTCAGGCTGTAATTGAATCCCTAAGGAAGACACTGAGACACACTGGCAGATATAGGAAAGTAAAGGTATGCTCAGGGGGTGCAAAGGAAAGCCCCACACATCAAGACATAGGTTCCTAAACAGTCCAAGATCTTAACCTTCCTGCTGAAATAATGGCTGCTAATGTGTCATCAATAGCTTTCTGAAGCCAAACCCTGAACTGAGGACCCTGGAGGTAACCTCAGTCCCCAAGGATAAGGTTATATAGAGGTGCAGCCTAAGTGAGCCTGATCTAAGCACTGATCCATCCCTCTTTCCACTTCACTGACCCACTTTCAGTATACTTCAGCTGTGAGGCTGCTGACAATAACATACATACGGCCAATTTCAGAAACAAAAGGCATGTCCTGCAGAGCACTGCTTCTATCAAAGTTATTTTCATTAATGTCAGTCATATATTATAACCAAGCCCTACTCTACAGTCAAGAGTTTCTAGTGTAACATTTTTCCCCCAGTAATAGCCTATTTGTAACATTTTTAATGTTGTTCCTGTGGATCTACCTTCCTCCTGTGATGTCACTTCACTTTGTGTGTGTGTGTGTGTGTGTGTGTGTGTGTATGTATGTATGTGTGTATGCATGAAACAATTCTTTTAAGCTGAGTCTACCTAAAAGTGAATTCCCTGCCTCAGGAGAGGGACTTGGGCTCTGCCAACTGAACCTCTATCCTCAAAGCAAAGTCTGCAATCAGGAATGTCAAATAAAATCATACAACCAAGACCAAAATCAGTAATTCTGCTCAAGTGACCAGGCTTAGGCAACCTGGAGGAGAAAAAAAAATGGAGATTATGGGAGGTAAAAGGATGCAAAGGGAAGGCAGAGGGCAAAGGAAAGGCAGGAAGCCAAAAGTAGAGGAATGTGAGCACCAAGAATAAAACAAAATGAAGTTTTACTTATGTCTAACAGAATAGTTTTCCATTAATCCCAGCAGCTTCTTGATTTATCTTTCATAATCTTGTCTTGATTAGAGCAGTATGCATTAGGGATGTGTTTTACGCCCTGTGAATAGTGTCAGGTGGCTAAATCTCCTTTAGAATAAGCTGAAGTTTGCCACAAATGTGAAAGACTAAAGGAATTTTATTAGATATGTAGGAAGCAAAAGAAAAGAAGGGAGAGAATGGCTGTCTGGAGTACTTGGGAAGGAGTATGGACAACGAAAGAGAAGGCTGAACTACTCAATTCCTATTTCCTTACACTTTCTATTTCAAGGAGAAAGATCTAGAGATTGGACAAAAATGATTAATGCAGAGTTGAAATCCAAAATAAGGGAGGAGACAATAGAAGAATAGTGGAGCTTAATGACTTAAAATCATCATCATTATCATTACTATCAGTTGGCCTGAGATTACTATCTTCCAGTGCACTTAAGGCTATTTTGGATCTGATTACTGAAAGTCCAGTTGGGAATCTTTGGGAAAACAATTCAAACTGGAAAATTGTGGAATTGGAGATGGGCAGCAACTACCCCAACTCTTTAAAACAGGAAGGTTGTGGATATTTCAGCAAGCCTGAAATTGATCCATGATAAAATTCTAGGGAGAACAAAGTTGAGTGGTTTATACATTGTTAGAAAAAGAAAAAAGTGAGAATAAGAATTTCCAGACTAACCTATTTTTTTCTATTTTTCCACAGCATTAATAGACATAGATTAGAGAATTGTCTCAGCTTTGATGTGCCTTGACTTCTGCAGGACATTTTTAAGAGTCTCTCTTAATATCCATTTGGTCATTAGGGGTGGCCAGGTGGCTCAGCAAGTAAGAGCACCGGCTCCAGTGTCAGGATGACCTGGGGATCAAATCCGGGCTCAGATACTTAGCACCCACCCAGAACCACCTGGGCGTGTAACCTTGAGCAAGTTACTTAACCCAGATTGCTTTAAAAAAATATCCATTTGGTCATAAAGAAGAATTGTAGACTTAATAATAATACTGTTAGGTTCATTCAAACCTTTTTAAATAACAGGATCTGAGATAATAAAGTCAAAGTTACAGAGCTGGAAAACACCTCAGAGGTCTTCTAGTCCAACCCACTCATTTTGTTGTTGTTAAGTCATTTTTCAGTCATATCTAACTCTCTGTGATTCCATCTAGGGATATCTTGACAGAGAAGCTATAGTGGTATGCTATTTCCTTCTCCAACTCATTTAGTAGATGAGGAAACTGAGGCAAGCAGAGTTAAGTGACTTGAACAGGATCACCTAACTGGTAAGTGTCTGGGGTCATATTTGAACTCAGGAAGATCAGCCTTCCTGATTCTAAGCTCAGTGTACTCTCCACTGTGTGACATAGTTACCCACTCATTTTATAGATGAGGAAATTGAGGCCAAGCAAGGTTTGATGACTTGACCAAGGTTTCACAGGTAATAAATTTAGAGCCATGCTTTGAACTTGGGTCCTGTAGTTCATCAGTCTTTGTATTCAACTATTCTCAGCTCTAGAGAGGAAAAAGTAATGGTAATTAGGGTTTTTCACAGTGTCTTAACACATAATAGGCACTTAATAAATATATATTGACTTTACTGACTTATCATAGATGTCATAGACAGGATTTGCTACTTTCATAGGATTTAGATTAAATGGTTTCTGAGTTCTTTTCTAATTCTGCCTTTCATTCTACATATGAGGAAATTGAGACAAATGGAGATTGACCAAAGTTATCCAGCTATTACTTGACAGAAGTAAGATTTGAATCTATGTCCTCTGTTCAAAGAAAAAAGGTTTTGTTTCATGAAAAAGTTAAGGGTCATTAAAATGTGCATTTCCATATTCTGGTTCAAAGATGAGTGCTATCAATGAAGCTTGCAACTGACCTTTAGACCTATGTTACCCATTGCTTTATTAGAT
Source organism: Petaurus breviceps papuanus (assembly GCF_028583685.1). Taxonomy (NCBI): domain Eukaryota; kingdom Metazoa; phylum Chordata; class Mammalia; order Diprotodontia; family Petauridae; genus Petaurus; species Petaurus breviceps. The sequence continues at coordinate 18,875,489 of NW_027185698.1, read as the reverse complement.
ATTTAAAACACCTTAAACCTTAAAATATATAAATCTGAACTCGTAATTTTCCCCTACATCCTTCCATCTTCCAAACTTCCTTATTTCTATTGAATGTACCACCATCTTTCCAATATTTCACGTTTGTAATTATAGCATTATCCCTCTCCCTCATCCCACACATATAATTGGTTACCAAATGCTGTCATTTCTATATTTATGATATCTGTAATTGTTCAAACCCTGTTTGCTTCAGTTTAATCATCTATAAAATAAGCTGGAGAAGGAAATGGCAAACCACTTCATTAACTTTACCAAGAAAACCTTCAAGAGTCATGAAGTATAGGACATGACTAAAGAACAACCAAATAAGAATAAATAATATCTATATTATTTATAACAATGCCTTCTCTCCACTTACACAGCTCTTAGTCCACGTTCTTATCAACTCTTGCCTAAATTATTGCAACTGCCTCCTAATTAGGATCTCTTTCTCAAGTCCCTCACCACATTAGACCAAAATAATTTTGCTTAAGGGCAGATCTGACCATATGACTCTCCCATACAACCAATTCCAATGGATTCTTACTACCTTTAGAATAAAATATCAACTCTTCTATTTAATGTTTAAAACCCTACACAACCTGACATTAGACACTATGCTCCCTACTTCACTCAGCAATCCAGCCAAACTGACCTTCGCTTTATTCCTCAGTCACAATACTCCATCTCCAATAATCATGCCTCTTCAATGTCCATCCCACATACTGGAGGAGAAAATGAGGCTGGTGATTTTATATAGTCCTCCCTCACTCAGATTCAATTCAATTCCAAGTCATATCATCATCTTCCTGATGTCATGGTCCTCTTCCAGAACAAAGGACAAATCACAACACAACCCACATATTTGGAATATACTCTCTCCTTACATCTTTCTTATAAAGTTCTCTTCTTTCAAGATGTAGCTCAGACACCATCTTTCTATGAAGCTTTCATGCCAAATCACATTCTATTTAATTAATTCATGTTTATGTATGTATATCTATATTATTTGTATTTATTGACCTTTTATTTCTATCATATATATGCATTTGTTTTTCCCCATCAGAACTGAAGCTCTTTGCAAGTAGGCACTATTTCATTCTTTGTCCTCGTATTGCCAATAACTAGCATAGTGCTTACCATCCAGAGGTACATAATAAATATCTAGTGATTGATTAAAAGCACCATACATATTCCAAAACAGAATTTGCCTTACCTTCCTCCTTCATTGTCCATCTTCAATATCTGTTTAAGATATGTGCTCTAGTAGAAAAGTTCTATGAATGGTCCATTTAGCTAACTATGTATCATTGCTTGGACATCAAGTGTTCTACATCCACTTTGTTTTATCATGTGCATAATTGGGCCAAACTTGTAGAAAAATCACATATTTCATTTTAGAGGCTCTGTGATTCTCCAGGGCTTGATGCAATCCACATGATATTATTCACAAGCAGAAACATGTGGAGGACTTCACCATCTTTGATTTATAGAGAAATTTTTCCTCCATTTGAGCAACCTTCACAATATTGGAACATACCTTTGATGAAAATACATCTCCTTGTTTTAAGTCTTACTTCATAGTTATAATGATAGTGGTAGAAGAAAGTCACCTCTGTTGCCTCTTTTAGGAACTATAACATACTCTTAACATATATATTCAAGATTTACATATGGGTGACACTTTGTTGGAGGAAAGAACTTACAGTGATATTTTGTATTATTGACTCAAATGAATCAATTTTTTGCTATTAAATAATTTTTTAAAAAAATCTACCAACAAGTTCAATGGGATCTTGTGTTCTCTTTAACTTTCAGTTGATTGTGTAACCACAAAGTGTTATATATAGTAATGTGTGTGTGCTTTTGCATGAAAAGTCTACCTGTTCTCTTCTCATACTTTCATTAAAGATGTACTTGATGCATGGGTGGATTGTTCCCAGAAAAATTTTGAAGATATGGGAAAATAGCACATGGGTCAATAGTTACTGATATTTTTTCAATTGGTTTCTGTCAGTAATAATGTCTGAAATCATCCCTCTCCCATTTGTTTTAGGTTTCCTACTCTTCCATATACCTTAACAATAGTTCTAGGGGTGGCCAGGTGTCTCAGCGAGTAAGAACACCGGCTCCAGTGTCGGGATGACCTGGGGATAAAATCTGGGCTCAGAAACTTAGCACCACACCCAGAAATAACTGGCCATGTAACCTTGAGCAAGTTACTTAACACTGATTGCTTAAAAAAAAAAAAGAATAGTTCTCTCATTGTCCTCAAAAATTGTATAACTCCTCTGTGTAGCTCAGCTGATAATTCCAGTATTTGTTTTTTTTTTAACTGCAATTTTTGCATTTTCATGTTTTACCTAAATGTTAAGAGCACTAATGTGGTGGCTCCACTGTCATTGATGGAGAGAATAGTTTACTCCATACAGGGTGTCCCTAAAGACATTCTGTCGTAATCTTGACAAATCTTTTCCATTTTTCATCTGTTTGTTATCCTCCTTCCAGTTTCATCCTTAAGTGCCTCAGGATGCTCTGGGTTAATATTAAATATAATGATAATAATAACACAAGATATAAAAATTTATGAGATACAGTGAAAGTATTTCTTAGAGGCAAATTTATTTCCCTGAATGCTTATATTAACAAAAGATAAAAAGAGAAGATTAATGATCTGAGCTTGAAGTTTAAAATGTTACAAAATCAACAAATTACTACCCTCAAAATGAGTGCAAAAAAAAAGAGATCACTAAGATCAAAGGAAAAAAATGAAGGATTTTGAAAGTTTAAAAATAAGCAAATTATTTAGCCAAAGAACTGTTTTTTTAAGACCCATTAAAGGGATAAACTGTTTGGTAATTAAACCAAAAAGGAGGAGGAAAATCAAATCATCAAAATAAAAAATGAGATGGCAGAAAACATAGTGAATATGAATTTGGATTTTCCCTACAAAGATACAGATCAAAATCTGTCCATCTGAACATCTCTTCTCTATAGGTCTTCACATCAGCTCCTTTGGGGATTCTACCCAGTAAGCTCCTTCCTCACTTTCTACTGACATTGAAAATATACTAGTAGACCATACAGGCTGGTCCATCCATTATACCTCATATGATCAACTCATCTTTTTTAATCATCAATTTCTCCCATGAAATCTTTACTCTTTACCTTTGCTTATCTGAAACCTAGTCATACTGATGACATCACTGGGGAATGTCTTGACTTGTTCATGAATTGCATTTAAGTAAGACAGAGTTGCACACAGTTGTCAGTGCCCCTCCCTCTTCCAGAATCATCATAGTCCCGTGGCAAGATAAAAATCAAGATAACTGGTGATGGTCCAGGATGTAGTGAATGACATTGGCATCTTTCATATCTGTCCAATCTCTAAGTGTCCCACAGCATCTGCTTCAGCCACCTTCATGACCACTGAAACAATTGTTCTCATACACCCACTCCACCTAACTCACTGAAAGGTTTGAGGCCTATTGGTAACCTTCAACCTAATTTAGCCTATCTTGAAGCCATACTATAATACCAATAAAATATTTTATTAAAAATATAGAGAGTTGTTTCAGGGAGAAGTATGGGTTCATTAAAGGAACTTTGCAATGATTTGAAGGCAATTCTAGCAGTCAATACTACATACACTCTTCCTCCTTTTTGATTCAAGGTCTAACATTCATGCATTTGTAGCATCTGTCCAAGATATATGGACAAATCTGAAAGATGAGTCCTATGGGAAGCTTCAGGGTTAGGACATTATCATAAATTATATTAAGAATAAAAAATATCTATATGATTATATCAATAAGTTCAAGAAATCCTTTGATTAAATATACGTACATTTTTTTTAACTTTAGAAAATATCAGAAATTTTTTCTTAGAAAAATAAAATCATTTGAACCAAACAGCCATCGATATATGTAAGGAAGAAAACTTGGTACCCTTACAACTCAGAACTAGGATCTTACAATGAATTCTTTCAGGGGATGGTGGGGGGGGGGTGTTGGAGGAGGCCAATCAGAAACACTTGTGATCATCTTCTTCTGGAAGATGAAGAAAAGTCTCAGTATTAATTCCCACTGTGGAGGATGTGCTTGAGAACCAGGATTGGTTTTATTTCACAAAGGGTTACATAGGTGTCTGAGGTTCAAAAGGTGCTACTTCTTTTATTATTCATCTAGATTTGTGATTTCATCAGTGTAGGGAACTCTCAGGGTGGAAACTCCCTCCACTGATGTAGATAGGTCAGTCACCTGTAGCTTATAGATGTTTGTCTGGTACACTGGGACATTGAGAGACTTGATCTTGATCACAGAGCTACTACATATCACTTGAACCCAGATTCAAGGCACTGAGACTGGATATTGTACAGAATGATGCTGCTAAGAGAAAAAAAGAGCTCATTAAGAGGCTTTTTTTGTTTATTTTTGTTTTGGTTTTATTTTTGGTTTTGTTTGGAGTCAGGGTTAGGGTTAGGGTGACTTGTGCAGGGTCACAGAGCTAATGTGTCTGAGGTCAGATTTGAACTCAGGTTCATTAAGTTTTAAAAAGAGAGAGAATCATTTCAGAAGGAGAACACGATAGAGAAAGAGAGATAAATGAACAAGCCAGGATAATGGGAAAAGTGGGGGGAAAGTCAACTACTAGAATCTCTCCTTGCACATTCAAAAAGTCTGAAATTAGCTAGTTTGGTGGGTTGAATATTCACCTCAGATATAGGAACTGGGAAGGGGCATTTTCTGGGAAATTATAAAGATATTTACCAAATATAATGGGTAAATTCCATCTCTATATCTGTAGTACATAATAAAATGTGTGCTTGACTAACAGGTATTTTAACTTTAAGTGCTTTTTGTAGTGTATTAGCAGCCTATTTTCTGACACTAGTTATTACTTATTTCTACAGCCTTTATTATGGAAGCAGTTAAAGAGTAACTTCCTCCTTTAAAAAGGTTGATTTGTTTAGCTCTGGGAAGAAATTTATCTTGAAGGATTCAGGAGAGCTTTACTTAAAGAGTCATGACCTAAAGGCAAACAGCCATTCCCTGAGCATGCTCCTGACTCTAGGTTTGCTTTACTTGTGGCTCTATAATGGTGTAGGTAATTGATCAGATTTCTCCTCTGTCAGTTTCCAAGTGCTACCTCCATATATACATATGTGTGTGTGTGTGTGTGTGTGTGTGTGTATACACACACACAATTATATATATATATATATATATATATATATATATATATATATATACACATATGTATGTATATGCTTTTTAAAAAAAAAATTGCGCAGTTCAAATGAAAGGCTGGTCATAAATACAACCCCTTACTTGTATGATGAAGTTGGTGGGGTAGGAGGAAGTCAGTAAAACTAGCGCCAAATATGGTTTTGACACATAAGTTCAAGTCGAAAATTCTACATTCTGTACATGCTAAAATTGTTTAATTGTTTTGTGGCTACTTAAGTTCTTACCTTGTAAGGATATTCATTATCTGGACACACACACAAAAAGACTTCAGTTCCTTAGTAAAGAAAAATTCATCCTGTGTGCCTTTTCTTTTCTTTTTTTTCTTTCCTTTTGGAAAAAAAAACAAACAAAACAAATATGGTGCTTATTGAACTTTCTTACAATATTCCAGACTATTTCTTATTCTTCTCTGAAAAAAAAAGCAGGTCTAAATGCAAATTAACATTACTGTTTAAATATCACAGACCATTTTCTCTGAGCCCAGTTACAATAACTAGTAATTATAAAAATTGCTTGCCTTGGGCTTCTGGCTAAGCCAGTGCTAAACTTGTCCTTTTATTAGATCTGTCAGACTGAGTTAATTATCTTTATGATAATAGATGTGCCTTACCTCAAACAAAACAAATACGCTTATAATTAGCTTTTTAGTTAGAATTTTAATTTATTTATAAAGACTGTTTGTTTTGTTACTTTTTTTTAAACAAAGGCAAGGGGATTGGAGAGTTCATTTTTAACAGGTTACCAACCTACTTAGAACTTTTTAAAGGGAAAAATAAATTCATTATGTTAAACTGCTAGTTCTAGTGGTTAAAACATGATACCTGGTCAGTTTGAAATCAATAATCTTCATGAGTGGACTGGTAAGATATGAAGGAAGGGACAAGGGCTTTCTTTTTTTCCAAAAATAAAAGGTACTTTTGCTCTATTTCCACAACAAAACAGTTTTATGGAAGCTATTGGTAGACATGAAGAAGGATAATTTCTAAAAATATAAAGGTGATGATCTCATTGTACTCTGCCCTGCCCAGACAATATCTGGAATACTATGGGCAGTTCTAGGGATCATATTTTAGGAAGCTAGAGAGTGTCCAGAAAAGCAAATAGGATAGTGAAAACCCTTCAGATTATGTCACATGAAGATTAGTTACTGATATGGGTATGTTTACTCTAGAGAAGTGTAGGAGTAGTGATAGAGGACATGATAATTGTTAAAAAATAATAATAGTAATAATATTAATAGCTAGCTTTTAGATAATGTTTTAAGTGCCTCTGTGAGATAGGTGTTATTATTCCTACAAAGAAACTGAGGCAGATAGAGGTTGTCATTTGCCCAGGGTTATAAACAGGTAGTAAGTTCCTAAGATTGGATTTGAACTCAGGTCTTTCTGACTCCAGATCTACTGCTAGGACTTCATGTAGAAGAGCTATTTGATTTGGTCTTGGCCAGAAAAGGCATGGATAGGAATAATAAGTGATATCATAAAAGAGGTAGATTTAGGCTTGGTTTAAAGAGAAACTAACCTTTAGAGTTGTCAAAAAATTGAATAGCCAGTACAAGAAGGTATCTGGTTTCCCTTCACTAGAAGTCTTCAAGCAAAATAAAGATGGCTATTTCCCAGGGAAATGTTGTTGTTGTTTAGTTTTTTTAGTTGTGTTCGACTCTCCATGACCTTATTTGGGGTTTTCTTATCAAAGACACTGGAGTGATTTATCATTTCCTTCTCCAGTTCATTTTACAAATTGGAGAACTGAAAAGGTTAAATGACTTGCCCAGGGTCATACAGCTAGTAAATATCTGAGGCCAGATTTGAACGTGGTAACATGAGTCTTTGTACACCCAACATGCTATCCATAGTTCCACATAGAGGTCCCTCCCTGGGAAGTGGGGAATTAATTTTCAGACATAGATTGGACTTATTTTTTTTTAATTTTTAAAAAAACCAATTTGTTTGTTTACTTTTAGTTTACAGGACAATTCCACAATTCCTTGAGTTTCACATTTTGTCCCCCTCCCTGTCTTCCCCCCCTCCATGGTGGCATATAGTCAAGTATAAGATCTGTAAATACTTTCACATTATACATTAGTCAGGTTATAAAGATGGGTTGTATCAGATGGAATGAAAAATGGTAAAGAGGACATAAAACCAAACAAGAAAAGGAAAAAGCTCAGGTATTTTGCTTCCATCTGGACATAAACTCAGTTCTTTCTAGTTCTTTCTCTGGATGCACACATTTCTCTCCATCATGAGACTTTTGGGGTTGACATATATTACTGCATTGCTGAGAAGAGTCCAGTCTATCAAAGCTGGTCATCACACATACATTGTGTCTGTAATTGTGTATAAATTTCTCCTGGTTCTACTCTTCTCACTCAGCATCAGTTCGTATAAGCCTCTCCAGGTAAATATGAAGTATTCCCTAACATGCATATACCACAACTTGTTTAGCCATTCACCAATTGATGGAAACTCCCTTAATTTCTAATTCTTTGCCACCACAAAAAGAGCTGCTATAAACATTTTTGTAGATTTGGGTCTTCCTCCCACTTCTGCGATCTCTTTGGGATATAACCCTAGGAGTGGTATTGCTGGGTCAAATGATATGAAAGTATTTATAGCCCTTTGGGCATAATTCCAGAAAGGTTGGATCAGTTTACAACTCCACCAGCAATGCATTAGTGTTCCAATTTGCCCACATCCTCTCCAGCATTTGTCATTTTCCTGTTTTGTCATCTTAGCCAATCTGACTGGTGAGATGTGGTGAGTTGTTTTGATTTGCATTTCTCTAATCAATAGTGATTTAGAGCATTTCTTTATGTGCTTATAGATATCTTTAATTTCTTTCTCTGAAAATTACCTGTTCATTTCCTTTGACTATTTATCAATTGGGGAATGACTTGTATTCTTATAAATTTGACTCAATTCTCTGTATATTTTAGAAATGAGTCCTTTGTCAGAGACATAGGTTGTAGATTCTTTCCCAATTTCCCACCTCCCTCTTAATCTTGGTTACATTGGCTTTGTTTGTACAGAAGCTTTTCAATTTCATGTAGTCAAAATTATCCATTTTACATTTTATAATGTTCTCTAGTTCTTATTTAGTCATAAGGTCTTTCCCTCTCCACAAATCTGACAGGTATACTATTCCTTGTCTTCCAAGACTGCTTACAGTATCAACCTTTATACCTAGATCATGCACCCATTTAGACTTGATTTTGGTATATGGTGTTAGATAATGGTATATGCCCAGTTTCTGCCATGCTATATTGCAGTTTTTGTCAAATAGTGAGTTCTTATCCCAAAAACCAGGGTCTTGGGGTATATCAAACAATAGATTGCTATAGTCGTGACTTCTGAATCTTGTGTGCCTAATCTATTCCGTTGATCCACTCCTCTATTCCTCAGCCAGTACCAAGTAGTTTTGATGACTGCTGCTTTATAATACAGATTGAAATCTGGTATAGCTAGTCCACCTTCCCTAGCATTTCTTTTCATTAATTCCCTTGATATTCTGGACCATTTATTCTTCCAAATGAATTTTGTTACTATTTTTTTCTAGCTCTATAAAGTAGTTTTTTTGGTAAATTAATTGGTATGGCAGTAAATATATAATTTAATTTAGGTAAAATTGTCATTTTTATTATATTAGCTCAACCCAGCCATGAGCAATTGATATTTTTCCAATTAGTTAGATCTGACTTTATTTGTGTAAAAAGTGTTTTGTAGTTGTGGTCATAGAGGTCCTGGGTTTGTTTTGGCAGGTAGATTCCCAAATATTTTATGTCTGCAGTAACTTTAAATAGGATTGCTCTTTCTATCTCTTGCTGAATTTCATTGGAAATATATTAGAATGCCAAGGATTTATTTGGATTTATTTTATATCCTGCAACTTTGCCAAATTTATTTATTGTCTCAAGTAGTTTTTTACTTGATTCTCCAGGATTCTCTAAGTATATCATCATATCATCTGCAAAGAGTGATAGCTTGGTCTCTTCTTTGCCTAATTTGATTCCTTTGATTTCTTTTTCTTCTCTAATTGCTACTACTAACATTTCTAGTACCAGATTGAATAAGAGGGGTGATAGTGGACACCCTTGTTTCACCCCTGATCTTATGGGAAATGCTTCTAGCTTCTCCCCATTACATATAATACTTGCTGATGGCTTTAATAGATGTTACCTATTATTTTAAGGAAGGCTCCATTTATTCCTATACTTTCTAATGTTTTTAATAGGAATGGATGTTGTATTTTGTCAAAAGCCTTTTCTGCATCTATTGAGATGATCATGTGGTTTCTGCTAGTTTTATTGTTGATATGATCAATTATACTGATTGTTTTTCTAACATTAAATCATCCTTGCATTCCTGGAATAAATCCTACCTGATCAAAGTGTATCACTCGTGAGATAAGTTGCTGTAGTCTTTTTGCTAGTATTTTATTTAGAATTTTTGCATCTATATTCATGAGGGAGATTGGTCTATAATTTTCTTTCTCTGTTTTGTCTCTTCCTGATTTAGGTATCAGTACCATATTTGTGTCATAAAAAGAATTTGGTAGGACTCCTTCTTCACTAATTTTCCCAAATAGTTTGTAGAGTATTGGAATCAATTGTTCTTTAAATGTTTGATAGAATTCACTAGTAAATCCATCTGGCCCTGGAGAGTTTTTCCTAGGGAGTTGATTGATGGCTTGTTAAATTTCTTTTTCTGAGATGGGGTTATTTAAGTAATTTACTTCCTCTTCAGTTAATCTGGGCAACTTATATTTTTGTAAATATTCATCCATTTCTCTAAGATTGTCAAATTTATGTGCATACAATTGGGGGAAATAATTCTTAATTCTTGTTTTCATTTCCTCTTCATTGGAGGTAGATTCACTCTTTTCATTTTTGATACTCATAATTTGCTTTTCTTCTTTCTTTTTTTTATCATATTGACTAAGGGTCTATCAATTTTGTTGTTTTTTTCATAAAACCAGCTTTTAGTTTTATTTATTAATTAAATACTTTTTTAATTTCAATTTTATTAATCTCTCCTTTGGTTTTCAATATTTCTAATTCAGTATTTAATTGAGGTTTTTTGAATTTGTTCTTTTCCTAGGTTTTTCAATTGCATGCCCAATGCGTAGGCCTTCCTTTTCTCTAATTTAATCATGTATGCACTCAGGGATATAAAACTTCCCCTAAGAACTGCCTTTAATGCATCCCACAAATTTTGGCATATTGTCTCATTGTTATCATTCTCTTGAATGGAATTACTGATTGTTTCTATAATTTCTTGGTTGACCCACTCATTCTTTAGGATTAAATTGTTTAATTTCTAATTAGATTTTAGTCTGTCTTTCCATGGCCCTTTATTGCATATAATATTTATTGCATCATGATCTGAGAAGGATGCATTTAATATTTCTGCCTTACTGCATAGAATTGTGATGTTTTTATGTCCCAGAACATGGTTAGTTTTTGAGTATGTGCCATGAACTGCTGAGAAGAAAGCATATTCTTTTTTATCCCCATTCAGTTTTCTCCAGAGATCTATCATACCTATCCTCTCTAAAATTCTGTTCACCTCCTTAATTTCTTTCTTGTTTATTTTGAGGTTGGATTTATCAATTTCAGAGAGGGGGAAAGTAAGGTCTCCCACTAGTATAGTTTTGCTATCTATTTCTTCCTCTAATTCCTTTACCTTCTCCTCTAGGAATTTGGATGCTATACCCATTGGTGCATATATGTTAAGTAATGATATTGCTTCATTCTCGATGGTGCCTTTTAACAGGATATAGATTCCTTCCTTATCTCTTTTAATTAGGTCAGTTTTTGCTTTTGCTTCATCCAAGATAAGGATTGCTACCCCTGCTTTTTTTACTTTTGCTGAGGCATGATATATTTTACTCCAGCCTTTTACCTTTACCCTGTGCATATCCCTCTGTGTCAGATGTTTCTTGTAAGCAACATATTGTACGATTATGATTTCTACTCCATTCTGCTATCCATCTCTGTTTTATGGGAGAGTTCATTCCATTCACATTTACAATTATGATTGTTATCTTTTTCTTTCCCTCCATCTTATTCCCTCCCCTGGTAATGCTCATATATTTCCCCCTTCTCCCTTTCCCTCCTTATTAGTTTTCCTTTTGACCATCACCTCCCTCAGCATTCCCTTATCAGCCCCCCTCCCTTTTCCTCCCCTTTCCCCTTACTTCTTCCCTCCCTACTAACCCCCCCGCCTTTCGTAGCCCTTTCCTTCTTCTATTGCCTGCAGGATATTTTTATACTTAATGAAGTATGTTATTTCTTCTTTGCACCAAGAGTGACAGGAACAAATCTCATGTGAAGCTCCTCTCCCTCCCCTCTTTCCCTCTAAAATGATAGTTTTTTGGTGTTTCTTCTCCATAGAGTCCTATGCTTAACTGGTTGTTAACTCCTTGCACCAGAACCAATGAGGGAAAAGCTCATATGATTCTCATCTCGCTCTCTTCTTTTCCTCTGCTATACTGTGTTTATGCCTCTTTGTGTGGCATAATTTACCCTTTTCCCCTGCATTCATTCCTCTTCTTCTATTGCAGTCCCTTTGTAGCCCTTAATAAGATTTTTTTAAATTGTCATTTTGTGTATTTTATACTCATACCCTCTACTTGTCTATAACCAGTTTTTTCTTATCAAATAGCAGGGTGTGTGTGTGTGTGTGTGTTATCCTTGTTTACCTTTCTACGTCACTGTTGCATCTTGTAATTGGAGGTTGAATTTTCCATTGAGTTCTGGCTTTATCATCAGAATGGTCTGGAACTCTGTTATATTGTTGAATGACCATCTCTTTGTCTGGAAGAATATGCTCAATCTCTCTGGATATGTGATCCTTGGTTGTAACCCAAGCGCTTTTGCCCTCTGGAAAATTGTATTCCACTGCCTCCATTCTTTCAGTGTAGAGGCTGCCAAATCCTGTGCGATCCTCACTGTGGACCCTTGATATTTGAATTTTTTCTTTCTGGCCGCTTGAAGTATTTTCTCTTTTATCTGGTAGTTCTGGAGTTTGGCCACAACATTTCGAGGACTTTTCAGTTTGGAATCTCTTTCAGCAGGTGTCCGGTGGATTCTCTAGATTTCCATTTAATCCTCAGAATCTAGTATCTCAGGGCAGTTTTCCTTAATGAGCTCTTGGAGAATGTTGTGCAGGCTCATTTTTTCATGATGATTTTCTGGTAGGCCTATGATTCCCAGATTATCTCTCCTGAATCTGTTTTCCAGGTCAGTTATTTTTCCATTGAGGTATTTTTCCTCTTTTTCTAATTTTTCACTCTTGTTGTTTTGTTTTACTAATTCTTGGTTCCTTATAGAGTTATTTGTTTCAATCTGGTTGATTCTGGTTTTTAGCAAATCATTTTCCTTGGTTAATTTTTGGAGCTCTTTTTCCATATCATACACTTTTCTTTTTAGAGAGATGTTTTCTTCATGATAATGTTTTTCTAATTCTGCTATTTTGGTTTTGAGAGAATTTTTCATTTTGTCTTCTACCTCTCTCATTCGGTTTTCAAAGTTCCTTTTGATCTCATCTAGGAGGGCTTTCTGTGCTTGGGACCCATTCCCTGTTGATGTTTCAGCTGTGGATGTGGAGTCCACATTGTCTCCCTCTGAGTTTGGTTCCTCCCTCTGAGGATAGAAGGACTCCAGAGTCTTTGTAGTCTGCTTTCTACCCATTTTGAGGCAGGGCCCTAGCCACACCCTTCCTCTAGGGATCCCAATCCTTTATTGTAGAGGGTTTTGCCCTGGGGCAATAGTTACTATGTCTTCAGGATGCGGGGGAGGGAGGTTGGAGCAGGCAAGGTTCACTCTGTCATCCTGGTCTTTGGAGGTCTTGATAGGGGCCTTTTTTTTTATTTCTGGGCTATGAAGTGGTAGCCCCAGGAGCATTTGCTGCTCAGGACAGGGGGCCCTGCATTTGGTTCTTACCTTGCTCTTTCTAGTCCCAGCCCTTTGGTGGTAGGCCTGGTAGTGGCCCTTGTGATTGGTGGGATGACTTGCCCTCCAAGTTGATCAGACCTCTGTGGGCCATGCCTTCCAGGCCTGCCTGTACATCTGCAGGCTGCGCTTTCCAGGCTTGCCTCTGCATCTCCATAGATTGGACTTATTCTCCTTTAAGGTACATTCCAACTCTGAAATTCTGTGATTTTTATGTTTTGTTTTGTTTTGTTTTGAACCAGTCCATCCATCACTACGGTGCAAGGTATGGGTAATGTCTTTTGATTTGTATCTAAATTGGATTTAAGTGAGTCAGAGTAGCATGAAGCTGTCGACCTCAATTTCTCCTCCAGAGTCATCATAGTCCAGTGGCAGCACAGAATCAAGATGACTAGCAATGGCTCAAGGTAGCATGTTGCATATGCTGCTATATAATAGCATGTTCCATAAGAGAGTTTCAAAAAAGGGCATTGTGGGCATTGAGAGGAAAGAGAGGATTTAGAGCGAGAATATTTCTTAGAAATTATTTAGTCTAATCTAATCATTTTACAGATGAGGAAACTCATATCCATAGAAATCAAGTGACTTCTCCAGATCACAGAGATGGTACAATTCCAGAACCAGAATTAATCATCGGTTCTTTAACTCTCAACCAGTACTCTTTATACCCATTATACCCACACTATCTTTCTCATGGCACCATGCTTCCTTTCTGAAGATAATTATTTAAAGATGATGATGTATTGGTTCACAATGCTTGAAACCAAAAAGCAAGAAAATTTTATTTCTAAGTTTCTATAAATATTTGTCTAACATGATCATGCCATGCCATTTAACTTTCCTCTGATTTTCCATTCCATGATGATAATGGATGGTTTCACCTTTCAGACTATTGTAAGCAGAACGTCCAATTCTGAAATTTATTTTTAGCATAGAAAGAAAGCCAGTTGAGAAACAGGGGCAGCAATGTTGGAGCTAGTCAGTAGATGTGAGAACTGTGATAGTTTCTCTCCCATTTTAGTTGACTTCAGGTAGTGGACAAAAGCAGGGAGGATTTCTGATGTGGTGTTTTATTCTCCTATTGTCCCTGAACTGCCAGCTTTAGAAAGAATTATTGATAGAAAGCCCTATGAGATCTGTTTTGGTTGGAACAGTGTGACTGTGGAGGGATCTGTGGTTTCTAAGAAGTTTTGCTACAGACTATGTGATCTCTTGTATTAGGGAGGAAGTCTTTCCCTCCTTACCTTATTCTTCTTATTCATTGAGACAGTCTTGTATGTCAAGTCATGCTATAAATTGTCTGAGTCCTCTGACATGGAGAATATGTCTTAGCTAAGGCACCAGGGAGCACCATAGTTCACAGAAATTTGAGAAAGAGTCTGAGGAGGAGCTGCAGACTCTACTACACTCCAGCATCTCAAAGGATCTGTGGGTACCTGGGATACCACAGTCGGCAGGTAGATACCCTCTCTGAACATTTCCAATGGAACTTCCAGCCAACACCTTGAATTTAACAAGTACAAAACTTCTCTACAACCATCCCAGCTCAAAACTTGAGCTTTGCTAAAATCTCCATGTCTATTTAATGCAGCTAAAGGGAAGCTAGGCCATACACTATATAGAGTTCCAGGCCTAGAGTCAAGAAGGCTGATCTTCCTGAGTTCAAATCTGATCTTAGACACGTACTAGTTGTGTGACCCTTGGAGAAGTCACTGTTTGCCTCGGTTTCCTCATCTGTAAAATGAGCTAGAGAAGGAAATGGCAAACTACTTCTGAATCTTTTGCAAGAAAAATCACAAATTGGGGCATGAAGAGTCAGACTGGACTAGAAAATGACTGAAATAAATTTGGAGCACCAACATGTTTCTTTCACTCAGGTTTAATGGCCCAAGTATTCTATGATTCTTTCCTCTCTTTCAACCCACATGTCTAATCATTTATTGCATCTTACTTTTTAATCTAATGTGTAACATTTAAGGAACCTTTGATAAGCCCATAGAGCCTAGAGCACTATACCTACTCTCTTGGTCATTAAGGGACTGCTCTAATCTGGATTCACAGATATATCCTGAACCCAATTCAGACTGGATTTGGAGCTTAACTTCAACAAGATGTGGTCTTATCTGTCTTTTTTCAAACTCTTTGGCTCATTAAATATCTATTCTAGTTCCCTGAGGATAAATTATTTAAAGCTTAGACAGTACCTCCTGTCCAAGATGTCCCAAAATGGAGAGTAAGAAAGCACTCAGTGTACAATATAAATCAACTATAGAACAGGCATTTATTCCCTATGTAGAAAAGAAATACTAAAACACAGAAGGCTCACAGCAATGACAAAGCAGAATTCAATTTTTTTTTCTAAATAGATATTGTTATATTTCATCTCAGTTCTGCACTGTCCAAGCAACACCCATTCAATATCATCTTGAAAATTTGCAAGAACCAATGCAATTGAAATTATAAGGGAAATGGCTAACTGAGGAAAAAAAAAGCTTTGCAGCAAATTTCTTTGATAAATATCTTATATCCAAGAAATATAAGAAATTGATTTAAATTTTCAAAACAATAGTCATTCTTCAATAGATAAGTAAACAAAGGATATGAACAATCATTTTTCAGAAGAAGATATCCAAAAAAATCAATAAAAAATGGGGAAAAAAAAGACCCAGAATAGGGAAATGCAAATTAAAGCAGCTCTAGATTCCAACCAGATTGGCAAAGAAGGAAAAAAAAAAAACAGTTCTTAAATGGGCTACAGGAACATAGGCAGATTAATATATTGGTAATGAAGTAGTAAATTAGTGCATACATTCTAGATAGCCACTTGAAAGTATACCAAAAGATCACTCAGTTACATACCCTTTGATCTAGTAATATAACAACTATATCTAAAGAGATCAAAGAAAGAGGGAAAAGTTCCATATTTACAAAAAATTTTGTAATAGCAAAGAAGTAGAAATTAAGGGAGTGTCAATCAAATGGGGAATGACTAAAGAGATTATGGTATGTATTACATATAATGTTACATATAATAGAATTATGTTAAACCATAGGAAACGATGGAAGGAGTGGTTATATTCTGGATGTTGTTTGTTGTTTGTTTTGAAGAAGACCAATGATATCACAGTGTAATGTCTTAGCTCATACATGAATTGCATTGAAGTGAGGCATAGTTGCACAGTTGTCGGCCTCATTTTCTCTTCCAGAGTCATGGAAGTCCAGTGGCAAGACAAAAGTCAAGATGAGTGGTGATGACCTGAAATTCAGTGGATGGCCTTGGCATCTTTGATGTCTGTCCAAGCATTAAGTGTTCATCAGTGCCTGTTTCAGCCATCTTCATTGGCCATTAGAACAAATTATCCTCATTCACCCATTCTTCTGGGAGAGGTTTTCACATACCCCAAGGAGATATACATTTGAGGCTGGTCAGGTATCCTCAACCTGATTTAACCTGTCTGCTGAGATAGTTTTATTCAGGTGTGGCTACTGCATATCCTACAGCTTTGTCGATTCATTCTAGAAAAGCCTGGTATTAATTGATGCAAAGAGATGAGTAGAATAAGGAGACCAATTTATACAGTAACAACAACATTGAAATGACAAACAATTTGCAAGACTTAAGGACTCCAGGGGTGGCTAGGTGAGTAAGAGCGCTGGCCCTGGAGTCGGGAGGACCCAGGATCAGTTCCAACCTCAGATTTTTAACACCCACACAAAATAACTGGTCATGTAACCTTGGGCAAGTTACTTAACCCCAATTGCTTAAAAAAAAAAGACTTAAGGACTCTGATCAATGCAATGACCAACTATAATTCCAGAGGACTGATGATATTCCCTACCTCTATGCAGACATAATGGACCCAAGATGAAGAATGAGGAATTTTTGGGGTATGGACAATGTAGAATGTATTTCATTAATATAATTTTATAACAAGGATGTTTTCTCTTTTTTTTTCCATTGAAAGCGGAAGGGTGGAGATAGGGCTGCCCCTTAAAAGAGGAACAGAAGAAAAACTAGAAGGAATCACAGGCAAGTAGGACACCTTTGATTATTATATATTGAATTGATTAAAAATAAATGAAAAGTAAGCTGAAATATAATGAAAAGACCAAACAAATAGAAAATACAGTCTTAGGATAATCCTCCTGTTTTTGGTCATCTTCTCCAACAGCTCTGTGATCCTCTCCTTGCCCCTGGTAAACTCAACTAAAAGGGCCTTTGATCTCTCAAACTCACTAGGTCACCTCCAACTTTGGAGTCATCTCAAGATAGATATTTATTCACATAAGATCACATAAGAACAAACACAAAGCCATCATCCTGAAATCCAGGCTCATGCTTGGCTATGCAGGCTTTAAATGCCTTCTGTTAATGACCAAATGTTGGCTAGGGTGGGTGACATGGCAAGCCCCTCCAACCCATTCCTTCACAGGAAGCAATATGAAGTTATAAGGCCAGGATCTGAAACTGGAGGAGCAGATAACCTTGAGAATAGTGACTGGCACTCTGCTCAGTGGGATTACAGGCAGCCCAAAGCACCAAGATACATGTGGTCAGCCAGAAGGAGGAAGAAGACCGCATACACTGCCATCCTGTTGTACTGGCTTACTTGCAATTCCTTAAACATGGCATTGCATCTCCTCCCCATGACTTTGCATGGATTGTCCCCTATGCCTGGAACATTGCTACTTCACTTCTTAGTTTCTGTCTTTCTTCAAGTGTCATTTCAAATTCCACATTCTGACAGAGGCCATTCTTCATCCCTCCCACTCCTAATGCCTTCCCCACTCAGATCATACATCGAATCTATGTAGTTATTTACATGTTGTCTCTCCCATTAGAATATGTACTCCCTAAGGACAGGGACAGGTTTGGGTTATTTTTGTTTTCCATTTATTTAAATCCTTATCTCTTAGCACAGTGCTAGGCACATAGTAAACATTTACCTGTGTTCACATTTGCCCTTAGATACTCACTAGCTGTGTGACTCTGGGCAGGTCACTTAACCCAATTTGTCTAAGTTTTCACATCTGTAAAATGAGCTGAAGAAGGAAATGGTAAAACACTCCAGTATCTTTGCCAAGAAATCCCAAATGGGGCCAAGAAGTGTCATACACACCTGAAATGACTAAAGAACAACAGCAACAACCAGGGAATCATTGCTGTTGTGGGGTGGGTCATACAAGGATGCTCTTGTGTCTGTGAAGACAAGTCTGCCCACAAGTTCTCAGGGGGATTTTGTTTTTCCCAGCATGATTCAGGATGATGACAACAGCATCAAAGTTTCCATTTTCCCCCTCTCCTCACCTTCCTTGCTATATTACCAGGGATGCTGAGTATTCTGAAAATCAAGTTTCATGTTTTCCTTACTCCCTCATCTGTTCAAAGCACCACTGGAATGACTGTAGTCAGGCACATGAAGGTCTGGGGCACAAGAGATGCTGAGGTCCATCCTTCAGCTGTCAGCTCTTTAAATCCTCTGGTCACAGGTCCATAGATTTAGAACTATCTACTATAGCCCCACCTCCTCATTTTACTAAGGTCTAAGGCCTAGGAATTACAAATTTATAAGTAGCCGAACAGGGATTGCTCCCCATCGCCAAATCATGGAAACAAAATAAAAACTGAAGTCTGTCTTCCTGTCCCCATTTCTTCTCACCAGGCTGTTCTGCCTCCAATTCTGGGGCTTTCCTGAGACTAATGATTGAAATCCAGTGACTCAGCTCAATTAAATCTGTTCTAATGAGAGTTTATTGCCTGTAGTTTGCTTTGCACCAGAGTCGATTGCACATCTTTGCTCCAAGTACAATTGAGGCCAGCAAGTCCAAATTGTTGGGCCAGAATCTCATTTCTCTTCATTCCCCACAGATCTCTTCACAGCATGGACATCTTTTTGAAGTTAATGGAAGTTCTACACCAGAATGTTGTCTGGGGTCTTCAGGGAGAAGTGAGAACTGGGGCTATCATCTTTAACCAAAGTGCAAGTTATTTTTCACTATCATCAAAGTGCTGGAAGAGCCAAAGAGCTGAGACACAAACATTCAAGAGAACTAAGAATAACATAGGTAGAAGCACGTTTCTTAATGAGCCTTAAAACTAGGAATGACAGAGCTAGTGGAAACTATATGCAGATGAAAATCCACCAATGGGTGGAGAGTGAAGAGAGGAGTGTGTGTTCCAGACCCAATATCTGGCCATTGCCTTTAGAATGACTGGGAATTTTGTCAATATTTACTAATGTTTTGATAAACAAAATCAGTTTCCGTAACATTTTTTAAAAAATATTTATTTTCTGCAAAATCAAAGCAAGTGTGTTTATTAAAGGTACATACAAATGATACAAGAGATTGATAGAAAGACAAAGCACTTATAAAGGCTTCCTATGTGCAAGCAATGTGCTAAACACTAGGGGTATACAAATACAAGCAAACATAATAGTCCTTGTCCTCAAGGAGCTTATATTCTAATAGGAGAAGATGATACACAAAGAAAAGCTAGAAAAAAGGGGAATCAAGGAAGAAGGGTAAGGAGACTGCAAGAAATTATATGGAGGCCTGGGTCTCACAATATAAAGTTAAAAGCTCACCTATAAGGAGAGATAGGAAGTGGAATCCAAGTGTCTGATAGAGTGTAGATGGTCTGATAAAAAGTCCATGTTAAAGAGATTGTTGATAACGCATCCATAATATGTACAAATCTATAAGTGTGCATATATGTGTGGGTGTGTATACACATAAATAGCTCTCTAAAGGGAAACAACATGTAAATAACTCATTAGAATGTATATACGTAGTATATATATAGTCTATATATTACAGATATATGTCTATATGTGTGCATATACATATGGCATGTTCTATGTTTATTATATATGTATGCATATACACACAGACACATATTACATATGTGTCTGTGTGTATAACATCTATCCTTCAGTCTCATTCTCTGCTTCATTATTCGAATATATGTTGTTTTTAATCTGAAGGTGCTATTGAGATCTTTGTAGAATTTCTTGACCTATGCATTCTGTATAATGGATGTTAGAATGCATACTATGATTATCCTTGAGGTGTTTTGCTTTGTTTTTCAAGTATTTCTGAGTGCTGTTCTACAGGCTTACCAGGTGTTCTATGATGTGATATTTCTTGTTGCCTTTGGATGAACTATAAAACCACCTCTAAGTTATGCCCAACTTCCCATTTGCCAGTTCAAATAAACTAGAAAAATTCCCCCAAATGGAATAAATATAAAGTGATAGGAATAGGAAAATTGAAAAAGCCTACCACAAGGTGATTCTTGTTTTTTAAGAAAGAACTAAGACCAGCTCTTTAGTCTGTAACTCCTGGCCCCTTCCCTCCGCCATTCAGTATGTAGTCCTGAGAGGACCCTTGTGCTTTGTGATAGCTACAGTTTTAAGCCCTGACTTTCAGAATTAATCCTTTCTCAGTGTTTCCTACATATTCCCCATCTCAGGTGGAAGGAAAGAAGGCCCATGTAAAGGAATACTGCAACCTATGAAAATCATTGTAGAAGAAGAGGTGCCCAGGAAAGTGGCAATGATTACAACTAATTATTATTGTATGGGAGGAATCATGAAGCCTTGATAAGGGTAGGAGAAAGGTAGAGAAGAGAGACAATTACAAAGCCTGTCCTTGGTTTCCATTTAGCAAGGTCTTCTGGGTCCTTACCCACATCCCTTCTCAACCAGTGTTCCAGGATCAATTAAGGGGCAAAAGAAAGTCTGTCTCAGAGCAGGGCAGATCCCCAAAAAGTAAGACTGAGAAAGCATAATTGCAGCTGCCTCTTGAAGTTTTCCTTGACCCCTAAAGTCATAAATGTCATCAAACTCTGTGATCTGAAAGATCAAAGAATAGTCAGCAAGGGTTGTGGAAGCGGTACAAAAGGACTAGTCCTTCAGAAAGGAAAGGACTGATGGTGAGAATCATGTTTACAACAAGCAAAGCATTAATGACTAACATTTATATAGCACTTTAAGGTTTGTGAAATTTCTCATGTAGATGACTTCATTTGATCCTTATACCGACCGTATGAGGCAGGTGCTACGATTATTCATATTTTACAAATGAAGAAACTAAGACTGAGAGAGATGATGGCATGCAGGGTCACAGATAAGTAAGTGTCTATGAGACTGGATTCCCACTTAAGACTTCTGACTCCATGTCTATCAACTATGCAACTTAGTTGCCATAGAGACAGAGCAATCAACAATGATTAAGAGAGATAAAAACTGAGGAGGAATCATCAAATATTTTCCCCCAGAAGAGCTACCTCTATGAATAATTATTTTGTTAAAAAGAAATTGAGTCAAAATCTATGGTAGAATTACAATGAATTTTACAAAGTCCCTCAAAACAACAATGTAGCAACTCTAAGAACTTCCAGAATGACCCAAAAGAACAGGAAAGGAATTAAATAAAAGTTTCAAAGAAATAAGGGCTTACATCAGGCTTCCTAAGGAAGAAATGAATAATAATAGATAGCATTTATACAGCACTATGTGGAAGCCACTGTTTTAAGTTCTTTACAATTGTTATCTAATTTGATCCTCACCACAACCCTGAGAAATAGGTATTGTTTTTAGCCCTGTTTTACATATGAAGAAACTGAAGCAAAGAGAGGTTAAGTGACTTAGCCATGATCACACAGTAAGTATATAAGGATATCTTTCAAACTCAGAGCTTCCTGACTCAAGACCCAGCACTCTATCAACTTTGCCACCAAGCTGAGTCTAATAAAGCAATAAAGAATTTAGAAGAGAAGCACATTAAAAAAACAGGAAATTCTCTGAAAAGAGGTAAGAACTAGAGTGAAGAACAAAAACATAGAATGGAAATTAATCGAACATATCAAAATAAAGTAAAACAAAAACATGGAAGAACACAGAAGAAATAAAATCGAATACCATTCAGAGGGCAGTGGAAAAACATATGGTCAGTAAGAGCAAACCGTAGCATATATATATATATATATATATATATATATATATATATAGAGAGAGAGAGAGAGAGAGAGAGAGAGAGAGAGAGAACACTCTGGGGCAGAATGAAGGATGCATCAAAATAGTTTATTAGGAAATAAGGTGAATTGATCACGTGGATTATTATTGGATAGTCCTAATGTTCCACTGGTATCTTTGTAATGTCAGGAGCAGAGAAGGAAAGCATCAAGAACATTTCTTAAGCTACTTGTAGTAAACTTAATGGAATGGTAAAAATCCTTCCCTTCTTCCTAACTTCCCTATTATTGTCAGGGACAACAATCCTCTTAGTCACCCAGGCTTACAACCTAGGTATCATCCCTGACTTGCTTTTCTTCCCAACCCCCATATTAAATGTGTTTCCATGTTCTGGCTGTTCTACCATCACAACATTTCTTATATATGCCCCCTTCTCTCCTCTGATACTACCATCTGAGCACAAGTCCTTATCACCTCACACCTGAGTATTACAATAGTTTTCTGACTAGCCTCCCGGCATCATTTCTCCTCACTCTAGTTCAGCTTCCACTCAGCTACCAAATTATTTTCCTAAAGCACGAGTTTGATTGCATCATCCCTCCCATTGAATAAACTCCAAGGGGATCCCTACTGCCTCCAAGATCCAATATAAAATTTTCTATTTGAATTTTAAAGCCACTCATAACCTGTCCCCTTCCTACCTTTCTAATCTTCTTACACCTACCTCCCTTGCACATACTCTGAAGTTTAGTGAACCCAGAGTCCTTGCTGTTTCTAACACAAGATACTCCATCTTCTGAATTTATGCCTTCCTAATAACTGACACCCCATGCTTGAAATTCTCTTCTTCCTCCCCTCTACCTCTTGGCTTCTCTTGCTTCCTTTATTTCTCAGATGAAATCCTGCCTTTTACAAGAAACATTTCCCAATCTCCCTTAATGCTAGTGTCTTTCCTCTTAATTTACCTCTGATTACACACACACACCACACATCATATATTATATATATATAGCTACATACATATAGATACACACAGATATATATGCACACATATCATTGGTACCCAGATATTTCATTTCTCTCTCTTTAGAGCTCCTTGAAAGCAGGAACTATTTTTGTCTTTGTATCCCCTGTTCTTAACATAGTTTCTGCAACATAGTAGGTACTTAATAAATACTTGTTGACTGTTTGGATAAATTCACCCACAATAGTAAATTAATTTGAGGCAATATAGTAGTGGGTAGAATACTGGATTTGGAGTCAGGAATACTTGGATTCAAATTCCCTTTTGCATGCATGCTAACAGAATGTATGAGCCTGGGCAAGTCACTTAACTGAGAATCTCCTCAGTTTCCTCATCTGTAAAATGAGTTCCTTTCCAGTTCTAAATCATTTATCTTAAGTAGCAGAATTGTATTCAAGCTCAGGTGATTGACCTTGGAGCCCTTGGAGATGATTCAGTGTCAGAAGAGGCTCAGCTCAGAGGAAAAAAACTGAGGTCCCCTGGTTCCAGTGCTCCTAGATTGATAGGCTCCAATCATTATCTTCTCTGAACCATCTAGACAGTTTATAAACCTCAGCTCATATGAGTATTCTTGATCCTGCATGATGCAGAAGGTGGCATGAAAGCCCTTGGGGACTCTCTCAGTGCCTCCTTACACCCACCTTATGTTGGAAGGCACCACCCAGGTTCCTTGATGTCTACTCAAATGCCTCTATAATTTTGAGGGGTGGTGTCATCTTCAAGAGACCCCTGTGCTCCTGCCCTGAGTGGCAGAAGGGGTGCCCTCCCACAAAGGACCTCCCTCTGGTGCCAATAATCCAACAGACCTAGCTTATGGTCAGTCATGTAGTCTCTGCTTAAAGGACTGAGTTAATACTAGGTTCCAATTTGGGAGAGATCTCATTGATGGGTTGTTATCCTCTTAAGTCAAACCCAAAGTTCTGCCCCAAGCTCACCAGGTATAGGGTGAACATGGCTAAGGAAAGCCCAATTCCTGCTCCTTCAGGGGCCCTGCCAGGATTGTGACTTTGCCCCTTGAATTGGGTACTTGACTTTTCCCCTGGTAAGGCCCCAGGCCCCTGGGTCTGGAGGGTAAATGTACAGGGGAGTTGGGGACAACTGGAATCCTTTTGGGATCTGGAGGTCCTGGAGGAAAGACATAGATCATAGATTTAGAGCTGAATTTGACATGGACACAAGAAGGGAAGGAAAAAGATGAGTTGCAATCTGCATCAATCATTCACTTCAACAAGATCACAGAGCCATTTGAGAATTTGTCTGTGTGCACAGAATATTTATGCTATTATTGCAAATGATCTGTGATTTTGCATTTCATTAGTTGTAAGGGTAAGTATATATCTTTTACATTTTTTCCCCAGAACTGTGATTTCATTGGTCCGGAGAACACCAATTATGGAACTTCCTTTACCAGTGCAGGTCAGCACTTTCTCTACAATTAATAGACTTGCTTGGGTACTTAGAGATTAGGTAACTTGCCAAGGTCACAACCCAAGGTGAGACCTGAATCCAGGCCTTCCTGACTCTGAGGGTAGCTCTCCACCCACTAGTCCATGCTGCCTCATTTGCACATGTGAAATCAGGGAGACCTAAGTCCAAGTCCTACTTCTGTCTCTAGCTATGTGATCCTGGGCAGGTCATTTAACCTCTGTCTCCCTCAGTTTCCTCATCTATAAAATGTAGACAATAATTGTAATCATGGTGTGTTAAGGATAAAATGAGATATTTGTAAAATGCTTGGCAAACCTTAAAGCTCTATATAAATGACATCTATTTTTGTTTTACACACACGGACACAATATGTGTGTATATGTGTGGGTATATATATGTATATATATACACACACATATATGTGTGTGTGTCTCAATTTAGATATATATTTAAATCTTCTGGCTGTCTGGAACTCTCTAATTTAGCACTTTCTTATTTTCACAAAATACTATTTTAACATATGATTGTTGTATTCATTAATTATTTTATCCAGGTATGTGTCAACTCCCTGACTACACTATGATACTCTTAAGAATAATAGTTTAGGGGCAGCTAGGTGGTGCAGTGAATAGAGCACTGGCCCTGGAGTCAGGAGGACCTGAGTTCAAATATGGCCTCAGACACAACACTGGCTGTGTGACCTTGGGCAAATCATTTAATCCCAATTCCCCAGCCTTCCCTCTTCCAAGAAGACAAAAAATAAAAAATAAAGCAAAATAAAATAAAAAAAAACATTTTAAAAATTTAAAGAATAATAGTTTATATTTATCTACATGACTTTTTGATTCTGAAATGCTTTTATATTCATTGTATCATTTAACTCTCACAACAACACTATGAATAGGATAAATATTTATTTTCCATATGGGGAAAAAGTGGTATAAGAGGCTTATCTTCCTATACCTAATAAATGGTGAAAATGGATGCCAACCTAGATCATTTAATCCCAAATCTAGTATTCTTTCTAAGGCAACTATGTTGTAGCACAGTGAATAGAATGCCCGACCTAAAATCAGGAAGATTCATCTTTCTGAGTTCAAATCTGGCCTCAGACACTGTAATGTAATGCCAAGGAAAGGCAACTTCCCAAGGTTCAGAATACCAGCATAGGTGCTCTCCATTTTATTCAGTGACAAATTAAGAACAGAGAAGATCAAAACATGACATCATTCAAAATACAGCATTTACTAAGTGTGGTTAAATAATCTCCAAGTGCTACCCCACCCCAGGACCTTCCATTCATTCAATCAATTACAAAGTCCCTGTTCTAAATACTACTCCACCCCTAGGCTGTACCTTCATTTAGTCCACCACAAAACCCCTCTTCTCAAATGGAGATTAGTTTCCAATCATAAGTAAAGTACATTCATTTTTTCAATCACAGAACACAAAAATGTCAAAAGTTCCCCACCCCTGGATCACAATTGAATCTACCCCAGAGTTACAACAAGTTTAAGCACAGCACTTAATACCCAAATGGAGGTCTTTTCTTCATCTTGACAAGAGGCAAGTTCTCAGCAATCTTAGTTCCTGGGGAGACAAGGCTTAGCAAGGCCACAAGATACATTGCCAGTCTCTTCACTAATTCATCCTCTGTCTGTAGAACAGTCCTAGAACCCCTGAAAACATTAGCAAAACCCTCTCCTAGGATTTCTGTAAACATACAACAAGAAAATCCTTCTTCAGGGCTTCTGAACCAACAGAAACATCTCCCTAACCAAGTTTCCTGACCTACATGCACTTTACTCCTATATTAGGCATTCTTAACCTTTTCTATGATAGGAACCCCTTTGACATTCTGATGAAGTCTATGGACCCCTTATCAGAATAATGTTTTTTAATGCATAAGTACATTTACATTCATAAAGCAAAATTAAAAAAAAAGATTGTGGAGAAAACCAAAGTTTAGCAAAAACAAAGGTGTATTTTTTTTTTGCAAATTATGTTCATAAATGCTCTGAAATCTACCCATTTACCACAAGCAGCAGTCCAAAAGTTCTATAAACCTGAGGCTTGGAAGCCATGTCTTCAGACTGATTAATTGATATAAGGTTTATTCCACCACTGTATATCTGCCTCTAATATAAGAGAAAAAAATGGTAATAATATTAAAGTGATTTTTTTCATCCATACACGTAGGGATATGTTTTGGCAATGGAGTAAAAGCGTGTTAACAGAGTCACTGAGGAGAGAAAATAGGGGTGAACATAGACCATCTGAAATATGGGATGCTTCCTAAAAAACTAATTTTGATGAATGCACTAAAAAATGTAAAGTAATAATTCACATTCACACTTTCATATAAAATTAAAAATGTCTTCATTTATTCTTTATGAATTAATCCATGAATTAAATATTCTGGTGAAAAGAGATGGTTTTATGGCTGTTTTAAAGCTGCATACAGGGAAATAGTGACTACATTTAAAGAAAAAGTCAACCTGGTTTCCTTTTTGCCTTTTCTTTGTAATTCATTCAGGGCTTTCCTTCTCTGAAGCAGTGCTCCACTGAGGCTTCTGGACAGCTCCCTTTTCTATCTCAACAATGAATGATAGGCATGCATGCCAACAAGACTGGCAAGGGGATTCTACACATATTTGAACCCTCATTCCTTCCTGCTTTATATAAGCATAGCAATGCATATGGATTAACAAAACTACCTACCGAGTCAGCAGCCTACAATCATTCTTGCTCAAGGTATTGTTTTCACCCAGTTCCTTCCAGTCATGTCACACGTATGGACAAGATGACAGGAGCAATGCTGCCTGAAGAATTAATAGCTACAATAGGGGAGGGCCCAGTTTGAAATGTTTATTCGTGTTCTTTACATCATACACCCAGATTTCTTTCTTGTTGTTTAGTCATTTCATTCATGTCCAGTTCTTCATGACCCCATTTGGGGTTTTCTTGGTGAAGATAATGGAGTATTTTGCGATTTCCTTTTCCAGCTCATTTTTACAGATGAGGTAACTGAGGCAAACAAGGCTAAGTGACTTGCCTAGGGTGATACAGCTAGTTAGTGTCTGAGACCAAATTTGAACTGTCTTTTTTTTTCTTTTTCTTTTTGGAGGGCAATTGGGGTTAAGTGACTTGCCTAAAGTCACACGGCTAGTAAGTGTGTCAAGTGTCTGAGGCCATATTTGAAACTCAGGCCCTCCTGACTTCAGGGTCAGTGCTCTATACACTGTACCACCTACCCACCCCTGAACTCAGTTTTTTTTTTTTACTCCAGGCCTGACTTTCTATCCACTGTGCCACCCAGATTTCTTTCTACTTCTGACTATTTGATCCTAGGCTAATTGGTCCTAACTCTGGGTCCATGCTATAGTAATAGGTGCCTATAGGGGAAGAGATTATAGTTAATCCCCTATTTCCTGATACTCCAGGATTCAGGATTGTTCCATGGCTCAGATACTACTCCAACCTCCCTGGCCACTCCCTCCTCTTAAATCTAGCTGGGGTTAACAAGTCACAGAGACATCACCCTAATAGTGAAGAACAAAAACACTTTACTTACAATAGCAAGCACTGTGATTCTGAGGAAGTACACCATCAGCAAACACTCCCAACACCCATGGCCCAAGCAAATAACTATCTCCTCCCAACTCCCTAAAGATGCAAGGTTGCGAGTTTAGCTGGGTACAGGCTCTTGAGGCTGGCCCTGGTCCCAGCACCAAGGTCACTGTAGGGAAGATGCAAACTTGGGGATAACAACTTGTCAATCACCACTGGAACATTGTGTCCTCTGGATCTGAAAGTCAGTGATGCCTATAGTGGCAGCATTGTTCCAGTGCAGGAGATGAGGCCAATGCAGGGTATGAAAGAGCCCAAACTCCATCCAGTCTGCAAGCCTGGCATCAGCAGGAATGATGTCCAGCATTGCTATACCTCTATTGGTAACCCAATGGCCATCGCACTATGAGTCTCAAAGTCCATTAGACCCCTGGAAGGGGACATGGGGCAGCATGTCATTTTTTTTTCTCCACTGCTTCTTCCTTCTTCCCTCATCTTCTTTTCACTGCTACATGCTTGACCATTTAGAGTCTATATGTGTTAGGAATAATCCTAGGAAGGAAAAGGTGAACAAAGCTGTGTTAAAGCATCAAAGATCTAGCACTAGCAGAGACCTTACAGAGTACTGGGTCCAGCCCCTTCATTTTGCCTATGAGGAACCTGAGAGCCAGGAAATTTAGATTAATTAATCTTTCCAAGGTTATACAGATACCTTCAAATTTTATTTTGAATCCAAAACTGATTATGTTTGCGGCGGCTAGGTGGTTCAGTGAATAGAGCACTAGCCCTGGAGTCAGGAGGACCTGAGTTCAAATCCAGCCTAAGACACTTAACACTTACGAGCCGTGTGACCTTGGGCAAGTCACTTAATGCCAATTGCTCTCCAAAAAAAGCAAAATAAAACAGATTATGCCTACCGTTTGATTTTAAACAAAACCAGTGTTAGTTTGGTGAGTTCTTGGTGTATCAAATTAGTTTAATCCATGTTCAATGCATAATTGGTTCTATTCCTAATTCTGTGAACTACTTTCTTCACCATGCCACAACAATCTTCTTACCCTGGAACTTCCCACCACCTCTGGAATCCCTTCTTCTGATTGGTTAGTTCCTCCTAGACTCTCCCAGGCCAGCCATGGGCACTGCTTCATTACCCTCTAAGTTCCACTCCTGATTATCTGAACTTCTTTTGTCATCCTGACCTGTGCAGGTACCATCCCCGCCATACCTCCCCACCTGTACTTCACTTTCCTTTTATGCATTGTCTTTCCCAATAGAATGGGGGCGGGACTGTCTTTAGCTTCTACAGACATACCTAGGAGATACTGCAGTTTCAGTTCCAGAGCATCACAATAGAGTGAACATCACAATAAAGAGAGTCACACTTTTTTTTGTTTCTCAATGCATATGAAAGTTATGTTTACTCTATACTGTAATCTATTAAGTGTACACTAGTATTATGTCTAAAAAACAATGTATATATCTTAACTCAAATAATTATTGCCTAAAAATATTGATAACTATCATCTAAGTGAGTCATAATCTGTATGCTGGTGGAGGGTCTTGCCACAATATTGATGGCTGCTGACTGAGGGTGGTGTTTGCTGAAAGTTGAGGTGGCTGAGGTATTTTCTTCAAATAAGACAACAATAAAGTTTGCCAGATTGATTGACTCTTTCTTTCACTTGAATACTTAGAGGCTACTGTAGGGTTGTTAATTGGCCTAATTTCAATTTTGTTCTGTCTTAGGGAATAGGTGGCCAGAGGAGAGGGAGAGAGACAGGAACAGCAGGTCAGCAGAGCAGTCAGCACACACACAACATCTATCTATGAATTTTGATATTTTACATGGGTGTGGTTTGTGGTGCCCCAAAATAATTACAATAGCAACATCAAAGGTCAAGGAGCATACATCATCAAAACACATATAATCATAATAAAAAAATGGAAATATAGTGAAAATGACCAAAATATGACAGAGACACAACATGAGTACATGCTGTGGGCAAAATGGCACTGATAGATTTGCTCAACAGTTGCCACAAAGCTTCAATTTATTATGAAACAAACCAAAAAAAGAGAAACAAAACCCTTGGTGTCTGTCAAGCTCAATTTTTCTTCCCATGCCACTATAGATTTAGCTATTTCCTAGGGAAAAAGGACTGGATTTAGTCAGAAGATGTGAGTCTAAATTCTAGGCTCCAGCTCTGCCAATACTAATTGTGTGACCTTGAGTGCAATACATGACTTTAGCTGTAAAGTCAGGAGGTTGGATTGAATGATTGCTAAGGTCCCTTCCTCCTGGTCATCTGTGATTATTAGTACCTTGCACCTGTGATAGGGCCATTAGTTGTTGTGAGAGGGACTGAAGCAAAGGGATTTAAGGTGCTGGTCTTCCTGCTCTATTTCTTTTTTGGCTTTTTGGAGAGGGGAAGGTAGGGCAATTAGGGTTAAGTGACTTGCCCAAGGTCACATGGCTAGTTTGTGTGTGTGTGTGTGTGTGTGTGTGTGTTAGGTGTCTGAGGCTGGATTTGAACTTGGGTCCTCCTGACTCCAGGGCTGGTGCTCTATTCACTGCACCACCTAACTGCACCCCCCTGCTCTATTTCTAATAAAGGCTGCTTTCCCAGCTCCCAAACTGGTCTAATGTGCAGTATCTCAGGTCTGTGTACTATGTTCTTCTCCATTCCTTATTAGGATACCTCCTTATTGTTTCTGGGAAGGAATATCCCATAATTACTTGTTCCCAGAAAATTCAGATAGATCTCATTTGAGACCCTCCTGACCTGAAAGTTCATCATCATCATCATCATCACCCTTCTGGGTCTTTTATCTTTCCCTGTAGCTAATGAGTGAAAAAGCAAATAGAATTGGGGAGGTTACTTTTCACTCCTCTGTTTCCTGATATGAGTATTCCCTCAACCAAACACTTTGAGAACTGCCATTTCCATACCTTCTTATCCCGTGCCCTTCTCATCCTTGTTTTTTTTTAAATTACTTCTCTACAAAGGATCTGCCCAAAATATCTGAAACTTTCTTCTTTTTCTTCTAATACTTAGAAATACCCAACAGAACATGTGAGTGGTTCACACTATCCCTCATACATACCTCCCCATCTTTTTTTTTAAAGGCCTGTTTGAAGAATCTAGTCCCTTTTATATAGCAGTATTCCTCTGGGAAGGTATATACAGAATGCCAAAGAATAGACTTGTAAATGAGCTTCTGGAGGACAAAACAATGCACTTGTCCTTGTCCTCAATCTTCCTTTCATGAGACTTTTTGTTGTCAAGATCAATAAAAAACACACGAAGGAACAAACAAAAAACCTTTGTCACTTGCTAAAGGCTATTGGTTTGCTACAGGGAGTAGTCTGTGAGAACAAATGTGATGGCATTCCAGCCTGTGTGAGAACATGGAAAATCCTAGTTTAAATCAGGAGAGGTGAAAGTGGAAATGGAAGGAGTGAGGCTAATCCCTGGGGCCTTCACAAGAAAAGGACAGGGGACAGAGGATCAAGCTAGATTGAATAGTGGCCAGGCTCCTATCCTACTGAGATCTTTAATTCTCCCTCTTCACTACAACCAGTGAATTAGAACAGGGAAAGTCCTACAAGGCTGAGGAATCCTTAATTAGTCTTCCAGGACTGAAAGCAAAGAAGATCTGTTTTTTTGAGTAGCCAGTTTGACTCTATGGATGCATATCTTTATAAATGGGATCAGAGGAGGATGAATTTCTGTGGTGTTGATGGCACAGTAATATAGAAACAGTGAGACATTGTGGAGAAAGTAATGAATTAGCAATGGACCCAGGTTCATATTCTTCCTAACCTCCTTGTATGACCTAAGTCACTTTACCTTACCTGGCCTCAGTTTCCTCACTTAAAATGAAAGGGTTGCATGAAGTTGCCTGCTTCACAAGTTCTAAAACTATTTCATTTGGGTCTTTGTATCCCAAGCAACTATTTCAATATTTAGAAATTCTCAATAAAACTTTGTTGATTGAGTCATTCAATAAACATGTATTAGGTACTCACTAAATTCCAGGCACTATGTTAAGCTTTCAAGTACAAGAAAAGGCAAAAATGTGTTCTTTGCCCTCAAGGAGGTTATATTCTAAAAGGGAAGATCAAATATAGTTTCAGAGTATACACTCTGGTCTTGTCTCTCAGAGCCAGGTCAGCTGAATGTCCTTTCAAGGTATCCTGGGGGGATTGGGAGGTTTTTTGTCTCTACTATCATTTCTTGAACCCTCTCTCCCCCACTAACTGTTTCATTAGCATTAGGGACCAATAACTCATATCCCTGTTTTAATTAATCACTTAACATCATTAGCTTTTATAAAAAGATATTTACTTCAGACATATGCTAAGAACAAAGTACAAACATTCCCCCCAATAGCTCTCCTTATTCCAACAGGAGAAATAGTCTCATAACTTAGCTCCCCTCCTGCATAGCATTGGTCCCACCAAATTCATGTTCAAATGTGGCATGGTGACTGTGGATCAGTCCTTCTGCTGGCCTGGGATTTTGAAGGTCACTCTCAAAATCTAGCTGTGGAACACAGACTCTGCAACATAGTATGCAATGTCTCCTTGAAAATCTCTGGAGCTTACTAGGTCATGAAACTCAACTTAGAATAAAAAAAAAACAAATGAAAATGCACAAGATTTTAACCTTTTCTCAGGGCCACATGGACCCAGGGAAAACAAGTCTTATTTATTACATGGTCTCTCACTGGATTGATTCCATGAATGAAAGACTTACCAAGGTTCCCAATGAGTGAATCTGGTAAAAGGGGAAGTGGCTAATGTTGACCTTGAATCTCTTTGAAGCTAATCAGAATACCTTTCTTTCATCACATGACTATTCAACAAAAACCAGTGCAGACAGTTTACACACTCTCCTGTCTCTCCAGGGCACTATTTTATGGGAGCAAGCTTCTTGGTGTTCTCCTCAGCCAAACAAGCTGATGCCATCTGCACATACAACAGACACGCTATTGTGTAAAATATCAGGTATCTTCAAGATACAGAGAAAATAGATGGAAGGTCATCTCTGAGACACAGCACTGGCTGTGGGAGAAGGGAAAGGGAGGCCAAGAAGAGATCTCTATAGGAGATGGGATATGAATTGTGTCTTGAAAGAAATCAGAGAAACTAAGAAGCAGAGGAGAGAAAGGATAAGCAGAAAAAAAAATCTATAAAGCTAGGTATATTATGAGTTAGATAATTTGTGCACAGGTTCAGGAACCTACTCATTTTACATAGCATTATGAAGTATTGCATTCCAAGTTCCAAATAACTGACTCTTAAATAAACTTTTAGATGACAATCTTTTCATAAATTGGAAACCATCACTTTTTTTAATCTGCTTCAGAGGCAGGTTACAATATGTAGGACAGTGATTGGACCTTTGGTTTCAGTTTTCTTACCTTTTTGGTGAGGAAACTCTTATAAACAAAACTTTGTGACTTAATTGTCTTAGTGAGCTAGCTAGAGCATAGAGAGGCTAACTAATCTGCCCTAGGTCATCTTGCCAGAATATGTCAGAGATGGTATTTGAACTCAGGTCTTCCTAGGTTCCAGACTGGCATCACCATCTTTATCATCATCATCACTGATCATTTATATAACTCTTGCTATGTTCCAGGTACTGTGCTAAGGACTTTACAATTATAATCTCCATTTGACTACACCAAGTCACTTCTTAACAGAGTATAGTTTCTCCCATGTCATTTAGACTTTTAAGTCTCTGAATTTGCTACAGAAGTCTGAGAAGTAAGCTCTGGCCAAGTCAAACAGGGTGAGGGTGTGGGAGTGACAGCTGTGCAAAAGATAACACAGAGTTCTCTCTCTCTGCAAAGGATGGTTATACTTTTTGATTTATACAAATGCTTAACAATATTTGACATCTGTATCATAAATAGTGTAACATACTAATGCAACAAACACACAAATAGCAAGATTTGCATATGTTTTATCATTATTGCATCAATATAAACTATCATTTTAGCTTAGAATATGAATTCTCATTTCCCCCATAGAATAACAATGACCTGAGTTTTATAATGATACTAATAAGTTCAAAATAGAGCAGATGCTGGGGTTCTGAGGTTCAAAAGCCAAGTCCTGGAAGTAATGGCAATTGAAGGTCACCTAGTAGGATGTGGTAGAGCTGCAAAAATAATTTCTGATACTGGTTGAACCATGAGAAAATGAAATGGATCTCACCCAGGGCTCCTTATTCATTTGTGTTGGAGGAGCTATGCTAGGGCTTATGCCTCCTTTGGGCAGGAACTTTCTCTCTAATCACTCACTCCTACCTGAAGGCATTGTTTCTTTTCAAAATGTTGACAGCCTAACTCACCTAGCCAGCTACCACAGAGATAACTGATATGCTTAATCCTAGGGATACGTGCAGAGAAATTATCCTATCTGTTCCCAGAAGCCGTTAAAATCAATTCTCTGTATGTGTGTCTCTGTTTCCCCTCCCCTCCTACTCTTACTCACCCTCTTCCTCTCCCTCTTTTTCTCCCTTTTCCCTTCCTCCTCCCCTCTTCCTCCACATTTCTCCCTCTCTTTGAAAGAGCTGACCTCAAATCTGTGTTCATATACTTACTACCAGTGTTATCTGGGCAAGTCAGTTAACCTCTGTATACCTCAGTCTTCTCAACTGTAAAATGGGGAAAATAATAACACCTACTTCCCGAGGTTGTTGTGAGGATAAAATGAGTTAATATTTATAAAGTGTTTGTAGACCTTAAAGCACCCCATAAATACTAGATATTATCATCATTATTATGAATTTAGCACCTGGGTTCTGATCTTCTCTCTGCTTGCCACCACCAGCTCCTGGATTTTACTGTTCACTACAGCAAAGTTGGGAGATCTTCTCTCTACATGGTCCTTACAAACCTCTCCAGGCATATTCTTTCACAATCAGCCTTTGCTCTGGCAGCCCCTTAGCTTCAAGGTCAAGTTCTCCCCTCCCCCAAACACATATTCTCTCCCAGAAAACAAGACCCAAAAGCAACTTAAAGAAGGCACTGCCTGCATCTAGCTATCTCCCACCTCCAAATCCCAGCAGTCTCTTGATACATCTTATTTTATCCTGACAATAATCCTCTTTGGCATTTTTTTTATCATTCTTTCAGTATATTTTCTTCCCCCATTTGAAAGTAATCTCCTTGAGGGCAGGAAATGCCTTGCTTTTTTCTTGTATTTTTCTATGCCCAGTGCTTAGCACAGTATCTGGCACATATCAAGAACTTAATAAAAGCTTGTTTCCTACAGTCCTCTCTCCCTCCCTCACCGTCTTTCCTTCCTTCCTTCCTTCCTTCCTTCCTTCCTTCCTTCCTTCCTTC
>NW_027185698.1:18787941-18839896 GCF_028583685.1 Petaurus breviceps papuanus | reverse complement strand
CCTTCCTTCCTTCCTTCCTTCCTTCCTTCCTTCCTTCCTTCCTTCCTCCCTTCCTCCCTTCCTTCCTTCCTCCCCCTTTCCTTCCTTTCTTTTGTCCTTCATTCTTTTCTTCCTGAGAGGCTAACAGGAACATTGGAGAGTGGACTGACAAATGGTCAGAATATGTTGCAGAATTGATGTGACCTTGGTTCCTGGTTCCTAAAATGAGTGAAGAAAGATCTGATCAAGGAAGAAGTGGTATAGACTACTGCAAGAGAGTTGATGAGAAGGCTGTGGGAGAGATTACCAGAGAAGAGAAGTAAAGCAAAGCCTCACTGGAGCTTTCCCCAAACACTGTTTTGGGAGAGGCAGTCACCCATCTGGAGAGTTTGGCATCAGGGCATAAGTTCCTGTAGGTATTGTCTCTGGTGAAGGCTCCTGAGCAGCTGGCTAGGAAGCTTTGGAAGAGGTGTTCAGAGAGTCAAAACTATCTGGAATGCATTCCCTTTTCACTTCCATATCATAAAATCTATAGATTCCTTCAAGGCACAGCTCAGGTACCACCTTCTACAAGAGACCTTTCCAGGTCTGCTCAGTTATTAGTGCTCTTAAATATTAAGATATTTAAATCTTAAAATAACTTTCCTTATTTTTTACACTCTATATTGAATAATTTGTAATACATGTTGTTTAACCCTTGTAGAACAAAATGTACATTGCCTGTTGGCAGAGTTAGTTTTCATGGGTGGGGGGAGGGGGTAGAAGGAGGTGAATTAGAGTTAGGCTTCTTAACCTGAAAGGCCCTTAATAAATATTTGTGGATGGGCAGCTAGGTGGCACAGTGAATAGAGCACAGACCCTGGGGTCAGGAGGGCCTGAGTTCAAATCCGGCCTCAGACACTTGACACACTTACTAGCCATGTGACTTTGGGCAAGTCACAACTTCAATTGTCCTCCAAAAAACAAAAACAAAAATAAAGAGCTCAGACTTTTGGGGTGGCTAGGTGGCACAGTGAATAGAGCAGTGGTCATGGAGTCAGGAGGACCTGAGTCCAAATCCAGCCTCAGACACTTAACACAAAACTAGCCATATGACTGTAAGGGTTATGGGATTTAAAGATCTCCCATGCCCCATGGACGTGCTGACATAGCAGAGCAAGAGAAAGTGAAAAGCCGAGCTAACGGTCCTGCAGTTGGCAGTTGGCAGCGGTTGCCTTTTTTTTTTTTTTTGAGTTAGGACTCCTGCTGAGGACTGCCAGGGGCTGGAGCTGCTGGGAGCACACTTCCAGGACACTGGGTGGTTGCTGTGAGTGGGGAGAGGAGGACCTTTGCCTGAGGTAGCCTGTTCTGTTTTAAAGGCTTGAGAATGTGGGTGCTTTCTACTTTATCTACCTGTGCCAATGTCATAACTACTCTGATGGCTTTCACTTTCTGGTTTTGGGACTCAGTCTTTTGGTATCTTAATAAATTTTCTAGTTTATTTCCCCAAATGGCAAACCTGATGTATTTTATGATGGATAATTATATCAGCATATTTGTAATCTCTATAGGCATTGTGAATATGGCATTGCTGATACATTTGGCGACCAGGATGGGATCACAAAATGTCAGGCCTCTATTTGGAAGCAGTGGGGCTTTAGAGGGAGAAATGGCTATTCCAGGATGGGAGGATTTGCCTTATTCCTCTCTAGCCAGAGAATGGGCTAAAAGCACAGGGCCCTGTGAAAACTGGGAACCAAGGCTAAAAGAGGGAGAACCTGGAGATTTGGAAAGATGTTTGAAAGCAATACCCATAGAACCAGGCAAAGAACTGGCAGGAGTGTGCAGGAGAGGCTGGGTGCTGCTAACAAGTTATCGCCTTATGTGTAAAAGTAGGGATAAGCTGCTGAAGGAAAGAGCTAGGATGGCTAGGGAGTCAGCTGGTTTGCCTGAGGATTCTTCTGTGTCACAGTACTCGGAAGAGCAAACTGGAGGGACCCATGTGGTCCAGGAGCAAGCTACTGTTCATGTAGCTAAAAGGAAGCAAAAAACGAGCAGAAGGAATGTGTATGCAGCTTTTGTACAGTCTGGGCAGAGTTGCCCTGACAGCTTCCAGGAGAATGTGTGTGAGGAGAATGGAACAAGGTTAGATGAGGAGTCTTCTAATGTAGAAGCTCTCCCCATACGAAGAAGAAGGCAGGAGAACCATCAAGGCAAAACAGAGTCCAGGGAGATAATCGAGGATTTCACTCAACAGGAGATCACTGATATATTGAGTAGATTTACCCAAAGAATGGGGGAGTCTTTAATGTCTTGGATAGTAAGAATCACTGATGAAGGCGCAGGAGGAAGAACACTGGACAATGAGGACTGTTTAAAATTCATAAGTATCAGTCAGAATCCTTTTGTACACCAGGCTTTTAGGGATCACCATATGCAAGGAGGAAATAACAAAACTAGTCTTCTAGCTTTAGCTGCAGAAGGTTGCAAAAAGTAATATCCAACTGAATCTATGTGGCCTAGGGGAGACAGACCCTGGTACTCACTTAGAGACTGTATGAGAAAGTTAAAGGAGGAGGTAATGAAAACTGCTATCCTGATTGGAGATGCAAATGCATATTATGATACCCCCCTAGGAGTTCCTCATAGAAATATCATAGTGAAGATGGCTCCTCCAGCATATAAGCACCTAATTCTGACTCTTTTAATTGGAGAAATAGGGCACCCTCTTTCAGAGGTGCTGGATAAGATTTCACAATTAAGCGATTTAGGGGAATGGGAAAAAGACAAATTGCCTCGAGAGAGAAGAGTAAACAGCCAGAGGATTCAGAGACAAAATAGACCCACAAGAAGAGAACTGTTTACTGCTCTATTAAGAGCTGGGGTGGACTTTAGAAGAATAGATGGTATTCCAACTGAAGAGCTGCATAAGCTGTACCAAGAAAAGGTACTTAGCATTAGAATGAACAGGGAAGCAGGAACCACCCCCGCAGGTATTTCTGAATCTGAATCTTTGTATCCAAGTTTGCCCCACCTTCAGGGGGAATAGGAGATAGGCCAAGCCCCAGCCCAGATAAAAGAAATATGCAGAAGAGATTGCAGACCCCATATTGGTTTAACAATATATTGGAAGAATGGATCAACTACTGTGACTAGGGCACTTATTGATACTGGGGCTGAGGCCACACTTATCTATGGAAACCCTGATAAGTTTAAACATGGAACTCCTATTACCATTTTTGTTTGTTCACCTTTTTTGTTAGATTTGTTTCCACAGGCTTGGTACCCTCCATCTGTAGATGCCTGATAGCTTAAGCTGGATGTCACCCCCTGTCTGCAACTGTGATGTGTCACCCTTGGACCTGGCATCAAGCATATTAAGAACTGACCTCTCGAATGGGACCCCTAAGGACAGGGACAGCTCTACATCCGATTTCAGCAGCAAGTAGCCATAGAAGAAGAGATCTTCACCCCTTACCACAAGATTTTGGGGCCCCATTTTTCGGGGTGGGGGGAATGATGGGGAGCTTGTGCTCAAGCCCCACCCTAAAATATGGTTTTTTGTGTTTATTGTGTGCTATTCTTGTTATATTGTTGTGAAATTTTGTTGACACCAGTTATTCCTACTGTATTTTTGCCAAGTAAGGGACATGAAAGATCTTGGGGCCGAATGTAAGGGTTATGGGATTTAAAGATCTCCCATGCCCCATGGACGTGCTGACGTAGCAGAGCAAGAGAAAGTGAAAAGCCGAGCTAACGGTCCTGCAGTTGGCAGTTGGCAGCGGTTGCCTTTTTTTTTTTTTTGAGTTAGGACTCCTGCTGAGGACTGCCAGGGGCCGGAGCTGCTGGGAGCACACTTCCAGGACACTGGGTGGTTGCTGTGAGTGGGGAGAGGAGGACCTTTGCCTGAGGTAGCCTGTTCTGTTTTAAAGGCTTGAGAATGTGGGTGCTTTCTACTTTATCTACCTGTGCCAATGTCATAACTACTCTGATGGCTTTCACTTTCTGGTTTTGGGACTCAGTCTTTTGGTATCTTAATAAATTTTCTAGTTTATTTCCCCAAATGGCAAACCTGATGTATTTTGTGATGGATAATTATATCAGCATATTTGTAATCTCTATAGGCATTGTGAATATGGCATTGCTGATACAATGACCTTGGGCAAGTCACTTAGCCCCAGTTGCCTTACCTTCCCCTCC
The DNA here is from genome assembly GCF_028583685.1 of Petaurus breviceps papuanus. Lineage (NCBI taxonomy): Eukaryota > Metazoa > Chordata > Mammalia > Diprotodontia > Petauridae > Petaurus > Petaurus breviceps. Next base: position 18,835,738 of record NW_027185698.1, on the reverse strand, counting down.
CCAAAAAGCTAAATGAATGAATGAATTAATGAAAATAAATATCTGTGGCATTATAGAACTCCAGGCAAAATTGATTGATTATTCTTTTTGGCCACCAGAATTACTGAATTAGATTGCGACATAATTGGTATGATTAACTGACACATGGTTTAATGTATTTGATTTCCAGATTGACCATGCTGTGACCAATTTCCTTTCTTCCTGGAGATATAACCTGACTCCCTCTTTTTTTGAGTCCAGATGCCAATAGCTTGTACTACTCAGACCTGGGATTATAAAACCCATTACACTTCCTTGGGTACCATCTCAAAACCATATGAATAATCAGGAAAAAACCCTTCCACAGGAGATTCTACTGAATGGAGGAACTGCAACAAAGTAAATCTCCTTAATTTTCCAGTTCTAAATTTGTTTGAATGAATTTTGCTCACACTTGAAGTAGCAAGAAAACCAGACTATAGTGTTCCCAGATTTTCAACTATGTGCCTCTACCAGGAAGTTCCATAGTTATCTTTTTCCTCATAACTTTGATTGTTTTGTTGTGTTTTTTTTTTGATGATTTATCTTTCTACCTTTAAGTCTAGAAACTTTTGAAGTGTTCCGCTGGCAATGGCAGAGAGCATGAGGCATGTGCAAACTCGGGAGAGCAATGAAATCTTTGGGTGAGCATAGGGATAGATGTGCAAAGTCTAATGGCCCTATAGGAGATAATCCTTTTAGTTCAATGAATGAGATAGAAACAAAGGTGGTTGGTGGGGGTCACATAGTCAGAAATATAGCACGTCTTAACTAATCTGAGGGAAAATTCATTATTAGAAAGATGCTCAGGGGGGAACCTAGAGAGACCTAGCCTCATTGTTCCAGAGTCACAGAGCCCAGTGACCATTTAGGGCAATGAGTGGAAGAGGCAATCTAACTGGAAGAACAGGATGACTCTTCATGAAGCTGAGGGATGTTTTAGGCTCTGTGGTTCCTTATAATCATTATAAAAGAAAATCTGCCTTATCTCACATACCTTTCAATGAAGAAAATGAACAGGTTTAACATTTGTAGAATCTTCCAACTGACTATGCAGGTTTTGCTACATGGTGAAGCAACACAGGTGACTTAAAATATCTGATTTAGGTTAATTTGGGGGGGGGCAGGTGGAGCAGGGACATGTAATTTGAATGGTATTGTGAAACTACTGCCTTTGTCCATACTCACTCTGCAACTTTTAATCTTAGAAAGCATTTATTAAGTACTTACTATTTATTAGCCAGGCACTGTGCTATTCACTGAGAATAGAAATAAGAGACAATCCCTGGCCTTGAGATGCTCACTTTTTAATGGGGAAAATAACACATAAAAAGAAACTGAAAAGTGGGTTGGGGAAGAAAGGACACAAGCTGGCATGGTTGAGAAAGAAGTTCAAAGAGGCAAGAACAGAGCACACAGAAGAACGAAAGAGTGAACATGGCTGACCCAGGTAATTCCCTTGAAATGAAGGTTCTGGAAAGAACTAATCAATCAGGGCAAGGGATAAGTAGATGGGGGAGGGGGGGAGGGGGAGAAATTATTTAACAGAGAAAGTTACTGAGATGGAATGATCTTCCAGGGTGAGGAAACTACTTCCAGGGTGAGTTGTGGTGGAGAAGAAAGTTCAGAGAGTCGAGTAGATCCCAGAAAAGAATGAAGGAGTGAGTTTTCCCAAGGTCACACATAGCTATTATGGTTCAGAGGCAGCAGTCGAACCAAACCCTTGTTGATTTCAAAGTCAAATACCAATCTGTTATGCCATTGTATCTTTCTAGATTTGATTTTTATCTGAATATTGGGGAAATTTTAGTGCACAAAATGCCAAGTGATTATACCTTTATCATGCAATGACAGAATTGAAGTATTAAAAATATAGACTTTTTTTTTAAGTTAGAGAGGACCTTAAATATTACTTAGCCAAATACTCTTTTTTTTTGTTTGCCTTTCGGAGGGCAATTGGGGTTAAGTAACTTGCCCAAAGTTACAAGGCTAGTTTGTGTGTGTGTGTGTGTGTGTGTGTGTGTGTGTGTTAAGTGTCTAAGGTGGGAACCCAACTTGGTCCTCCTGACTCTGGGGCTGGCATATAACTCACTGTGTCACCTAGCTGACCTGCCAAATACTCTTACAGAAAAGAAAAGTAAGGCTCAGGGAGACTATAACTTGTCCAAGGTCACACAGTTAGGCAGTGGTAAAGAACCTTGTCTTAAAAAAAGTTGGATGATTTCTCTGCCCCTTCCAACATCACTAGTCAGTAGCATGGAAAGTTTATTTCCTTTGTCCCTGTACTCAAGGGGCTGTCTCATTGAATGTAAGTGATCTTCTTGCTAAGCAATGAAAAAAGTGAAGATTTAAGAAAGTAGAATTAGAGATATAAGAAAGTTAAATGGTAAAATTAGATGTGAAATTCCTCTTTTGCAACATAAAAATTTACAAAATGAATATAGAGTGAATTTTACACTAAAGTTATTTCTAAGAGGCAACTTTCACATCAAAGTACCTTCAATGTTGCAGGGAAAATTGAGTTTGACCTTTAGTTAAAGATCAATTCAACAGGGTAACCAATTTGGATCATTCCCATTGGAGATTACCTAAGAGTGGCTCACTGCATCTTGGCATGGTAAAATGGCTATTAAGAGCCATTGCTGCTATAATTCTTTTAGAAACAGATAGTTATGAGAGAGTCATATGATGGTTATTACTTTGTGATTTAGATATTATTTAATGAATAGTCAGAAATATCTATCAAGTCTAACTTGACAAAGAGAACAGAGAAGAATTCTAATTTAGCTGAGATGACTTGGGAAAATACTGTAATTCCTGAAAACAGCCTGCAAAATGATAAGAACAACATTTTTGATATTTGCATGTCTTCTACTTGAAATTCTAAAAATACTCTTCAGACTTTAGCTTTGGCACCCACTTGAAGAGGGGAATAAATTGTTCACCTTTTCCAAGGGTATCAAGTACTAAAAGTTTAGCTATAAATATTAAGATTTGCTGTGGTGATGGAATATAATAGCAAAAAGAGCTGTGACTCAAATTGAACCATCAGGTTTTACACCAGGGTCTTCATTTACATTTAGAGAGGTAAACTTAATTCTTTTAAATAATATTTTAATTTTCCCCAATTAAGTATAAAAAATAACATTAAAAGAAAAGTTTTTACTTCCAAATTCTATCCCCTGAGATAGTAAGCAATCATATATAGGTTATACATGTGTGATCCTGTAAAACATTTCCTTAGTAGTCTTTTTGTGGAAGAAAATTTAAACTAAAATGAGCAAAAAAGAAGAAATAAAAGGAAGAGAAAAATAGTAAGTTTCGGTCTCTGCTTAGATGACATCAATTCTTTCTCTGGAGGGAGATAGTATTTTTCATCATGAGTCCTTTGGGATTATCTTGGATCATTGTATTGCTGACAGTAGCTGAGGTATTCACAGTTGTTCATCAAACAATATTGCTGGTCCTGTGTACAGTGTTCTCTGGCTCTGCTGTCTTGACTTTGTATCAGCTAACGTAAGTCTTTTCATGTTTTGTTTTTTTTTTCTGAAATCATCCTGCTTGTCATATCTTATAGTACAATAATACTCCATTACAATTGTATACCACAAGCTGTTCAGCCATTCCCCAATTGATGGGAATCCCCTCAGTTTCCAACTCTTTACCACCACAAAACAGCTGCTACAAATATTTTTGTACAAATAGTTTATTACTCCCCCCTTCCTTTTTAAAATCTCTTTGGGATACCGACCTAGTAGTGCTGTTCTGGATCAAAGAATGTCTGCACAGATCTGTAGCCCTTTGGACCTTACCCTTCATTTTCAAGAAAGTGATAGTTTAGGGGCGGCCAGGTAACACAGCGAGTAGGAGCACCGGCTCCAGTGTTGAGAAGACCTGGAGATCGAATCCTGGGCTCAGACACTAAGCACCCACCCAGAAACACCTGGCCATGTAACCTTGAGCAAGTTACTTAACCCCCAACTGCTTAGGGGCGGCCAGGTGGCTCAGCGAGTAAGAGTACCGGCTCCAGTGTTGGGACGACCTGGAGATCGAATCCCGGGCTCAGACACTCAGCACCACACCCAGAAATAACTGGCCTTGTAACCTTGAGCAAGTTACTTAACCCCGATTGCTTAAAAAAAAAAAGTGATAGTTTGTTGACAAGAGAGAGTGCCCTCCTGGTGCTTCATGGTACTCCTCGAATATCGATCTCCTCAGATCTCCTCACAATGGGTCCTTTGTCAATCTCCACACCTATCGCACTACCTAGGCACACCCCACCCCCTTCCACATACTCATTCAAAAGTTCTCATTGCCATGGATTCCCTCTTCTGGGTACACCTCATTCTTCTCCAAACATCTTTAGCAGCACTGATTGAGAGTGGCAGGCTGTTTTCCCTTATGCCAAGCACAATGCACTAGAAATCGGACTATCCTCTCTACTTCCTCCATCTTCTGGTACCCCCATCCCAATCCTCCTTTTTTTTTTTTTTATCATGACTAGATTCTCCACCTTTCCACCTTGCCATAGATGGGGGAATTTCTAGTTAGAGCTCTAGTGATTGTATTTCCCCCCCGCCCCCATACCTAGGATTCCCTCAAAGGATATTTCTTTGATTTGTAGGTTGAGGTGAAGAGGGTGATGATCTATTCAGTGGAAGAAATATCCACTAAAATGCAATCATAAGTCCTTAAAGCGCTGAAGTAAGTGAATTTCATTTATATGAAAAGACTTATAAAGGTATAAATATTAAATCATTTTGAGTTAGATATTTCTTCAGGATTAAGTGCTGGTCTAATGCCACGTCGTGGTATAAAGAGGCCAGTGAAATAGTGGAGGCAATGGCCAGACATTTTCAATAAAATAATTCATCAAATGGTTCAGAGAAAAAAAAAGATCATGGATTTTTAGTTTGAAGGGATCTTGGAGGCAATTTGTTCCAAACACTTCATTTTAAAGGTGAAGAAACTAAGGTCCTTTGAGGGTTAGGTAGCTCACCCAAAGTAACACATTGAGGTAAATCCATTTGATGTTAACTTTAGTGACGCCACTACTTCAGTGCCCACTATGTGTCAGCCACTGTGCTAGGCCTTAGGCATACACATTCACAAACAAAATGGTGGCTATTCTCAGAGATGTTCTATATGGCTTTAACTATAATTGCAAATAAGAGCTCATAAACACATAGTCCTTTTGTTTTAAACATTCATTTTTTTAAAGTTTGAGTTCCAAATTCTCTCCCTCCCTTTTGCCTCTCCCTCACTTTTTGAGAAAGCATATTAATTAATAATAATTAAATCATATTAATTCCATATGAGAAGTCATATAAGGCATTTCCATATAATCCATGTTACAAAAAGGAAAAGGAAAACAATAAAAAATAAAAATATAAAAAAATTTTTTTTTAAAAAGTACATTCCAATCTGCACTTAGTTCATCATCTCTTTGGAGGTGGATGGTATTTTCCATAATGGATCCTTAGGAATTGTCTTGGATCATTGTCTTGATTAGAGTAGCTAAGTATTTCATGTTTGGTCATCCTTACAATATTGCCATTACTGTGTACAATATTCTGTTGGTTTTGCTCACATCACTTTACATAAATTCATATAAGACTCCCCAAGTTTTTTTTTTCTGAAACCATCTTGCTTGTCATTTCTTACAGCTCAATATTATGCCATCATAATCATGTACTAGAGTTTCTTTGGTCATTCTCCAATTGATGGATTATTAGAAAGAGCTGCTAGAAATATTTGTGTATATATAGGATTTTTTGCTTTTCTTTGATCTCTTTGGGATACAGACCCAGCAGTGATATTTTTGGGTCAAATGGCAGGATCACTTTTATAGTTCTTTGGACCTAGTTCTAAATTGCTCTCCAAAATGGTTGGACTAGTCCACAATCCCACCAACAGATTTTTAGTATTTCATTTTTCTACATCCCTTCCAGTATTTGTTTCCCTTTTCTGTCATGTTAACCAAACTGATAGGTTTTGAAATGGTACCCTAGAGTTGTTTTAATTTGCATTTCTCTAATCAGTAGAGATTTAGAGCATTTTTCATGGGACATTGATAGCTTTGATTTCTTCTTCTGAAAACTGTTCATATCCTTTGGCCATTTTGTCAATTGGGGAATGGCTCTTTTTAAAAAACAAATTTTGCCGATTTCCCAATGCATTTAAGAAATGAGACCTTTATTTAAAAAAATAAACTTATTCTTACCCCCCTCTCCCCAGTTTTCTGTTGTTGTTCTAATTTTGACTTTATCGGTTTTGTTTGCGGAGAAACTTTTTAATTTCATGGAATCAAAATTTTCCTTTATATTTCCCATGACCCCATCTATTTCTAATTTGGTCATAGACTCTTTCCTTAACCATATATCTGACAAGTCAATTTTTCTATGCTTCCCTAATTATGATATCACCCTTTATGTCTAAATCATTTACCCATTTTGACCTTATTTTGCTATATGATATGAGATGTCTAGGCCTGTTTTCTTCTAATTGTCTCAGAAATTTTAATCAAATAATGACTTCTTGCCCCCAAAACTTGAATCTTCTGGTTTATCAAACACTAGATTACTCTGATTATTTCCTACTGTTTATGGTATACCTGACCTATTCCACCGATCAACTGTTTTTTTTTTAACAAGTTACTAGATTGTTTTTATGATTACTGCTTTGTAATATAGTTTGCAATTTGGTACCACTAGGCAGTCTTCCTTCACATTTTTTCACTGATTCTTTTGATACTCTTGATCTTTCATTCCTTGAGATGGCTTTTGTTTTTATTTTTTTCTAGTTCTTTAAAATAATTCCTTGAGAGTTGTATTAGGATGGCACTGAATAAGTAAATTAATTTTGGTAGAATTGTCATTTTTATTATATAGATTCAGACTACTCATAAGCAATTAATATTTTTCCAATTATTTAGATCTGTCTTTATTTGTGTGAAAAGTATTTTTGTATTTATGCCCCTGAGTTTGTCTTGTCAGGTAGACTTCCGAATATTTTATAAATGTCTGAAGTGAATTTAAATGAAATTTCTCTTTCTAGCTCTTCCTGCTGGATTTTGTTGGTACTTGGGACACATAACCCTCCCCCAACCCAAACTCCTCACCACACACCCCCACTATTTATGCAGGACAACTTCACAAGATATGTGCGTGAATGCTTAAAAGAAAGTAGAAGGGTAAGAAGTAGAACAAAGCAGGAAGTAGTAGAAGTGAATGATCATGTATTATACATGTATATATATATATATATAAATACAAATATATATATATATAAACCTAGAAATTCAAACCAATTTCATTTTATAAGCTCATTAAGCACCCACTATATGTAAGATCTTATGGTAGGTACTAAGGAAACAAAGATAAAAAAATGACATAGCTCCTATCTTCAAGGAATTTATAGTTTATGCAGTATGAATTAGGACCCACATAGGTGAAATTAATTGCATATAAATCCACAGTGAATAACAGAGCTGGGAACAGAACCCCTGTCTCTAAATACGCAGCTCAGGGTTTTCTACACTGCCTCCCACAAAGTCAAATATAATAGAGATGAAAGGAAGAGAAAATAGAACCAGAAACATTTTTTGGAAAAATTTCCCAACATGAAACAATTGACAAAGGAGGACAAAATCAGAGCATGAGTCCTTCAATAGTCAAATGGATTTGTGATCTCATCTATTTGAAAATTCCTTCCAGTGACGCAGATCTCTTTCTATTCAAGCCTGCTTAACCTATGTACTCTTTGATGTGTGAGTGGGGGTGGGGAGCCTTCATTCAATGTTCCTATCCTTGATTTTTCTTAGCGTGGTGAGATTCCTCATGGAAGTAGCCTGGCTGTCCATCTGTCACCCAGGGCTCTTGCTATATGAACCATGCATTTTCTTTTCCTATTACACATTCCATCAATGACTTTTACTCGGGCTCTTTTCCAAAGTTCTTCATGCTCATCATGTCCATCTATTATTTTCTGTATGACATTCATTTTTAATTCTTCAGAGACTGCTGTATTAAATATCTCATTGCCATAAAGCAACCCAGGTAGAAGGTTGGAGTGTATGTGTGCATGTGTGTGAATCAAGTTTAAATGACTTGCTCAGGGTCACATAGCTAGCAAGTGTCAAGTGTCTAGGGCTGAATTTAATCTCAGGTCCTCTTGATTTCAAGGCTACTGCTCTATCCATGGAGCCAAATAGCTTCCCTAGAAAGTTGTTATAAAAACGTGGACCTTTTTTCCCCCCATGATGCCTTTTGGAGTCATCAAAGGAGCTTGGTTATTTCCTTAAGGTATTCCAACTCTTTATCCTCTTATTCTAGCCTGGGCTCAGTCACTGTCTATTTGTACTCTGACATATACATATATATATATATATATGTGTATGTATACATATATACATATATATATATATAGATGGACAGATACGTTGTAGGTGTTATCTACCCAAATGGACTATAATCATCATCTGGATAATAAATATTCTTCATCCATTTGGTCAGGTGCGGCTGTCTGAGCCATTAACACGTCTCTGAGATTTCAACAGTATTCTATACCTTGATGTTCTATTTATAATTAGAAGCAACCATAGAGAATCCTTCTACCTGAACTCTCTGCTACATCTCCTCTATCTAAGTATTGAACATCTTTGATGAACATGTACTTCCCTGTTTTATATTCTGCCTAATGTTTATGATCAGAGGGTCATTGAACAGGTTATTTCTGTGATTATGCCTTTCAAGGAATCCTGAATGATTTTGACATTAGTATGCAAGGAATGAGTAAACAAAGTTTTAAAAAAGGAAGAGAATTCACCTGGTACACAAGGCCCATCATAGTTTGATGCCAACTGATATTTCCAGACTTTTCTTCCATCATTATATGACACAAACAATACAATTAATGTGGCATGTTAGCAAGGGTATGCAGATAAATCTTTAACAACCAGCTCCCTGTGTGGGGGAGATATACCCATGACATACTTTTAAGTTTAATCTGTGTTTGTAATATTTTCTCCATCACATTATTAAATCTAGTCAAGTAACAAAATTTTTAAAAAATTGAGCTAGGATTTGTAGCATTTGTCAATTTCCAATGTATAAATGCTCACATGGAAAATTTAAGAATCAGTTCTAATATACCCTGCATATATAGTTCTTCCTCCATATTCTTGATCAAACCATTCGTCTATATGGAAGGGTTATTTTTCTTTGTATCTTTACATGCAGTTATACCTAAGCACCAAAGCATATAATCTTCACTCCCTTCCCTTGACTTTTGTAGAACCTAATGCTTATACTACTTACTTGGACTCTCTCTGTCATTGCCTTGTGGCCTTTTTTCCCTTATCTTTTACCATTTCACTCCTATTACTACTTAATATTTCATGCATAAATATCTTATCCCCTCAACCATCCCTTGAGGACAGAGATCTATCAGGGCATATTTTAGAATTTCCTACACAACCAAGGATGGTGCTCTGTGGGTTGTAGTTGCTCAAATGATCATTCTGAAATGAATGAAAAAATGAATATATTCTTTATTTTTACCTGTTGAATCAACATTTTTTTCAAGACTTGGAGGAAGAGTATAATTTATTTAATTGGGGACTGTTTTATTTGTGTCTTTGTATGCCTCATGGCCTGAGACATGGTTTTGGACTGGACCTGACTGTACTTTAGTTGGTATAGGGAACTCTTGGGGAGAAAAACTCCTTTTTGCCAATGTTGATGGTACCTAGTCTATAACTTATACTCTTATAGACTTACCTGTGACATTGATAGTGTCTTATGGCTTACCCAGGTCACACAATTACTTTGTATCAGAGACAAGACCTTGGCCTTCTTGTCTTCAAAGCCAGCTGCCTTTCCACAAAACCATGCTGCCTCTCACCTTGTACACAGTAGGTATTTAATAAATGCTTGTATGACACACACATAACCTAAACATTATTCAACTCTACAATATGGTTAGAAATTGATTATTTTGGTGAGGTGAAAAGCCAATTGGATACTTGTGATCCTAATGTCCATCATTGCTCTGTGGGTTAAACATATTACCTTTTCAACAAATTGTAGAGTTAGAACTATAAGAGACCTTTAAAAGTCATCTAGTTTAAATTCTCAGTTTTATAAAATGAGGAATCTGAAGTTTAAAGAATTTAAATGGTTTACCTAAAGTAGGATTTGAACCTAGGTCCTCTGAATGCAAATCCATTGTTCTTTTCACTCTACTGTGCCCTCATAGAAAAACATGGCTACCCAAGACCTAAAAAATTCCAACTGAGCATGGATAGAAGGTGCCATACAGAAGGTAAGTACCACATGACTTCTGTGTTTCAGCTGTTCTCAGACAAGGGAACTGTCTAACACAATTGCTGCTACATTAATTTCTATCATCTTATTCAATCCTTACCACTCTGTGGTAAATACCAAAGGTATTTTCATTCCTGTTTTACAGATAAAGAAAGTGAAATTTAGAGGTTACAAATCTTAAAGGTCATATAACTAGTTAGTGGCAGAGGGTGAGGCTTGAACAAAGGTCTCCTGACTCCTGGGCCATACCCTTTCCACTGTGTTCATGTTATCTTCCATAGCTATGATTTTCTCAAGCTTAAAGGGGGAGAAAAGAGCTAATCACTCACTAAATAAATATAAAGCATCATCACCTAAAAGTAAAAAAAACAAAAAAAGGAGGAGGAAGGGAAGACTCATGATCACAGTTATTAATTAGCCCCAGGAAAAAATTACAGAGCTACGCGTTGTATGTATGTATATCTTCCAAAGCATAGAGAATGAAAGGGGAGGCAGAAAACCCCAAAGCAATTGGTTAACATAGAAATTGTCCAAAAGTACATAATGTTTGATAACATTTGATATCAAGGGATGCATTTGCAGAGCAGGCAAGGAGAATTAGAGGAGCTATTCCCATTCACAATAATAGGATTTGCACACCCAGTGCTAAAAGCATAACCTTAAGGAGGTGATTTTCTTTTCCCCTTTATTCCTGTGCATAACTCCCATTAATGTTAATATGCACCTATCAAGGGGAAATATACCCCTGAGCATCCCAAATAGACTCAACAATATATTTAATTTAGACGAGTAGTATAGTTACTGAATATTAAATCAATATCTATTGGTTATTAAAACATTTTATTCAGGCTTGACATTTATAGGTTTCTAGTGGCATTTTTCTTAATGCATATTATTTGAAAATCTGAGTAAGTGAGCATACACTTTAGGAACTTGTCCTGAGAAGGACACTTAGTACCAAATGCTATCTCTGGATAAGAGGATTTTTTTTCCAGCCTCATAATTTCATTGTGTAGTGATTCCCAAAATAGAAACTCACTCCACATTGGAGCTCAACTACTGTTCTTGGAAAGTTGCCTGGGGCACACAAGTTTAAATGCCTTACCCATTTTTAAGGCAGGGGATATGTGATAAGGCAAAGCCTTGAATCCAGAGCTTCCTGACTCTAAGGCTGATCCCCTATCCTCCATGCCTCTCAAATTTAAGCAGGTGTGTAAATAGGGGTTATTACCACTTTTTCCATGGGATGGTAAATGGTACCCAAATGGTGAATAATGGAAATTCACTAAGTTCAAAGCCTATCATAATTATAGACTAGTAAAAATGGGAGATCATCTAATCATTTAAAACCTGAATGTCATCTACAATGTTTCAGACCTATAGTTATCCTGACTCTGATTAAAGATCTCTAGTGAAAGGGAATACACTACCTATTGAGGTAGCCTATTCCATTTTAAGACAAACCAAATTATCAGGAAACTTTTCATGTGTTAAGCCAATATATGCTTCCATGGAATTTCTATCCATTGATAGTCCTACTTCAACCTTAGAGGGCCAAGCAGAAAAAAATCTAAGCCTTGTCACTCATGACAAGCTTTCATAGATTTAAAGATACCTGTTGTAGCTTGTCTAAGTCTTCTCTTTTCCAGGTGAAATGATGATTTTGCATCCCTTTTTCATGCTGATCACCCAGATCACAGGAGATATCTATCTTGTCTTTGGAAAGTAGCCTGGGATGGTAGGAAGATTATTTTACATAGATTTAGGAAACCTGGGTTTGAGTCCTGCCTCTGACACTTAACCAACTATGAGAGACTAAGTTGTCTTCTTTAGCCTTGACTTTCCTCATCTGTGATATGAAGAATATAGTGCTCATACTGCCTACCTCATAGAGGTGTTATGAGGAAAGTTCTTTTCAAACCTACACAAATGTGAACTATTCCTATTACTTCCTAAAATGTTGTGCCTAAAATTGGACACAATATTCCAGATAATACATTATAGGATCATAAATCTAGAATTGTAAGGAATCTTAGAGAGTATAGTCCAAGCCCCTCCTTTTACCCTTTAAACTACAGCTCAGAGAGTTTATGACTTTCACAAGGTCAAAAAGGCTCTAAGTGACAAGTAGGATTTGAAATCAGTTTCTCCAACTCCAGGAACAATATTATGTCTACTGTACCACACTGATTAGAGCAGAAGACAATGGGATTAGGATCCTTCTCAGCTTAGGATGACTTTTTTTTCTATTAAATAATGTAGGCTATGTGAGTAACATTATCCTCATTATGTAGAAAAGAAAGCTAAGGATCGGAAAAGTTAAGTAAACTTGGTCATGGTCTGATGGTTGATGATCATATCAATAGTAGACTGCCTATTAGATGAGGAAATTTTGTTTGACTATAGAAATCCATGAAACAAAGATAAATTTATAATGGCCTTCAGTCTCATTGTATAACCCCTCCCACTTTTTCATTGAAAATGACAGAGTGGTGGGAAAGGATGTTGAGATTCACAAACTTCAAATTACTTGTTACTATTTTAAGTGTAAGATCCTTATCCAATGATCAATAAGTGGACATATTGCTAGAAGGGCTAGATCATAACAACGTTGACATCCTCACTGTAAGTAAAACTAGAAGAAAGAAGGAAGTTGCAGCTAAATGAAAGGATGGTTCACAGGTACTCCTTAGAGAGGTAAAAAAGAGTTGGAAGAAACAGTTTTATCATATTCCAAAAAGCTATAATGAATATTATTTCATGGCACATTTGATCATCACATATTACAGTATTAATGGCAAGTTTTTTTGCATAAAGGTCACCACGAAAATAACTGAAGCATTTGCAACATTAGTTGCCAAGGATGAAACGCTAAAGCAATTATACAAAGAACTTGATAAATCCTTCCAAATTAAATCAGCATACACTCTGATAGTTAGTACCTTGGATATAAAAATAGGAAAAGATGAGGATATGTGGAAATATATGGGAAAATATGGTTCAGGAGAAATAAATGATAGGGACACAAAACTGTAGACTATACAGAAGTCTCATACCTCTAAATCATTATTATTTTTCTGGTGAGTAACAAATACCATCACAAATAATGAAATTGACCACATTTTAGCAAGTACTATGATCAGGGCATTATCCCTGAGTCAGCATTCTCTGCATAGTCAAGCCAGAAACTTGTCATAGCTAAGAACAGAATTTTTTAAAAAGACTAATGATTATATATATAAATATACACACACATAAATATACATATATACATATACAATGTCAACAAAAAATTTTCACCCTGATTTATTTGTTCAAGTTATTAAAACATTTTAAAATGGGCAATGGACAACATAAACAATATTGACATTGACTCTTACAATTTTTTTTAGAAGTTTAACCAATATAAATTAATGGCCACAACAAGGAGACCAAAACTGACTAAAAAGCACCTTAGTTAGTAGACATCTGATTACTTGCCATAGCTGCCAAAGGCAATACTGGATTGGACTACAAACTCAACTCTAAAATCTTACAAAGACTAATGGCTCCTCATCAACAATGTCCTCTCAAAATTCAGAGAGAAGCAATGAAGGGCAAAATCAATTTAAAGAAAGTTTGGCAAGAGATCTAACTAAGCAAAGTCATCTCAAGGGCATTGAATGAAAATGGAAAAGATTTACAAAAATGGAAAGAGGACTACAAAGAAAAGAAAAATGGAAAAGATTTACAAAACCATTTCAGCAAACTTTTTTTCTACCAAAGACAGTAGAAAACAACCACACTTGGATCCTAATTTCATGGTCCCTGAGGTGCTTATAAGCAGGAAGAAATGACATCAAAGTGAACAATGATTGTAAAAGCAAACTGTAGCAAGTGTACATGAAGAGAGTAATAATAAAGGTAATATAATTATGAGGACATTGATAAACAAATCTACTAGGTATCTAAAGAAGGGGCAAGATACCAAAGGCTCAGAAATCAATCTTTGACATTATTAATACCAAGGAAAGGTAGTTGAATCAATAACTACAAAACTATCCCTACTCTCTCATCTATACAAAATCATAATCAAGATCATCTATGTACAAATTGAAGTCATCTTAGAGTATTGGTAAGAAATTGATGACATTTTTACTTCCTACCAATAAACTTAAAGATATAAAAAATCAAAGAATCCTATAAGCTTAGTGATTATTTAAAAAAAATGATTATGTAGAACAAAATGCTACCTTACAAGTTTTTTTTTCAGCAAAGGCTTTTCCATCCATATATCAAAATTATGAAGGATTTCTTGGAAGATGTAAGACATAAACAGCTCTACTCAATTATCCTCTGATAATATGCAGAAGAAGCAAATATGTAGGTTTATGTGTATGTGGATAGCTAGTAGCTAGCTAGATAAATAGATGTGTTTACATATACACCCACATATATACACACACACACACGGCATTTATATGCATGCACATAAACGCACAAATTACTTATCTGATGCATATCATCAGAGCATAATATATGCATATATGCACATACACACATATATGTACACTGTGTATGCAGGTTGGTTGGCTGTTGTCCTTTGTTCTCTAAGAGGACCAAAATGACATCATTATTCTAGAGTCAAGTTTCATTGTGTCTGACTGTGACTGATCAGACCAATAGAAGCTCAGAATGTTCTACTACAGGTTTTGCACAATTAGTCTGTGTGAACATTTAGGGAGGTTTCTCCAAATTTGCACATCCTGCATTTCCTTTGAATTGTTTCAATTCTGCTTTGCTCATAGAACACCGCACCTTTTCTGATGGGGGTACACCATGCTGCGTGTCTCTTTCCAATGTCTCTCCTGTCATATAATCAATTCCAAATTTCTGAAGAGAGACCTTGAGAATGTCTTCGTATCACTTCTTTTGACCACCGTGTGAATGCTTGCCCTGCTTGAGTTCTCCATAAAATAGTCTTTTTGGCAATGTACATTTTGCATTCAGACTATGTGGCAAGCCCTTCTGAGTTGTGCTCTCTGACAAAGTTTGAATGCTTGGCAATTTAGTTCTAGTAAGGACCTCAGTGTCTGCTACTTTGTCCTGACAAGTGATCTTCAGAATCCTAAGAAAATTCAAATAGAAAAGATTCCATTTCCTGGCATAGTGCTAGTATGCTATCCAGGTTTCACAGATTGTATACCACAATGAGGTCATCACGATGCCTCTATTACAGACCTTTAGTTTGGTAGTCAGTCTAATACCTCCTCTCTCCCATACTTTCCTTCAGAGACTCCTAAGCACTGAGCTAGCTGTAGCAGTGTATGCATTGACTTCATTATCAATGTGTACATCCCTGGAGAGTACACTACAAGGATGAGCAGAGTTATCCACAGCATTCAAACCTTCTCCATTTGCTGTAAGCAATGGTTCCATGTATGGATAGTGCTGTGGTGGCTGATGGAGCACCTGTGTTTTCTTGGTGTTAACTGTTAGGCCAAAATGAGCACAAGCAGCAGCGAATCAATCCACACTTTTGTCACATCTCAGCTTCAGAGGCTGCATTGAGTGCACAATCATCTGCAAACAGAAAATCATGTACCAATACTCTCTCCATTTTGGTCTTGGCTTGTAGCCTTTTCAAGTTGGAGAATTTACCATGAGTGTGGTAGCTGACCTTGATGCCTTGTTCATCCTCATTATAAACATTTGACAATATGGTGAAAACCATGCTGAAAAGCATGAAAGAAAGCTCAGGGCCCTGTTTTACTCCATTGGTGACTGGGAAAGCATGAGACATTGTCCATTTTCTAGAACCCAGGCATGCATACCATAACAAAACTGATGTACATGCTGATGAACTTCTCCAGGCAACCAAATTTTGACAAAATTTTCCATAAGCCCCTATGACTGACAGTATCAAAGACCTTAGTCAGATGTATATATACATATATGTGTAGATAGAGAGATAGGTAGATAGATAGATAGATAGATAGATAGATGATATAGACGTGTGTACCATATATAGATATATTACACACATGAAAACATACAGTATAGAAGATCATCTCAGGGGGAGCAAACTAGCAGTGAACTAGTGAGAGGAATAAGTGAAGGCATCTTGCAGAAGATGGCATTTGAATTAAATCTTGAAAGAAATCAGGAAAGCCAAGAGTCAGAAGTGAGGAAAGAGAGCATTCTAGCCATGGAAGATTGAAGATGGGATGTCACGCACGAGGAACCACAAATGGGCTAGGTTAGCAGGACCATAGAATGTTCAGTAGGGAGTAAAGTGTAAGAATAATAGAAGGTAGGAAAGTACCAGGTTGTGAAGGATTAAAAAACAACTATACGATTTTAAAATAGATCCTAGAAATAATAGGAAATCATTTGCATTTATTGAGTTTGGGGGGGGGGAGTTGAGGGGAGTGACATAGTCAGACCTGAACTTTAGGAAAATCAGTTTGGCTGTTTGGATATTGGATTAAAGGCAGGAACAAGGAGACAAATGAAGAATCTATTGCAATGATGAGATGATAAGGCCCTCTAATAGAGTGGTGACTTTGGTGCTGGAGAAGTAGAAACATCAGGGGTGAATATTTCTTTTCAAGTGGGTCTTAAATGAGAATAAAGAGATGGGTGGGTAGCTAATTACATGGGTATTAAGAGGCTTTTATTCTCTCTTTTTTTGAAGATTGAGGAGTCCTGATCATATTTATAAGAGCATGTGGAGGAGGGCAGTTAAAATTTAAGATGCATGAGAGAAGAAGGGTTGACTGCTGGGACAAGGTCCAAGAGAATTTAGGAGATGGGATCAAGAGAACAAGTAAAGGGATTAGTCATAGAAAAGAATCAAATGCCTTTGGCTCTAAGACAGAAGGACAAGAAAAGATAATGGATACTGAAGTTTTGTGAAATGGAGGTGGAGAATGGAAGAAGGTGCCATTGGATGACTTTTGGCCACAGGTGACCTTTGACTTTACTTAGATCAATGTCATCCTATTAGAATGCCTCAACTACTCTTTTCTCTAGCTTGAAATTTACTTGAATTTTTTTGCCCAGTATCTCATCTTTACCTGTTATCTCAAAGGAAGAACTGTTACTTCTTTTCACTGACGTAGGCAAAACAGTCTTTTGTATGCGGATTTGAAGAACTGGAAGAAAAAAAATTGCAAAAGTCACTGTGGAGTATAAAATAGGAAATCAATAAAACAAGGGTAAAAAATATGGTCCAGTAGTAATGGGAGCTTAGCTGAAATAGTACACCATACATTTTTAGAGGATGCCTTGATGGCTTCAGTTTCCATGATAACAACCCATTTGATACCCCAGCCTCACATTAACTTGACTTCTTCAACTCTTATGGCTTCTGTCACCATTCTATTCAACTATCTACTAACACAACCACCCCAGGGACCTGGCCGTCACTCAGAACTTAGGATCCTAGAATCATACATTTACTTTTCTGATTCTAAAATTTTGAACTGCTATCCCTTTGTCACCATTTTCTCCTTATCTTCTACAATACAATTCCTTCCATTTCTACTGAACCCACTCTTCCCTTTTCATTTCCAATCCTTCAATTTCACCATCTCCTTCCAATTCATTAGCTCTTTTTTGACTTTTGCATCTACACAAAACCTAGATATCACAGGTCAGAAATTTTCATAATGGCTTTACTAACACCCTTGAATACTTTGTCCCCTTGTCCTTCTACTGTGCCCACCTTGTTAACCACGATGGATGAGTCACATCCATGTTTTCTGCTCCTATTCCCAAACTACCAGAGTTGTTGATGAAAGTCATGAACATTTACTTTTTGATTCTCTAACCTCAGATGAGCCTTTATCAGTCAACCTTGTATTCATCTCTGCTTGATCCCAACTGCACCCCTACTACAATCTCCAAATGGAGCATTTCAAATGAGGTATCTCAGACTCATTTCTCTCTGTCCCTGAACTCCCACCTCTCCTTCATCAGATTATCTTTCTTTTAATTTTGTTGAGCAAATCATTCTTGTCTCCTGCATCCTTAGAGGAAGAAGTAATCTTCCTCTTTCTTAGCCTTGCTCCCTACAGACTGAGATCTTTTAATCGCATCACTTTCTGTATCTCCATCACTTGGCTCCAACAATTATTGACTAACAAGAATGCATCTTCAATTTCTCCACGTCTGCTAAATTGTTCCCTCTTTGGCTAAAAACATGACCAGGTCTCAACAATCTAAGGAAACTATTCTTCAAGGATACTCTAGTCGTGTGTGTGTGTGTATGTGTTTGTGTACTGCCATCTGAAACTCTATTATAATCCCTCAAAGCTAAAGTAGAATTTAATAGCAATAATAAAGTGCTTCAATTAAATCAAACAAACATTTTTCAACACCTATTATATACCAAGGACTGTGTTAAGACCTGGGGATAAAAAGACAACTGACAGAATCCCTGTCCTCAAAGAGCTTACATTCTACTTATCAACAACACATGCACATGTAAATACATGAATAATTAATTTGGGTAAACAGAATACTAACAGCTAGGGTGACCACCATCATCAGGGGCTGTGTCTTACTTGTCTCTCTTTTCCTCATGTGTTCAGTACCGTACCTTATACCCATCATGTGATTAATTTTTTATTGTTCTGTCATTTTTTAGTAGTGTATGACTCTTCATGACCATAGCTGTGGTTTTCTTGGCAAAGATACTGAAGTGGTTTGCCATTTCCTTCTCTAGTTCATTTTACAGATGAGGAAACGGAGGGAAGCAGGATTAAGTTGCTTGGCCATGCTCATATAGCTAACAAGTGTCTGAGGTTGGATTTGAACTCAGTTCTTCCTGACTCCAGGCCCAGCACTCTATCCACTGTACTACTTTGCTGCCCTCTTTGATCAGTAAATGTTTTAGTTGAACAGATTAGAAGGAACTTCTGATGTTCATTGATAACAGGCTTACATTTCTCTATATTGCAGTTTATAAAGAACAGGAGATGATGGAAACACTCTTTGCTACTCTTTACTTCTAAATATAGTCTTGTAATCATTGTTCCACCAAGCAGAGCATAAAGAAAGATAATGGGACCAGAAAATCTTGGTTTTAATTTTGACCTGTTAGAATACAATCTCCCTGAAAATAGAAATTTTTTTCATCTTTCGTATGTATATCTCTTAGTGTCTATCACAGCTCTTGGCACATAGTAGTTCTTTAATAAATATTTGTTGATTAATTGCTTCTGCCACTAACTAAAGCTTGGGTATATCACTCATCACTTTTCTCTAGGCCTCAGTTTCCTAATCTGTAAAATAAAAGGATTTGCCTACCTGATCTCTAAGGTTTCTTCAAGCTCTGAAATTCTTTGATTTTTCTCTTCAGGTTCATTCTCATACAAGATATCCTAATTGTATATTTGAATCTTACTATTTTCAGTTTGTGACAGAGTTTGGCTTAACCACAGTATCCTAGATTCAACACCACCCACTGCTTCTATCCATTTTGTACTGTCAGAGGCACATCAAGCAGCCTCTGAGTGTAATCACATCAAAATCGATTTTCATGGCTGAGAGAAAAATAATGGAAATTTCTCTAATGTAGAAAATGCATGTGTTCCTTTTGGTTAACCAAAATAGACTATACATCAAGCCTGTCAAAATTAAGTTTTCTTGATTCAGTGCTCTTCCACAGACTTGTATACAAATTACAAAGGCTTGTGGTGAAAGGCCGTAACGTAATCTTCCTGTCTTCTCCAGGGCTATTCCTACATGCCCTTCACAAAATGCACAATCTTAAAAAGTTGTCAGGTTCTAGGCCTAGTCTCCACCCTTAAGAAAATTGCTAGGTGTGATTACAATCCTTTAAATTTTTTTAAGGTAAGTCAACAAATCATCTTCTCCTTGATGCAACAAAAAACATGGACTCTTAGCAGTATAGCTTTAGAGCTAGAAAGGTTCTTAGAGGCTACCTAGTCATTCTTACTCCATAATTAAATATGAAAAAATGGAAACATATGATGATGCCTACATAAGTTTTCAAATGTTCAAAATTATACCCTTACCCTTGGACCCCAAAGGATGAGATTCTCCAACATTAACTTTAATTTGAGGAATGCATCTTAGTTAATCAAATAATGAGCTTTCTTTGAATGAAATTCAGTAGGCTCATCTTTTGATGAGATGCCCTTAAAGGGGATACCCAATTAGACTCGTTAGCCATTTGGAGGAGGAGAATTAGTAGAAAAGCAACACGAACTTCTTCTGGAAAGTCATAACAGAGAAGACATTTGTGTACTTATCAGGGCGCATAATTTTAGTCACTTTTTGCTTGAATTATTCAGATTGTTTTGCTGGATCTATGGAGGACCATGCGCCTCTGGGATGCCATTGCTTGATGCCAAAGGATCAATGTGATCAACCATTCAGAGAGTGGGCCCCCACTTTTCACAATAGTCAGTTGTGAGTTTTTTCTCTAATACAACTACACCCACTCTTGTTCCCATAACACTCCTCTAGTCCATGTCCCTCTCCACTGTGAAAGCTCCCAAACTCTACCCTTCTGAAATTCACACTGGTTGCCTTTGTATTGAAGGACAGTAGCAAATAAGTATGAATTGCCACCACCCTTTTCATTTTAAATTGTGCAGAGTAAGGCTCATGGGATGAGTAGGCATGGATGGGTTTTGATCTTCTCAGACCTTATTACATTACCATTCCCTCTAAACACAGCCTTCTTTCAAGCTTTCCTAACTCTTTCAAGGTCATTGCTACCCTTCTCAGGTTTATACCCTCAGTATCATCTATGACACCTCACCTTCCTCTACCCCACATACCCAATAAATTGACAGTTACTGTCATTTCTACCTCCAAAATATTTCTTTCATCTCTCTCTTTTTCTCTACTCACATAGCCAACCCTCTAGTATAGGCCCTCATCTTTTTTTTTGACTAATGCCACAAGCTTCTAATTGATCTCTCTGGCTCAAGTTTCTTCCTTCTCCTATTAACCTCTATCTAGTTGCCAGAGTGATTTTCCTAAAATGCAGTACTTATCATGCCCCCAAGAACTCACTTACAATGAACTCTAAGGCTTTCTATTGTCTCTAAGATCAAATATTAGTTAATCTCTGTATCTCTTTTTTGATGACTATTTTATAAACTTTATAATGTACATAATTTTAATACAATTTTTAATTACAAGCTCATGTAGACAAACTAAGGTTGCATGCTTTAAAAAGTTTTTACTTATGGAGTACTCAGTTGGAAGCATTTAGATAGCATTGGTCTAGGCCAGGCCATTTAGAATTCAATAGGTGGTTGAAAAAAAAGTCTATAATCTCTTTAACCATAAATCTCTGTGCTTAATGCAATCTTACAAATAACATTAACATTTTCATTATCAAGAATGGGAATCAGACCTAATGTGGTTTCAAATAGCTAAGGATTAATAAATGAGCCAGTTATCCATTAGAGCATGACAGTAATTTTTAAATGGCTATTAATCAATCAATCAATCAACAATCATTTATTAAGTACCTATTATATGCTACGTACTAGGCTAGGAACTCAGGATACAAATACTAAGAATGAAACATCTCAAGGGAGACAATTAGTGTATACAAAAAGACAAATAGAATAACTATAAAGAAAACTCATGCATATAAATACAAAGTAGTTGAATCCAAGGAAGTTCCAAAGGGTAGGCACTAACATTGAGGAGAATTAGAAAAGTTTCATATAGAAAGTGGTACTTGAGCTGAATTTTGAAAGAAGAGAAAGATTCTGTGAGGCAGAGGTGAGGAAAGAGCACTATGGATATGAGGGGGTATCAGTAGAAAGGAATGGAGATGAACAATATAACCTGTATGAAGACCAGAGAGAAGGACAGTTTGGCTGGATCACAAAATAAGGAAATAAGAGACCAGGAAGATAGATTGGAGTCAAGGTTGTCAAGGACTTCATAAACTAAACAGAGATTATATTTTATCCTAGAGGAAATAGGGAGCCACTGGTGTTTATTGAGCGGTAGAAGAAATCATCAAATCAATGATTAAAAAAAATGATAACACTTTGGCAGCTTGCTAGAGAATAGACTGGAGAAAGGAGAAATGATGCAGGAAGGTCAATTAGGGGACTAATTCAGTAGCAAGTAGAAGTCAAGTTATGATAAGGACCTGAATCAAGATGGTAGCAAGTAGAGAGATAGGGTGGGGCATGAGAGATATTGGGAAGGTAGAAATGGCAAGATTTGGCAATTGATTGGATATGCTGAGTGATGGAAAGTGTGAAGTTAAAAATAATGCCAAGTTTATGAACCTGGGAGACTAGAAAACATGTTAGTGTCTTTAGCAAAAAACAAAATAAAAAAACACAAGGAAATTTGGAAGAGGGGAAAATTTGGGAAAGGGGTAAAGATAATGATTTTTTTGTAGACATGGAAATGCCCAATAGACAGTTGATGATACAGTACTGGATCTCAAGGGAGAGCTGAGAATGGATATATAGCTTTATGAATCATCTGCTTAGTGATTAAAATTAAACCCATGGGAACTGATGAGGTCACCAACAGAGAATATGTAGGGAGAAATGAGAAGATCAAGGGTAGAGACTTGGGGAGTACCCCCAATTAGGGGCATAATATGAGTGATGAGCAAGTAAAGGAGTAGTCAAGTATGTAAGAAGAAAACAAGGAGAGAGGTACCATATTATTTGATTTGTCCACTAATATTTAATGGATAACTTCAGAGAGACCAGTTACAGCTGAGTGGTCAGGATGAAAGATTACAAATAGTCAAGGAGAAAATGAGAAGAAAAGCAGAGGCAGGAAGTGTGTAAATAACTATTTCTAAAGGTTTGGCTGAGACAGGGAAGAAATATGCTTTGCTATAGCTAGGGTCCTGTTGAATTTGAATATCTTGAATGTACAATGTACCTAATCAATGTGCTTTTGTGAATTCTTCCATCTTTGTTCAATAGCCTGTGGGTAGACATAGAGGAGAGGGATGATGGGAGTAATCCAAACTAGGGATCTGGCACTAGTTGAGTTGGAATAGGAACAGGGAAAGAAGGAATCTGAGAGTAAGGGACAGTGTAGAATTAATTGTCTTCATTATAGGATTGAAATTTGAAAAGGAAGAAACCAAAGTCAGATTAGGGGTAATATCCTGAAAAACCAGTAAAGGATATAAGATTGGAGTTCTTAGTAAAGAAGAAGAAAAGGTTGTTGAGGTACAGGGAGAAATGAAATGATAGGTCATGATCAGAAAGAGAGTTTTGATTAAAGAAGTAAAACATGGGCAATGCTGAGAGGTCTAGGATATGATCATTCCTTTATTGACTAAGGTAAAGTGATATAAAGAAATTGAAAAATTAAGAGGTTAGGGACATTGAGGAAATATCCCTATGAATTCTGAAGTCCCCTAGGAAAAGGACTGGAATTGGGGAGGAAAAGATGATTGGCTAAGTGTTTAACTTGAAAAAGAAACGAGAATAATTTAGTGATGATTCATAATATCTACCACAACTGGATTGGCTTGAATTTTTTAATCTAGTAGACTACAGAGGAGAAGAGATTGCTGAATGATGGTGAAGGGAAATTCTTGAAGTGGCAACCAAAATATATATGTGTCCTGACTCCTTCTCTAGTACACTAGCAGCTGTGGGAGGAGATGATATGTCTTTTCAAATCTAAATGAGTGAAAGTCCTACCAGTTCCTGAGAGGATAGCTAGGGATTCAACATCATCTGGAGGAAGCCAGGACACAATGAGGTCCAGTAAATACAATTAGAGAGAATCCCAGAATGAAGCAGTTTGTTAACTATTCAACAAGAATTTCAGAGAATACAGAGTAAGGAGTGGGTAGAGTTCAATATAAATCAGGGTAAGGTTGAGAAAAATGGGAATGAAGACTAGGAGGTGAGATTTATGGTTAGTTTGATCATTTGTGGCTAGTGACTGTTTTATACATGCTCCCAGTTTCAAAAGGATATTTATTTTTGCTTGACAAGGGCAAAAGGGTTAATAAACCCAAACTTGTATCCTATCTGGTTGTCTCCTTGTGTTATTCTCCTTAAATTATGCCACCACCTCGGAAAGTTCCTTAAAGTTGTTACTCCTATGACCTCAGAAAAGCTAAGAGGAGAATAATGTAAGCTTCTTGAGGGCAGGGGCTGTTTTGTTTTCTGTCTCTGTATCCCTAGACCCAGAACATTGACTAATAACATTTAAACTGCTTATTGAATTAAATGTGCATGCATAGAAAAGTCTATACCTTCTTCAGAGTTGTTAATAAGAGTTTTTAAAAATGTTCTGCCTAGTAAGTCTGCCTGGGTGTAGCCCAACTTTAATTTAAGAAATTAAAGTTTGTTTTTTTCTTTAGATTATCCAGTTTACTTTCTAAATCCAGATTGTTACTGTCTTTCTCATTCAAAAGAAATTCTTCCAATAGTCATATTAAAAAAAATCAATTCTGAGAGCTTTATAGCCAAGAACAACAATGAGAAATTGGTTTACATGTCTAATAAAGAAATACCTTGTTAAGTGAGAGGTTGCTGTTTTAAACTTCTGGGGATTATAAATAAGGAATTATGCTAACAAATACGAGAAAATAATGATTGTTTTCATTGGGGAACAAATTCAGCTTTAGTGATCCTCCCCAAATAAATTGGTTTTCAAAAGCAAAAATAACTTCCCTCCCTCTCTACTAAGGCCTTCCCACACTTGTATATTTGCCAACTAGGAAACCGACTCAAATTTGTTGCTGTATAATGCCTCACAGAAGGAATTTGAAGTCCTAGATTTCTATATCTAGTTACAGAAATATATAGTCTAGGCTTTATATCTTTAAACAAAGTGGCAGTTTTAGGAGGAAGAAGCCTTTATGATTTTCTGGAGTTCTCTAAAAATCTGCAAGCTATGCTTTTGTTTTTGAAGAGTATTTAATAATTAAATACAATTCTATCATATCTACATTTGGGTTTAACAACAATGCAGTTCAAAGGAAAACTGGAGTGTACTGAGAGGGCAAACTTAACTTGTAGTCAACAGTACCCTTTTGACACTGTCATGAAACTTCAGTTCAAAGCATCCCATGTTAACATAATCAATAGTTAAATTGATCCACATTGATAAGAAGACAGACCTGGCACCACAGGATTTCCTATTTGTGGTACATATTTAAGGACAATCATTTTTCACTCTATTCAATAGTTAGAGAAATTTCTCACTTGCCCAACAGGGTTTGGAAGAAACACAAATTTTGAGAAAATCTTCTCACCAGGTTACTTCTTTTCCTAGGCAGCATCCCAACAGAATAATTCATCCCTGGAGTAGGTGCTGTAGAGAGTAATTCTACAATCTGGCCTTTTGGACATTGCCAAAAATCTGAAGCAAGGTGACCCAATCTCACCTCTTTAACCTTTTTTAACTTGAGCAAAACTATTTAAGATTTTATTCTTTATATACTAAAAAACTTCCTCATAACTTTACTTGTTATGCAAATTTTGATATGTAGAGATCTAATCAACCCCAGAACTTTTTTATATTCATTCCTTTATTGATTAAGCAGTCCGTTATGCAATGGATTATACTAGTGAAAAAGGGGATTTAGCAAGATTTTAAAAAAGACTCTCTACCCTCTAAGAACTTACAGTCTAGTAGAAATAAGACATAAATTAGGATCCAACATGTACAGAACATAGTATCAAGCTCTAAAAGATGAGATGAGGCAGAAATTATTTCTTATTGGAAAGATTAAGGAAGGCTTCATGGGGGGAAAAGTGGCATTTGCTTTGGTCTAAGAGAACAGGAAGGATGTCAGCAGATGAAATTAGGGAGGAAGGTATTTATAGCCTGGAAATATTAGCAAAGGGTGGGGTAAAAACAGAATTTCTCAGGGAAAATGGCAATCAAATGCATTTGTAGGGTGTGGCTCTGTACCTGTTATTTCATCAGTGTGGGGAAATACTGTTTTGGAAACACCTTCCACAATTGCAGGTCAAGTAATCAATAAGAATTTATTAAACATTTAATATATACCAGGAATCAGTAAAATTAACTTTGAGAGTCACCTGAAGCAGAGATTTGGAATGACTTTTTATGTGGTCATTTACCAAGTATTAGAGTCAGGACTTGAACCAGGTCTTTCTAACTCCAAGACTGATACACTATCCACTTTTCCCTGCTACCAAATATATTAGAGACATGAAAAATATAACTGTCTAATAAGTAAAATGAGTAAGAGAATCATAGAATGTCAAAAGAGCACCTCAACTATACCCAATTTCCTATATAGCACTTCTGACAAGTTGTAGTTTAACCTATACTTGAAATTCACTAGTGGAATCAACACTTTTTAATTACAGTCCATTCCATTTCTGGACAGCCCTAAACATTTAGAAGATTTTATTTATGTCACATTGAAATCTACCTCTATAGTTTCCATTTATTGCAAGTTTAACATGAAACAAATTTAATAATCTTTCAAATTCTTGAAGACAGCTGTCATATTCCCAATAAGTCTTTTCTTCTCAAAGTTCTCAGATCTTTCCTTCTGTGAAATGGCCTTCATTTTCCTCCCCAAACAAGCAATCTTCTCAATTTTTTTTTCAGAAATCAGCATACTTCTTCAAATGTGGTCTTCCCAGAGCAAAATACATTCTTTTGGGACTCTATTTCTTCACTCTTTTTAAAACTATGGTTTGATCAACATGGCCAAGTAGGAGATTTCTTTGGCCTTCACTGGGGAGAGAAATATATAATCTAATAAAAACTTTGGATTTTTAAAAATATTAACTATGGTTACCTCTGACCTATACTTGTGCAATTTATTTTTGGTCCAATTGTTGAACTTTACATTTATTTTTATTAAATTTCATATTAAAGAGACTGGAGTGGGCCATTCCAATGGTTGACTGAATGCTTGTTGTCCCAGTTTGTTGTATGGACAACCTAGGGAGCATATACATCAGTACATGTATCATGGACAGATTGTGGTTGTTGCAGTTGTGGTGTGATGGTTTGTGCTTCATTCTCTAAGAGGACCATGATCTCAGGGTGATGATGATAAGAATTGCAATTGACTTTGATTTGAGTAAGGGAGGGCTGTGCAAAGTCACCAGCCTTACTTTCTCCTCCAAAGCCATCTGGTCTAGCGGCCAGTTATCAATCAGGAAGATGGAGGGAGATGACCCAAGATGTAGGGAGACCTTGGAGCTTTTAAACTAAGGTCTTTTCAGGTTCTCATTTTGAGTGAGGCAATGCCCATTCAGTAAATAGGCCTCTTAAAGAAGTAAGTAAAGAGATGGCCCCTTTAATTAAAAAAAAAAATCAAACTGGGAGGGGAAGACCCTCAGGGTCACTGGCCAAAGGAGAAACAGTTACCATTTGCATTCATTCTGAGCCAGGAGGGCCCAAAAAGTAACCAGTAAGTGGTGCTTGTTTAGGGACCTATTTTTGTCCAATCACTAAGTTCCAGAGTGAATTGGTGGACAGATGCTCATAGCTTAACAATGAGCTGACCTCATAACTGACAAGGACAAAGAGAATGAGGTGGATTGCATTTAGGAAAGAGTGCTATATTTTCAATGACTACAAGTTTTTCCTTGAAACAAAATCTCATCTTTTTAACACCACTGTTATTCTAGTGGTTCTATATGGTATTAAATTATATACTCAATCAACCAACCTCTGCTATAAAAGGTGGGATTTTAATTGGAACTTAAAGGAACCCAGGGAGGTAAGCAGTCAAAGCAGAGGAGGCACAGTGTTCCAGGCATGGGGGAAGGCCAAAGAAAATGACTGGAGCTAAGAGCTGGAGTGTCTCATTTGTGGAACAAGGAGGCCAGTGTCATTGGATTGAAGAGTATGTCTTGGAGAGTAAGGTATAAGAAGACTGAAAAAGTAGGACAGGGCTAGGTTATGAAGGGCTTTGAATGCCAAACACAGCATTTTGTATTTGCTCCTGGAGATAATAGGAAGCCCCTGGAGTTTATTGAGTAGGGAAGTGATATGATATTGGACTTCAGTTTTAGGAAAATCACTTTAGTGGCTGAATGAAGAATGAATTGCAGTGGAAACAGACTTAAGGCAGGCAGACTTGCAATAATCAAGACACTAGAGTGTTGGCAGTGTCAGAGGAGACAAAGGAGAATATTGAAGAGACATTACAGACATTGTTAACAGCTTCAATATAGTGTGGTGAGAGATAGTGAGCATTCAAGGATCTTTGCTGGGTTGTAAGCCAATAGTCTCTAAAGAATCAGAATTGTGAGTCATCCAAAGGGCAGTGGACAAATGCATGGTGGCTGTAAATGGGATGTAACTTATTATGAAGAAAGAGTACATATAAGAAATCACCCAAAAGTTATTATTAAAGCGGTACATTATTTAAAAAAAATTAGGTGAATCTAATATATAATATATATTTGGAGCAAGGGAAAACAGATGGACATGTGCTCCCCCAGTGATGTCAGGAAAATCACCAACATTATGGGTAGGAATATTTATAGGAGGAAAACCAGATCACAGATTTATAACTGAGTGGTCACCTAGCCTGACTTTTTCTCATTTTATAGATTAAGAAACTAATATCCAGAGATTAAATAAGTTGTCCAAGGTCCCACACAAGTAAGAGGCAGACATAGGATTCAAACCCAAGTCCTCTGATTTCAAATCCAGTTCCATTTCCCCTGAACCATGATTCCTCAGCATTGCATGTGATAGCAAGTAGTAGATGAGTCAGGATGTGCACTACAGGAGTACTCCCATCAGGGAGCCCACATGTAAGTCTTGCTGAGATTTGATCTGTTTAGGTTTGCCAATTGTTCTAACCTGTCAAAGTATGTTTTCAATCCGAATTATGTTTTACAAAGTGTTAGCCATCTCTCCCTTCTCTACATCATCTGGAAATTTGATGAACATCCAAGTTATTGATAAAAATAGTGGACAATGCCTGTGACACTGTACTCAAGGCCACATTCCAAGTTGACATGAATCTATCAATTATCCTTTGTGACCCATCCTTCAACTGCTTATGAGTTCACTTAGCTAAGATCAACAAGCCCACATCTTCGTAACTTTTCTACAAGAATAGCATGGAATACCTTATAAAATGTCTTGCTGAAATGCAGATGCCCTGTATATCATGTGCACAGCATTCTCACAATCCACTAGCCTAGCAATCTTGTTCTGAAATTAAGTTAGTCTTGCATGACCTACTTTTAATGAACCTCTGATGACTCTCAGTGGTCCCTACATTCTTTTCTTAGTCCTCATATTCTGGAATTTTGCTAGGAATTGAAATTGAGTTTGCCAACAATTAGTTTGAATAATGCAATTTCTATTCCTAAATAAAACATTAAAGAGAAACATTT
Source organism: Petaurus breviceps papuanus (assembly GCF_028583685.1). NCBI lineage: Eukaryota > Metazoa > Chordata > Mammalia > Diprotodontia > Petauridae > Petaurus > Petaurus breviceps. The sequence continues at coordinate 18,806,061 of NW_027185698.1, read as the reverse complement.
AGTTGATAACCTCAGAATGCTTAACCAAACTGTAATGTTCCATAAACAAAGGCCAGACACCAGAAACATATCTATTCCTTTTACCATGTTTTCTTAAGGACTTCGCTCTTCTTATGTATATTGCTACACAGTCACGTTATTACCAGCTGATAGGTGGGACAGATGGCAGCTTAGCTTGGAGGCCTGTTTTTGTCATGGTTCTCATTCTTTTTTCATGCCTTTTTTTAATAGACTTTTGGCTGGTTTTCCTTCCTTTTATTCCTTGGATAATTGTTTACTTTCTTTCGTTGCTCTCTTTTACTTAATTAGTCTGAATATAGTTATGTTTATTGGGTGCTTGCTTTGTTGTCTTTGAACTCCCAGTAACCAACCTCTACTTTGCCAGTTCTCTCTTTGCCTTTTCTTGGAACGGTCAAGTAGTGACTTTCTTATTTTGACTGATCTAAATGCTTCAGCCCTGCTGACCTGGTTATATGGATTCCTTCTCCCTTCTTCTCCTTGAGGCCCTATAAACCATGACCAGAATGGACAGATTTGAACATCTACACATTGCAATGATTAGCTCAGAATTTCTTTTCTAAGTTACTTTACACTTTCTACTGGAAATCTCTAGCTCTGCTGCCTTTCCATGGCCTACAAAGCTAGAGCATTCCTCCTATAGTAAGAGAAAACCTTTCACATTCCTTTCTTCTCCTTAATCCAAATGATTTCATCTGCATTGAGCTCTTCAGTTTGCCTGGATTTTTTTTCCAACAGAAGATAACAATGGAGTCCTAGTTCCTCTCTTATAATTGTGAAATCATAGGAGGTTTTTTAAGACCATGGCAGTTCAATCTTTGCCCTTGTCCCTGTGAATTTTGATAGAAATTTCCAAATGCCAGCTAGCATTCAAACTGATTCCTCTCCCCCACAGGCTTTCATCTTTTTTGCACTTCAAGGATCAATTTTTGGTTCTAGGGATATTTTATTTCACCTGCCTGAAAGTTTCATTTAATATACTCTGCTTTTTAAACTTTATATATATGCAAGAGTTCATAGGCGATGAATCTGGAGTGCATGTGCATACATACTGTTTCCATGTAGCTGTCCTCCATAACCTTTATATGTGAACATCAGAATTATATCTCAGTGTAAGGACCAACGGGGCTTTTAGGAGAATGGTATTTCATTAACTCACCTTCTGGCATTTTAACTGTTATCAGCTGGACAGTTTAGTTTTATTACAACAGACATTATTGTGATAACTTTTCCTACTTTATCTTTGCAATTTATTGGAGCAGTTAATTTCTCAAAAAGTAGGAACATTTTTTCTCATTAGAAATTCCTTCATGGCCTCTTTAATACACGTTCCTTGCTATTTAGAAGAACTGCTGATAAGTGATTTTGACTGGTACCCTCAATAATGTAAGATATTTAACAGAACCTTGGCAAACCACTTAGGGGATGAAGCCATTTCTTGAAACCAACCCCAGATGAGTAACTTTTGTATCCTTGCTATCATCCCAATTCAAAAAGTCCTAGCATATCTACTAGTGTACTTGTGAACTTTCTGAGGACAGAACTTTCTTTTGAAATTTTCTTTCTTTTCTCTTCCTTTCCTTCCTTTTCTTTCTTTCTTTTCCTTCCTTCTTGCTTTCTTTTTCTTAACTATTTTTCCTGTTGGTTTATGATTGAATAACTCCAGGGTCTTATTGCTCTAAAATAACATGATGACTGGGTCTACACAGTCAAAAATTCAAGAAATATTGAGTTATCCAGTAAATGCACAGCATACATTGCCAAAAAGAGATTATCCAAGCTCTCATACTAATTTTTGATCACACGAACTGGGTAAATACCAGATCTTCCCTTCAATTTCTTAATATTAAAGCAGTCTTCATACTTCCTAAAATATGATTCACCAGAACTAAATAGTACAGCCCAGGTCACTTTTTGCTTAAAGTTAGGGTTAATTGGCTTTCCTTAAGGCAGTTAAGATTGCATTAGCTTCTATAGCTACTTCATAACTACATGCTAACTTACATACTTCATCACTAAATATGCTAACTCATATTTACCTTGCCAACCACTAACCCCCTCAGATCTTTTACAAACTCCTATCTAGATAGTCTTTCTACATCTTGTACTCCCATTAGTCTAAGAAAACATGCATAATGTCCAGAATGTGGATTTTTGCTTGTTGCTTTATTTTCTTATCTCTCTTATCTACATTGCCCTTACCCCACCCCTCCATTTCCATTTCCAGTTGTTATCTTTCCTCATAGATGGTCAATTGTAAAAAGGAAGAGAAAAAATGCCTAATGATCTCACCTAAAAGTGGCTCTTTTTAGAGACAGGAAAGGATAAAGTCGGATGCATTAGGAAATAAAAAGGACTAGAAACCACAGAAACAAGAGACTTTAGTGAATTTAATGGGGAAGTTGGACTACTATGCATTACTTTGGCCAGGCCACCACCTAAAACCTATTCGGAATGTCACAGCTTTGGTTTCATCCATTCATAGATTCCTTTATTTAGTAAACATCTAAGTGTAGACTATGTGCAGAACACCACATTAGGTACCAAGGGAGAGAGGAAATTTTTAAAAAGGCTCTCAAGTAGTTTTGACAGATGATACCTCTCTTCCTCCTTTATTTCATGCCCTGACCCTAGAGTTTTGGGAAACATCAACCTTAAATTTCACAAATGCCAACCAACTTTTCCTGAGATTCTTAGCCACCAGATGAGTTTGATTTTGAATCAAACAGACAATATTTTGAAGATAAGCAAAGATGGTTTTGAATGTTATCTTTTTTTGAGTGTGGAAGGGACAAAGAGGGGGTATTTCTAAATTTGTTATTTCATTAGTACAAGGACCCTCCCCTTCTCCCTCCAATTCCCTGCCGTGAACATTTCTTCTCCCAACAAAGATCATCTTTGTCTATAATTTCTAGACTTGCTGATGGTCACAAAGCCAATATGGGTCAAAGGAAGGATTTGCACCAAAATTTTCCTAGCTCTAAAGCCAGATTTCTATTCTATTAACTTGCTTTTTATCCCTAATTAGCTATATGAATGCCTTAATATGGCATTTCTTTTCTTCACTTACTCTGTAGTAATTGAACTTCTATAAAATGAAGAAAATGGGTCACAATTGAAACTAAACTGTTAGGTCTGGGAGTTGTTCTTGGTCAAAAGAGGTCACTAACCTCTGAACTTGTGGATAGATTTGAAGGATTCTGTGAATTTGAAAGGCAAAAAATAAAAAAAAATTAATCACTGTGTTACATTTGTAATTCTATGCATTTAAAAACATGTTTTGGGGCAGGAATCCACAGGCTTCTCCCATATGCCGAAGGACTCCATGACACAAAGAGCTGAAGAAGCTATGCTCTAAATATTTCAAAGAACCTTTACTTTTGACTTCCCCTAGAAAGGTGTAAGGCTTGTAATTCTTTTCTTCTTAGGCTATAATCCGTAGACTCATTGAATGTTAGAGCTGGAAAAGGCTTTATAGATGATCTCCTTGAACCCCTTATTTTGTAGATGAAGACACTGAGGCCCAGAAAGGGTATTATTTGCTCAAGGTCACATGGCTGTATAGTGGTACAACCCACATCTGAACCCAAATCTTATGAAGTCAAGTTCAGTGTATATACCACTAGGGGATCACATGGTCAGAGATGTAGAGCTCAAAGGGACTTTAGTGGTCCTCTTGAACAAGTCCTTCATTTTCCAGATGAAGAAATGAGACCCATATAGGTTGAATTATCTGTCCAAGGTCACAGAGGTAGAAATTGGCATTTGAACCCAGATCCTGTGACTCCAAGCCCTCTCTCCATGAAACTGTGCCGATCCATTCACACAACCCTTTTATTGATAACATTGAATATATTTTTGATTTACATGCCCCTTGAGGCTCTGGTAATTGGGTAATATTTACTTACACAGTAGGACTTATGTTCAGAGCACTGAGCAATAAATAAGCAGAGTGAGACAGTTGTTCCAAGTTGCTTACATGAAGAATCTTGCTATCTAGAAATGACAAATGGAGCTTAGCACAAGTCAGCATTTGAGAGTAATGGCGAGCTTTAATGGAGTCATTCCTAAAAAAGAGAAATTTTTAAGAAGTATGAGAGGATGACTCATAAAAACATATGAAAAAAATGGGAGTGGGCTGAAACACAGAAGAGAATTGTCAGAGAGAAACTTTGAAATAAGCTAGAAAATGAGAAAGGCAGAGAGGAGAAAATCCAGGAATCATCAACATACAAGGTTTTTGAAATTTATCACAAAAGAAGGAAGGGTATTAAAGGTTTGAGAAAGGGAAAGACAAAACTGGACAAAATGGAAATTCAAGGGACCCTTGATAGCACCATTCTATGAACAATCAAGATACAGTAACTGAATTCCCAAGTTATAGTTTCCCCCTTCCCCACTTGTCCCCAGTGGATGTCCTAGGGACCAGAACCTGGCCCCACCTAGCAACCTGAGGGCTCATGGGGAAAATAATGGGCTGAGAGCAGGGCTTTTTTGTCTTTTTGTGGCATGGATTACTTTGGCAGTCTGGTGAAGCCTATAAACCTCAGCTCAAAATAATGTTTTTAAATGCTTAAAATAAAATACATAGGATTTCAAACAAAACCAATTATATCACTATTCTTTTGCAATTATTATTTTTTTTAAGTTTACATACTGCATGCACATTAAGAACCCTTGACAGAGTCAGGAAGCCTGAGTTCCACTGCTGGTTCTGCCATTGAATAGCTATGTTATTGTTAGAAAACCATTTCATTTCTCTGAGTCTTAATTTCATCATGGTTAAGGCAGAGATAATACCTACCCCACCTATCTTGTCATGTTATTGTGAAGAAAGCCCTTTGCAAATTGTAGGGGAATATAAGTTAATATGATTTACAGTGTCCATTGCATAACTCCCAAGTCTAAGAGAATCTTAGCTTTTGCCCTTATGCTGTAGTCAGCTCCGAAAGAGATAGGAGTGAGTCATTGCCTCCTACTGGAGCTTGCCACGTAATTTGCATCCTTATTAACACTTCTGGTGGAAAATTCTTTCATTTTATGACTGAATATGCTTTTTCTGACGGAACATAAAAGCCAAATTTCTCATTCAAGAATAAATTACAAAGTCCTTTTTCCACCCTCACCCCGTTTTCTCTCTCAAATAGTCATTGGACAGCAAAAATCCTAATGAAGTTTTTCTGCAAGGTTTATCCATTCAATAAACATTTATTAAGCACTTATTGTGGTAAGTAAGGCACTGTCTTTGGGTGTCTGGGGGGAATACAGGGGAAAAATTAGTCACAATTAAAAACAGCCTCTACCCTCAGGCTGTTTACATTCTGCTGAATGTAAAGTCAAGAAGGATGCCACAGCAGTCTATGTGCAGAGTAATTGCATAACAAAGCTTTGGGAGGTGGGAGTGAATTAATTCACTGGTACATACAGAGGTATGCACAGTTCTGTAGTGGGTAAGTATTGGTTTGGGTAGACTCACTTTATTTCTGCTACTCTGTTTTCATCTATTGGATTTCAATCTAACTTAGAAGGAAAAGGACAATGTCCTTACTATTACACAAGATTTCAACATTTTGGGATTGTTTCATGAAATGGTTGACTGGTAAAAATAAACAAAAGCAAATAAATAATTAAAGAAAAAAAAAAGAAGGCAAAAATCACTTTTGGATGGACCTTTGTAGACTATAGAAAGGTCTCACCTGACATAGGGATTTAGTGTTCTCCTGGCATCTATTTAAAATTTTTTATTTTTATATTTTCATTCTCAGGCTTTCTACAGAGCCATATTTACAAGCTGTATCTACACAGTAGCTAAAAACTGATTGAAATGAGAAAATTGAGTAAAATAGATTGAATATTAGGTGATCTTTGTAGGTGTCTGCATACATGTTTTATGGCCCTACTACTTTGTAGCTATTCTAGTAAATATAAATATTCATTGAGTGAATGAATAAATGAATGAATAACAACCATACTGAATTGACTGGTTAATTCCAGCCCTGATTAAATCACTCAACTTGGGTAAGCATTTCCCTAGAGCACAAGATTTCAAGGCCCAAGAAAATCCTGAAATGAATTCAACCTATTCCCCTTACCACCGCCAGCACTAAGATTGCTGGCAATATAATACTTAATTGGCTCACCTGTGTGTTGACCAATAGACAACCCCCTTATTGGGCAGGAATAACTTATTCAAGGGAGAATCCAAAAACCACATTCCACAGCTATAGTTCCAATGGATAAATGTGGTCAGAAAGCAAATGGCTTCTTAATTCACACATTTTGCACCAATACCAGAAAAAAAATGCTTCCAATAAAAAGCGGTCCCCATTCTAGATATAGATGGGGGCTACGAGCACGGAGGATAGAGTGCTGGGCCGAGAGTCAGAAAGACCTGAGTTCAAATTCAGACTCAGACACTAACTGTGCAACCCAGGTCAAATAATTTACTGTTTGCCTACGTTTCCTTGTCTGTAAGTTAGTAATAATAATAGCACCTATGTCCCAGGGTTGTTGCAAGGATCAAAGGAGATAATATTTGTGACATGCTTAGAAGAGTGTGTGCCTGGCACATAGCGAGCACTATATAAATATTAGCTAGCTAGGAAGCAGAGAGATAATCTTCTGCCAGAGTGATATTGCAGACAGCAAGAGATCTAGAGTTAAGATATTCACATATGGCCTGGAAGGGCATTTGGATCCCACAGCTCCTGACAGCACAAGAAATCAAGAATCCAGTAGATAGGCAAATTATATATTCCTACTCTCACCTCCTTAAGTCAGTGTTATCTATCTCTGCCTTTTCCTCCTTTTTCTTTATCTCCCTCTCCCTCCCTTCCTCCTTCTTTTCCATTTTTCCTTCTTTTCTCTCCCTCTGTCCCTTTGCCTCTCGTTCTTGCTCTCTGCCTCTTTCTCTCTCCTTCTCTCTCTTCCTCCATCCCTCTCTCCTACCCTAAGAAATAAACCTTGGTTTTACCCCTATCTCCAAGCCTCAGTTTCCTCATTTGTAAAAATAGAAATAGTAATGTAGTACTTGCCTCATTGGGGTATGAAGAAAGCAGTTTGCAAACTACAAATTGCTCTCTAAAATGTGAGCTATTGTTATGAATAGTCAATTGGAGCCACAATTTATAATATCATAAGATTAAGTATGGACTTAACTGAAGGTTGTTTTTTTTTTTAATGAATTCCTAGGCCCACTCTCAGGCTGGTCACTTCCAAATATAGTCATTCATCATCTACCTCTTTATTTTGTTCTGACTGTTCATTTCATTACTTGATTTCATGTGGAATTGCAAAAGAGAACCAGACTTGGTTCACTTCAGATTTTCTATCTTTTTGGTATGGATTCCTTCAAGGTCTCTAGTGCTGAACTGGCATCATTAGCTCTGAAACCTGGGCCTCAAGCTTTACTTGAAGAACTGTATGATTCTCAACTCCATAATACTTTGGAGATGCATGCTTCATTGAAGTGTCATTGATTTTCAACTAAAGTGAAATGCTTTCATTTAATGCTTTCTTAAGAGAATTACAGTGAAGGTTGGAAAGAGTTTGGCTTTAGAGAAATCCATTATTAATTTTACATGGAAAAATTGGGATTTATATATTGAAATTTAAATGTACAGGGCCTTTACAGCTGCAAAATCACTATGTGGTTCTAATGTTATTTGTCTAATTCTTTTTTTTTTCCTAATAGAAAGATTGCTTTGTCCAAGTTTTTTAAGCCTCTCTGCTTGGCTCAATAAAGCTTTGTGTTTCTGCAAGAAGATTGCTGATTGTTTGGTCAGCAAGACAGATGGTACCCGGACAGAAGTTTGTGATAATAGCATCCCTGGCTACCTCTAAAGGGGGTTGAGGAACTTGGATGAACAGCAGAAGCTGTGTCTTCTGGACACTTTTGTCTCTCCCCCAATCAACAGAGCAGAGTTGCAGTTCATTTGGACATCAGAGAAACACTTTCATTTTATGACTGAGGGGTCCCCCTTTGAGTCCAGCAAGCTTAACATATGACTGCCTTCACTCATATGGCTTTAACAGCTAACACCACTTTGGGAGGTTTCTTGAAAAATGATTCTAAGCATCCTCAATGTTCTGAAGAGGTTTCGGTCAAATGCAGTCTTTTTAAGCTAAGTAAGAACGATTCTGTGAAGCATACTTAGCCCCGTCATTGAAACCTTCATAACTTTAGAAATGCTTAACCATGTGTCCTTGGCTTTGGCTTGCACTATGAGGGCCCTAATACAAGCAAGCTGGAATTTATACACTAAGCAATTTCTAAGTAATAGAAGTTGTGGGGAGGGAAAGAGGAGAGAAACAATTTTAGAGCAAAGTGATACATTTCACCCATGTGTGCATAGCTCAAAGGCAGCTGGAGTGATTCAACTCAGCCTTTCCACCCTCTCTTTCCCCTCCATCTTAAAAAAAAATCCCCCTTGGGCTGAATCAAGCACAGAAAGTTTTAGCCTAAAAGCATTTTTTTTCCTGAGAAAAAGTCACAATCAATTGAAAAAAGAGACTGATAATGGAAATGGGTTTTTCAAGCATAACGATAACATTTGCTAGTGTGCATGCTTTAATAAGCCTTTAGAGTCCTATAACAGGGACACAAGCATTGCTTTGCTTCTTGTAGCTGATTATAATTTTAAAGATGGCAGCTCTGGCTGTTACTGCTTCGCCACATAAAGAAAAGTAAGGTCCTGTATATTGACCCCAGCCTTAAATTATCATCTCTGGACCTAGAGACATCTTCATTCAGGGTAGAGAGGATCAGGACCATGAGATCATGACCATTTACAGTTCTTAATTTGAGAGTCTGAGAATTTATTTTTTATATTTTGATAACTGTATTCTATGTATTTATATATCCATAGATTTGACCAAATTGCCATTAGGGCCATGACACACAGACTGAAAAAAGAGTGTCAAATCATTTTACTTTCCTTGAGTAATGCTCCTGACCAGGCATCTAACAAGGGCTCCCTCAAGTCCAATCTTTTTCATAAAGCCTTCCTTAATATTAATCCCCATTTGGTTTTCTTTTGGTCATTTGTTAATTTGTCCTACTTGACATGTAATAGCTAGGTGGCACCATAGTGCATAGAGATTTAGGCTTGCAGTCAGGAAAACCTGAGTTAAAATCTGAGCTCAGACTTTTACTAGCTGTGTGGTCCTAGGCAAGTCATTGTTATGGGAATGGAAATCTGAAGATCTTCCCTTCCCCTTGGCCCTTTGATAGCCTTAAGTGACTCTGAGAACCTTTTCTGATTTGAAAATACACTCTGCCCCCTAATAGGCTAAATATGGTAACATGGAGCCTGTGGCAGGATGGTTGTTTTTCAGGAATGCCCACACCTTATTACTTTGTGATTGAGCAGTGGGTCAAGAGGGTTGTTACATTCTCTGAGCCAGGAGAAGGCTATATATATATATATATATATATATATATATATATATATATATATATATATATATCTTGATATGAGGTTTTGATTTGGGGCTCATTTTGAGAATAGTTATGTAATTTGACTAGATGATACTCTAGGCAGCTGTTGAGCCCCCCAGCTTTGAAAACCCAGATGTTGATGCTTCCCTCTCTGGTAACTGACTAGGTATGGATGTAATGGTCAGACAGTTGGAAGCCTGCCTGATAATCTTTTTCTTTGTCTGCTTGTAACTTCTATTTGTATTCTCTGAAGTTCAGGGTACTGACTTTTTCCCCTGAACTAGGTAAAATGATATATGTTTGATTGATTAAAGTAAGATTTTTAACCCATTTTGAGTTGCTTTCCTTTAGAAAAGGAGATCTAAGAAGTTGTGCTAGCAGCCATCCTGGGTATGCTAAGGTGCTTGCAGTCATTTATTCTCTATTTGCCTCAGATTCCTCATCTATAAAATGGGGATAATAATAGCATGTCATCCAGGGTTGTAATTATTAACATTAATCATATTCTAGCTAAGGTGTAGATTCCTGTAAAGAGACATATGAGCAGCTTTCCAGAGGACTGCTGCTACGTAGTTTAGCAAACTCTCTATTTATTCAATAACAAACCAGAGCAAAGAATTCACAGAAAATCAAGGTACAGCATTCAGAATGTTACAACTTACCACAGAACATCAAAATGTAGCATTCACCATGTCACAACTCAACAACTTATCACTAAAATTGTCAAATTGTCACATAGTTTTCACCAAAGTGGTCACACAGCTTTAAGCAAAGTGCATTCATTTAGTCAATCACAAAATCCTTAATTCAATCACAAAGTACAAAAGTCAAAGTTCTCTACCCCTAGGTCACAGTATATCATAATCTTCTCAGTCCGTACACAGTATCCAAGTAAAGTCTGCTTTCAGCTTGACTTGAGGCTGGCTCTCAGTTTCCATGGTTCCTTTTCCATTGTCCCAGCTGCAACTATCACCTGGGTTCAAAGACAGGCAGCTCTCAGTTCCTTGTCCAGCTCCTTGTCCAGTTCTTCATCCAGTTCCCATTCCATATTGCACAGTGTCCAGTGCACCTCAAGTCCCTCACAGTTCCTGTTTCTGGGAAGACAAAGCTTGACAGAGCCACAATAATATTCATACACATTGCCAGCACCATCATCAATTCACTATCTGCCTGTGAAATCAACTCAAACTCACCAACAAGTTCTGAGAACTCAACACAAATAATCAACATAGAAATCAACACAGACACAAACAAGCTCCAAGAGGTCAGCACAAATCATCAGTTAAGTCCCAGGATCTCCAAAACCCTCCTCCAGGACTTCTGTAAACATTCACCCAGAAAATCCTCTTTCAGGGCTTCCAGTAAGGTCCCAGGGCTTCTGTACAAAGTTTCACAAACAAACATCAACAGAGACAGAGCAGAAAGTTTTCTCCTTCTTGACTTTACCACCACAAGAGTCCTCTTCTCAGTTCTGCTGTCTCTAGCCAAGACCTCTCCTTATATATTGTCATTAGCTCCTCCCCTTCCTGTTGCAGGAGTTCATGAATTTTAGGGTTCACAAGTTGCAGGGTTCACATGTTCTGTTTATTAATAGACTTGATACAAGGCTCAAAACGAAGGAACTGAAACAAGTTGTTAATTCAATAGCTGAAACGTGGTGTGAACTACTTCTGTGCTTGCCATTACGATTCCTTATTTCTTCAACAAGATGATAACCTCTTTGAGAGTAGGACACTCACTTATTCTTCCTTATTTTTCCAAGGGCTTGTAATATAATGCCTTTCCCAGAACTCATGCTTAATTCACACTTATTTAATTAATGTGCAAAGGGTTTAGCTGGAATGAATACCAGTCATTATTTTTTTTACAAGTTTTGCCAGAAAAGATTTGAAAAGACCCCAATATAGGGTAATGAGAATGGTGTTTAAACAGATCCACCAGAGTTTGTCCATCCAAATGAGAGTTGTCTTTCCAAGTAGTACACCAGGGAACTATGCACTTACTCTAGTCATGCTGACATTGCTAGAAACACTGTTGAATTAACTTTTATTTGTCAATTGCTTTCAGAATCTGGAGCATTTGGAATTTTCAATTAAATTCAATAAACTTTTTTAAGTTCCTAAGTATACTACCTGCTGGGGATGTAAAGACAAAACAGTCCCTACCATTATGAAATTTATGGTCTACGGGTGATGCAGCATCTATGTAGATAAACATAATACTGAGCAAAGTAGAGATGGAGATGAAGTGTTCCAGGAAAATGTGAGGAGGAAGAAGAGAACACACAGAGAGAACATTAGGAGCATATCCTCGATGATGTCAAGTCTCCATCCTTTGAGGTTAGGTATTATTAGCCAATGCTAGTGACTGATACCACCTTCAAGATGATCAGAAATGAAGTGAAACCAATTCAATAAAACTTTTTCTCATAAAGATGATTCTCAAAGAGGAATTTAAAAAAAATTTCTTTTCTTTTCTTTTTGGAGGGGGAAGGCAGTGCAATTGGGGTTAAGTGACTTGCCCAAGGTCACACAGTTAGAAAGAGTTAAGTGTCTGAGGCCAGATTTGAACTCAGCTCCTCCTGACTCCAGTGCCAGTGCTCTATTCACTGTGCCACCTAGCCACCCCATTTCAAAAATATTTTGAGCAATGAAACGCTAAGTGGATATAATAAGAGCTTAGTCTTTTTAGCACCTATTTTAAAGGACAGAATTCATTTGGATATGTAGGTTCTCCTGTATTTGTTCATAGAAATGTATCTTGGTATAGAGGATAAAGAGATGGTGTAGGTTCAAGTTCATCCTCTGAAACATACTTGCTGTGTCATCCCGGGACAAATCACTTCCAGTGTTCTATGCAATTTGGTTAGACTAAATTGCCTAGAAGATGACAACCTGCTTTGGAGAAGGGAGTTTCCTTATCTGAGAGCTCCCTATATCAGTGAAATCACAGGCTCAATCCCTATTCTATATTTATTAAAATGATGAATCTTATTGTATCTTGGCTATAAATCATCTTATTTTTCTTTAGTGCTTAATGTTGATTGTTTGATTGATTGTTGAAAATTTAACTTGAGCACTTGTCTGAAACCAAGGATTAACTCTTTCAAAGTGAGTCATAGGTATGAATTTTATTGTTCTTATTCAAAATTCCTTGTCTGCTTCTCTAACATGTAGAAGAGTTTGTTCATTTATGTTATTCCTGCTCATCCATTCTAGATGGACAAAATGTCTAACTCATTCATTCTCTCTTGACACATTGTACTTGGCAGATAATTCTTAATAAGCTTTAATTTTGAAAATGAACATTTGTCATTTGGGACCATCACTTAGATAGTTTAAAAACGTCAAACCTGCTGAGCAAACATCTGGGAAATTTGACAATAGAGCCCTGTTTACTACAGTCACTGGATATACCAAGTCAATGTTAAAATGAGGTTTGGAAAGGTCTATTTGTTCCCAGAGATCATGTTTAAATGAAGGTTTGTCAAAGAAGGGGGATGGGACACAAGAAGTTTCATTCATAAACAATTTAGCAGGGTACTTGCCATACTAGACTTGTGGAAATTTAAGGCAGAAGGGTATATTTTAGCTAGGTGATGTGGTTGGTAGAGCACTGGGGTTGGAATCAGAAAGACATCTTCCTGAGTTCAAATCTAGCCTCCAACACTTGCTACCTGTGTGACCCTGGGCAAGTCACTTAACCTTGTTTGCCTCAGATTCCTTATCTATAAAATGAGCTGGAGAAGTAAATGACAAACCACTCCAGTATCTTTGCCAGGAAAACCCCAAATGATGTCACCAAGAGTCAGACATGACTGAAACTACACAACAACAAAAACAACATAAAATTGGCATCCACAGACATTGGAAATCCATGTCAGGACTAGGACAAACTGTATAGAGGGATGGTCATGTTGGAGGATGACAGGCACCCTAGACTGGAGATAACCATTTAGGTATAGCAGATGATCCAGGAAGGTCCCAGCAGTGAGTCCTGTGTTAGGGAGATAAAGGATCATGGCCATATGGCAGAAGATCATAGTTGGAGATCCTGATAGGAAGGTGGTCCTCTCCACTACCATAGCTATCAGATCCTCATCATTTCTCCCCTAAATGATTCCAACTTTCTCCTTAACTGATCCCCCTGCCTCAACTCTCTTCTTATCCCAATCTATCCTCCACTCACCTTCCAAGGTGACTTTTCTAAGTCATGCAATCCCCACCTCCCCTGCTCAATGAGTTCCAGTGACTCCATATTATCTATAGGATCAAATATAAATTTCCCTGTTTAACATTTAAAACTCTTGATAGCTCAGTCCCTTCCTACCTTTCTAATTTTCTTTATACTCTTTCCTTTCCTGTGCACTATATTCTAGCTATGCTGACCTATTTACTACCCGTGTTTCCCCGATAATAAGACCTGTCCCAAAAATAAGCCCTCCCCTTACTGTGTAAGATTCCTCTAAAATAAGCCCTCCCCTGAAAATAAGCCCTATTGAGATTGCTACTATAGTGAAGGTGATCCCCTGTGCTACACGCTACATTACGGTACCCTCTGTATGCACCGTCCCCACCCCCCGGGTGAAACGCACACCGCGTTCCGAGCTGCATCCAATCAGAGCTTCAGCAGTGAGTGCATCATCCTGTTCTTCCCCAGTGATTTGCTTGCTGGTGCCATTGATAGCAGTGCCGCGGAGGAGAGCTGAGGCAGGACAACATAAGCCCTCCCCTGAAAATAAGCCCTCTGGTGTTTTTCTTTCCAAAAAAATTAGTAAGACAGTGTCTTATTATCGGGGAAACATGGTATTTGTTGCACATAGTAATCTTTACCTTTGTACTGACTATGCTCCCCGCTTGAATCCTCTGTTCCATCACTACCACACCTTTGTTTCTCTTCATTCCTTTATGACTCAATTCATATCTTACCTTCTATAGGTCTTTTTCAACAATCCAATATAAATGAATATATGCATCTATAATTTATAGTATAGGTATGTATACATAACAATTAGTAATTACAATATAACACAACACAACATAACATAACATAACATAAAGTAACATAACATATTAATATAGAAGAACATGGGATTTTTGAGCTGGCTGTAACCTTAGAGTATCCATTCCAGTTGTTCCCTGCATATGTATTACAGACCCCTAGAGGATGATAGGATTATTGCAAGCAGCTCACTTTATCAATTAAGTATAATTCAGTTCAGTAATTTAACAAGCATTTATTATGTGCCAGGCACTGAACAAGATGATGGATGTATAAAGATAGTATTCTCAAGGAGTTTATATTTTACTAAAATAATGTTTCCATGTATTCTGTAGGCTGAAAACATAATGTCTTCTTCATATATGTATTACTAGTTTTTAAATGTAGACACTATTATAATTAATAAAATATAAATTCACTTGAGTGTTACTGAGCTCATAATGCTTCTTGACATTATGTATTTCACTCAATCAATGGGTGCTAATAAAATGTTGACCATGTAGAAGTCTGTGAATTTTTTTTTTTTATGTTAAAAAGAGTTGCTCATACATTAAGAGGTTTGGAGTCATTGATCTAATCCAACCTCTTCATTCTATAGATAAAGAAACAGAGACTCAAGAAGTTTAAGATTCTAAGGCAAGGTCACTCAGCTATTTAGTGGCAGAAGGAGGATTAGCTTCCAACCCAGGTCTCCTGACTTCTGGTCCACTGTTCTTCTGATGTTACCATACATAATTAGAAGAATTGTCTATTTCCAATTAATAAATACATTTATTGGCCACATATTATGGGGTCCAACTGGAAATGAAGGGGAAGATATCAAGGAGGAAAGAGGAATACAAAAGAAAACCTGACTCCTGTCTTCAAGGAGCTTGCGGCATCGTTGGAAGAATCAAACTATTTCATCTTTAGTTAAATGACAGAAGAGTAATTCAGCCCCAGTCCCTGTGAGGAGGTAATAATTTGCATTTTATCTGCTACTCATAAGCCTTCATTCCAGCTAAGTATGTATTACTAACCTGCTTTCTGCTATGCTTTCGGTCTACAATTGCATGGTAATGACATGTTGGACAAGTGAATGCTACAAAAGATCTGTAAATGGTGCATTAGAAACGAGCAGGGCCATGTTCTGAGTAAAGAAAATAAATCTTAGTTGATCAATTGGCCATTTCTCCAAAGTTCAAAGGTTCCATCAAATATGAACACTAAGCTAGAAGACAAGGAAGAAAACTGTTTCTCTCCCTAGAGAGTGACTTGATGCCAGAAGATGAAGTCAGCCTTGCTGATGCCCATCTATCTGTGGAAAGATGCTGCTGCCAATTGTTTTTCTCTCCTGACTACATTACTCACTTCCTGGAGTGATGTCACAGGGTGTGGCCTATGGCAAACCACCTAGAGTGAAATGGGAAGTGGCCACTTGGCATTATCATCTCTCTCTACTCTGTCATTTTTACAATCTGATTGCTTCTCATTGTATGACTATGTTTCCATCAAATATCTAACACCAAAATGTCATTTGTAGGTGCCATCAATATTCAAGAAATGTGGTAAAAACAACCCCTGGACTCCCAGAGGCTGAATTAAAAGCTCTAGACCTGGTAGTTATACTGTGCAGAGATGATACACAATATCATTTATATCCATTTTTACTGAACTGAGCCTCAAGTAACTATTATGTTAAGTGCTTTCTATAAACAGTATTCATGCAAATCTATTTTTTTCTTTGCTGTTCATTAAGGCACTTTAATACAAAGGAGTAGAATTCCACCTTATAACCACATCCTGGCCTGCTTTCTCTATGGGAAGGTTGCTTTTTGCCTGAAAGCTTAACAGGATGTTTAAAGCCTTAAGAGAATGATTAAAAATACCCACGTTGTGTTTTTATTTTTTTCCTGGCTGCACAAACCCCATGCTTTACCTGTCATTCAACTTTTATAAATGCCAAACAAAAGGTCTCAGACAAAGTGGAAATCTTGTCACATGGTCTCACTCTCCACCCCAACTTCCTCCCAAGTACTTAGGCCATTGTCAATGACAGTCTTTTTTCTTTCACTGGCCTGCATATAGAGAATTGTCCTTTTGGTGGAAGTTTAATTTCAGAGAAAGAGTGAAACTCAGATGAGCCTTTCCAAAGTCTTCTCCCTTCTGCTGTATGGCTCTGAGTTTACTGAAGAGGAGAGACAGAGCACAGTGAGCTCTGCCTGGGAACTGAAGCATGGTGTCCGGTGGGGCACCAGACTTTCTGATTCTCTCTGCTTATGGCTATAAAATGTAATCAGAAGGTGCATGCTTAGCATGCAAAGGAATCTCTAAACCAGCATAGTTTTAAGTCTGCTTGCTCTGGACTCCCTCCTCTCCAACCCCAATCCTATGCTTCTGCAAATTTGCTTCCCATGATTTTCCTATGTTTCTTAGTCCAGCTATTTTCTTTGTCATTCAGGTTCTGAGCTCTCAAGTCAATTGCTAGGTTCTCATGAATCTCCCACTGTAAGAGTTCTCCCTCCCATCCTTCCTCTAGCCCACAGCTATCATCCTAGTATAAGTGGTCATTACTTCCAATCTAGACTAGAGCTTCTTAAACTGCGGGCTGCAACACCATATGGAATCAGGAAAAATTTGGCAAGAGTGAAAGGTTTCTGAATACACAACAATAAAAAATTAATTAAAAATCAAACATGCCACAAACTCTGCCAAAACATGAAAAGGCGTCAGGAGTGGAAAAAGTTTAAGAAGCTTGATCTAGACTGTGCTATTAGCTATCTAGCTGGCTATTATCCTCATCTCCAGTTTCTTCTCCACCAGTTCTTGACAATATATTACTGCCAGATAATATCTTTTTAAATTTTTTTTTATTTTTTGCTTTTTGGAGTGCAATTGGGGTTAAGTGACTTGCCCAAGGACACATGGCTAGTTTTTGTGTTAAGTGTCTGAGGCCAGATTTGAACTCAGGTACTCCTGACTCCAGTGCCGGTACTCTATTCACTGCACCTCCTAGCCACCTTAAGAATAATATTCTTTTTTTTTTAAGCAATTGGGGTTAAGTAACTTGCTCAAGGTTACACGGCCAGTTATTTCTGGGTGTGGTGCTGAGTGTCTGAGCCCGGGATTCGATCTCCAGGTCGTCCCAACACTGGAGCCGGTACTCTTACCCACTGAGCCACCTGGCCGCTCCTAAGCAATTGGGGTTAAGTAACTTGCTCAAAGTTACACGGCCAGATGTCTCTGGGTGGGTGCTAAGTGTCTGAGCCCGGGATTCGATCTCCAGGTCTTCTCAACACTGGAGCCGGTGCTCTTACTTGCTGTGCTAAAGAATAATATTCTTAATGGACAGGCCAGATCCTAGCTACAGAATGAAGTCCCAATTTCTTAGACTCATGTTCAAAGTTCTTCACAATCTTTCTTCAACCTATCCTTCCAGTCATTTAATATGCTTTTGCTTAGCACAGCTTCTAGTAAATTCCTCACCACTTCCAGAACATACCCCATGCTTCTCCCATTCTATGCCTTTGTCCATACCATTCTCTATGCCAAGAGTGGTCTCTCCCTACCTTTTTGCCTGTTAATGTCATACCACTCATCCTTCCAAGACCACTTTGAATATCATCTCCTCCATTTAACTTACCCTGATACCTCCCTCCTCTGCAAGTCTTCCATCCTTCCTC
>NW_027185698.1:18782431-18787931 GCF_028583685.1 Petaurus breviceps papuanus | reverse complement strand
AATTAACAAAAACTTATTTTTTCTTCCTTACAAGCCACTCATTAGGACAAAAGAAATGTAACAGATATGTTCAGTCAAGCAAAACAAATCCCCACTCCAGTCATGTTCAAAAATATATGTCTCATTCTCCATCTTTAGTCAATCTCCCCTTTGCCAGATGAGTAGTATGGTTCATTTTCAGTCTTCTGGAATCATGCTTGGTCATTTCATTGATTTTTAGCCTTTCAAAGTTCTTTGCCTTTACAATGCTATTTTGATTGTACAAATTGTCTTCCTGGCTCTGCTCGCTTCACTCAGTATCACTTTATAAAAGTCTTCCCAGGTTTGTCTGAAACCATATCTTTCATCATTTCTTATTAAGCACAATGGCTTTCCATTACATTCATATACGATAATTTGTTCAGCCATTCTCCAATGGATGGGCAGTCCCCTTAGTTTCAAATTCTTTGTCACTACAGAAAGTACTGTTATGGTTTTGGGGAAGCTAGCTGATACCATGGAGAGAGTGCCAGGTCTGAATTCAGGAAGGTTCATCTCCCTGAGTTCAAATCTGGCCTCAGATACTTCCTAGCTATGTGACCCTGGGTAAATCACTTAACCCTGTTTGCCTCCGTTCCTAATCTATAAAATGAACTGGAAAAGGAAATAGCAAACCACTCTAGTATCTTTGCCAAGAAAACCCCAAATGAGGTGAAAAGTCACACATGACTGCAAAATGACTAAACAACAACATAAACAGTTTTGTACATATGACCGGCTCTTATTGATTTTGTTACAACTCAGTCCTATATGAAAGACTTACTCTGGTACCTCATTATTGCCCATCAACAACTTTGCATTCTTGAAGGTTAATGTCATTGTAGAATACAGGCTGGCAGTTTCTCCCTTGTGGGAAAGCCTTCAGTTGTGGTCTAGCCAATGGACTCATCTATTCTCTGATGATCTAACCTAGCTAAGAACAAAAAAAAAATGCATTTCTAGTAAGCTAGCCACTAATTGTTAAAGTTTTGGCTATGGGAATAAAAGAAAAAATACAAAATGACCCATAATCCTGTGCAGCTGCCTCTGCTTCTATAGTGACAATAGCACAGTGACAGAGAAAAGGGGAGAAAGAAGCTGCCAAGGATCACATTTTTTACACCATTAAAAATATTAACTTAAATGTTGGCAAATCTAAATGTCTAAAATCTAAAATCTAACCTTCTCTAATGATCAAGTCAATAGACCACTAGACATAGGAAATTATATAAATGCAGATTTTTTTTCACTAAAAAGGAAGTTGCAGCAAAATTGAAGTATTACTCCCAGGTTTTTCTTGGAGAGGCATAAAAAGGAGTTAGAGAACTTGGTCTCATCATGCCTCCAAAGACAATAAATAATGTAATGTCTCAGGCCACTTGGCAGTCTCTCCCCATAATAAGCAGAAGCAAACTAAAAACAAACAAAAACAAAACAAAACAAAAACCAACAACCACCATGAAGACTAACTCTAAATCTATGGTCTTATGATCTAATCATCTGACCCAAAGGCTTACTTTCCAGTTCTATGAAATCTTTATGAGATTTATTCTTATATCAAGGGTATGAGGATATAAGAAAGGAACAGGCAGGCTTTTGCAAATGATATTCTATAGCAGATCACATTTTTATAGCTGTATAATTGACTGAAGGGTACAGAGAATACAAAATCTCTCCATGAACATTTGTTGATTATAAAACAGCATTTGATTCAGTAGAAAAAAATGTTATTTTACAATCCCCAACAAGATATTTTTCATATATATGCTAAGATCTTAAAAAAAATTACTTGATAGACAATTAAAGGTGATAATTTGGTTACTAATTATTATTACCTAATTAACCAATGAGGCATAAAACAGGGACATTTTCAAAGATACTTTCCATTGTCAGGAAGGACATCCAGCATAGCATTGAAGCAGAATAGAAATGCCTTAGAGATGGTAAGGTTTTAGAACTGATATTCCTGGTTACAGATGGTATTATGCTGATTACATCAGTCCTTAAAACACTGCAGAGTTTCCTAAATAATAACTCCAAAGGGTTTGAACTATTTACAGAGAAAAAAAAGTAGATAAGGAATGCATAATGGTCAGTGTATGATATGAAGTTGGATGGACAGTTAGTAGAACTTGCCCATCAGTGTATATAACTTGTATAGGCACTATTGGTAGACATTTAATCTCATCCAGAATTGAAAAAATGAAAGCAGAGTAGGTTGGGTTGTCTTAGAAAAATTGCATGGCATTTTCAATTCATCCAAAATTCTTCCTGGAGCAAAATCCCATCTTTTTAAAACCAATATTCTTTTAGTGATGCTATATGTCTGCAAATCGTAGGATACCATATATTCCAAGGAATTAAAGTGGTAAGTCATCCCAAGGGCAATGGAGAGAAACATGGTGGATTTAAATAGACTGCAGCATGTTACAAATAGTAAATTATGAACCAAAAGTGTTGTAAATGATTGCTTTGTAGAGACATAATAAGGTTGTCTCTGGCCAAAATATAGAACCTTAGCTATAGAAGTTTGACAGGTATTCATAATGAAGACAATATGAGCAGAGAATAATTATTTTGGCTCTTTAGCTTATCTTTTATTTTAGATCAAATTCATTTGCCTGCTAAACCAGAAAAGATCTAGGAATTTTCTACTCAGAAGTTAGATTCTTCTCCGAAGCTCTCTGTAACAGAGAGCTATAGTCTCTAAACAAAAAGAAAATACTTGATCACCCTCTGGGGGTAGGGGGGGATATTAGACCGGCCTTTTGTCCCATGGGCATGACAGCTTTTGGCAAAAGAGAAATTAAGAGACCCTAATTTGGGAAAATTTAAACTGTGATGCTCTGAGACTAGAGCTGAGATAGCTAGTGGGTGGTCTTGAAGAAATGTGCCCAAAAAAGAACAACCTTCTGCAAAGACTGCATACCCACCTTGAGACCTTCTGTGACCAGGGGAGCCTTTTAATGAGCCCAACATTACTTAGCGGCAACCTCAATATGCCAAAGCAAATGCAACCTCCTCCAAGAAGAATTTCTTGTTTCCCACATCAAATATCTCACATAGTATTAAAAAAATAGTGACATTGTGTAATAGTGTGTATTGATGTTATCTCTTTGCTTTATCCCCATTCTAGATTAAAGGCATCACAAGGACAAGGATCTGATGTCATTTAAACTTGAAGCCCCTGACTTGACCAATACAGTGCTCTACATGCAATAGACATTTAATAAATGCTACATGAGTAAATGAATAAATGAATGAGTTTCAGAAAGATCAAATAAATTATCCAAGGTCACATGATTAGTTAGCTGTAGACCTAGAATTCTAACCTAGGTATCACTCTGCCCTTCCAGAAATGAATAAGAACCTGTTAAAAAGGAAGTCTTGGAAAGACTGTGTCCCAGAAAGCAACATATCAAATGAGATGCTAAAGCCCAGCATTGATCATGCTCAGGAAGCTTGACTGAAGATGTTTATCCTAATCCTCCAATCCGGACACTTCCTGAGATATGGTCAAGAGGACTAATGACTCCAATACATAAAAAAGGAAATGCTCTCAACCCAAACAGCTAGAGATATCTGCATTAGCAGCAGCAGCAGTAAACTATGAGGCTGCATCCTTGGTGAAAGACTAAAGTAATATCTGACCAATGACAGCAACATCTATAAAAGCCAAATTGGATTCCTCCCTTGAAAATGAACTACAGACTTCATCTGTCCCTTATTGCAGCATATTAACAAACATGTAAAAAGAAATCCAACCAAGGAAAAAACTTGCCTTGTTTTTATTACACTTTAAAATCGCCAAGAATTCCATCTGGCACCAGGAATGAATCTACCACTGCTACAATAGGGAATGAACCTGGAGGAGAATGGATGACGTAATTACATTTCTGTACCAATCCATCAACTGAAGGATGAAAATAAGGAACATTCAAACGGATGCCTTCAAGCGGGAAAGGGAGTGAGACAAGGATGCAAATCTCCATAGTTTAATAGATACCTTGATGGGTTACTTACTCTGTTGGAGCAGTGCCCAAGCCCAGGGTTCCCATTAAACCACTCCAAAAGAAAATGCCTAATACATATCCTGCTCCATAGAGCTGATCCAAAGACCAAGTGCTCCCTTTTTTTTTCTTTATGGTGCTTAGATCATTCTGGCAGGATCTGCAAGGAAGGTGTGAGGGGCAGATTAAGGTGTATGCGAGCATCAGCCCAATAACGAAGCAATATGAAAGCACTGGTGATTGGTGTATATGAACTCAGTGTGGTTGAAAGAGCTAAGAGGTAAGAAAGAGCCCTGGAGCTTAGTCCTGGATCTGTCAGTTGTTAACTGTTGTAACTTGAACAGTTCTCTACGTCTCTGGACTAACTGCATTTTCTTACTCTGTAAAGTGAAGAGTTTCAACTAGGTCACCTTTCAAATCTCTCTCTTTCTTAGGATTTTAATGCTGGAATCATTCTCGAATACGTGAGCAGACAAGAAATAAACAAATCAATTAATTTGATTCAATCAATAACTATCTGCCTACCATTGTACTAGGCAATTGTAGGGGACAAGGAAGTACAAATCACAGTTCCTTCCCTCATTGAGATTATATTCTCCTTGGAGAAAAAAAATCCACATAATTAACAAAAACACTAAATGATATATATGGCATGGAGCTGTGATTTTATCTGTGTGGGAATTTTTTTCCACCAATGCAGATCCTGGCCTGTCTTTAATTTAGTGGATGATAATAATAACTGACATTTATATAGTGCTTTAAAGTATGCAAATCCCTTTGCATACATTAGCTCATTTGAGCCTCACAACAGCCCTGTGAGTTAGGAACTAACTCATATGATGTTTTATGATCCTCATATTGCAGATGAGGAAATAGAAGCTCAAGGAAATTGAGTCCATGGTCACAGTGTAAACATCAGAACCAGAATTTGAACCTAGCTCTTCTTCCCAATTCCAGATCCTACACTCTGTCCACAATGGATAGATAGGAAACTCTGGGTGCCTGAATGACAAATGGGGACAGGTGATTGCATTATTTGGGGGGAACTCTCAGGGAAGGAAAACTATCTCGACCCATACTATACAGAACCTTTTCTGCAACTTACAGTCTTAAAGAATAATCTAGAGCATTGAGAAGTTAAGTGATTTGACTAGGGTCACATAGCAATGCTTATCAGGGGTGTTACCAGGTCTTCTTGCTTCCCTTTTTGACAAACAATAAGTGATTATTTCAAGGAGGAAAGGTGTGAATACAGAAAAGTGGAGTGTGGGGCCTTTGTGAAGAAGGTGAAACTTGGGTTTCAACCCTGAAGGTTGAACAGAAGAGAGATCAGGACCTTTCAGGTAAGGGAACATTATAAAGAACCAATCACCTAAAACAACAATTGAACATGCTTTATATATTAGTGACAGCAAATTATGTAGGTTCTTCTTCTTCTTCTTCTTCTTCTTCTTCTTCTTCTTCTTCTTCTT
>NW_027185698.1:18730425-18782421 GCF_028583685.1 Petaurus breviceps papuanus | reverse complement strand
TTCTTCTTCTTCTTCTTCTTCTTCTTCTTCTTCTTCTTCTTCTTCTTCTTCTTCTTCTTCTTCTTCTTGCTTTTTATTTGGAGGGGGAAAGGCAGGACAATTGGGGTTAAGTGACTTGCCCAAGGTCACATGGCTAGTGTGTCAAATATCTGAGGCTGGATTTGAACTCAGGTCCTTCTGACTCCAGGGCCAGTGCTCTATTCACTGTGCCACCTAGCTACCTCTTTCTTTTTTACCATGGACATGCTCCTTAAAAATTGTCCAATGTGTCTAGTGATTTGTACAATGAATCACATTTGATCATTGACAGGTAGAAAATTTTTAAAGTCCATCTTCGTCTCTGATCAATCTCTAATTGGATGTGGCTCCTACTATTTTTAGAATTTGGTTTTGCAATGCTCCATATTCTCTTAAGTATTTAGTTAACACAAACTCACTAGAGCAACTCCCTAGTTCAAGGAATAGGGAATCCTTTATAATTTGAACTACCAATCCTGCATTTCTTTGTTTCCCACATTTAGATTTTCAAATTTGCAAACAAGTTTTTGCTTTGTGAGGACATTCATAATTGTTGATTCTAGCAGATTTTTATGATGACTCCCAGAAGTGGTTTGAATATTTACCCAGTGACCTACTATCTGAGCCATCACTAAGGGCAGGTGACTGCAGCTTTGCCTCAGGGTGTCAGAATTTGGAGAGTGCTAATGCCACCTGTACTCCTTTAGCAGATAGGAGCAACAGAGCTTAGCACCTAGTTAGCAAGAGCAATTCGTTTAAATAGAAAACTATGGGAAGATGTGCTTCCTTTCTCTAGTAGCTATACTCCAGGTGACCTCCCCAGCCTCCTCCTTACCTCCTCCTTACTGCAACCCTTGCCTGAACAGTAGCCTCACTATTATCAGTCTTGGGGCCTTGTATTCAGGCTCTAAAGTCCCTCTCCAAGGTTCCTCCCCTATTCCAACTGTATTTGTCTTTAAAATCTGATTTGAGAGCCTTTCATTATTTTTGCTCTGGTTATGTTATGGTACTTACAACCATCACTAGCTACATCTCTGCTGGTCATTCTGCTGAGACTGGAGGAACAAATGGAGCTAGCACCAAGCCCTTGTTTTGCCTAGATCCAGCTGTGCTTTTTTTTTTCCCCAAGTCAGATTTCATAAGAAAACTCTAATCCTGGAAGCCCTACTCCCAGATGCCATCTTCTTGGAAACTCTTCTCAATAATGATGACAATAATAACATGACAATAGCAATGATATCTAATTTATGTAGCAAATAGGTTGGCAAGCACTTTACAAATATCTCATGTAATTCTTACAGTGATTATTATTTCAGTACTTGGCCTGTTCTAACAGGGTTCCTTCATATTGTTCTACCCATGTGGAAACCACATGAACAAAAACATACAGTGAGTATAATTACAGATATGCACTGAAAGCAAAGTTCAATCATTTTAAGAATTCTAGATTGGCTCAAATGCTCTGGTTTAGACTCGTGCATTTTTTCTTGTTGGTCCGTGGCTACATCTACTGCCGGTTGACAGCTACAACCAATTGGCCTAGGACAGTTCACTAGAAGGAAAATTCATAGTGTAAAACTATGTCTTCCTCTTTAGAACTTCCTTTATGTCACTATGTGACATTCCTTTCTCGCCATTCAAATAGCCTCTTCCCTAGACAAGTTAACATCCCCATCTAGAGTTTTGTCATAACTTCCTAACTAGGCTCCCTGCCTCTAGTCCCTTCCATCTCCAATCTAAGCTGCTGCCAATTTGGTGTTCCTAAAATCCAGATCTAACTTTGTCACCCCCACACCTTTATTAAAAATTTTTCAGTGTCTTCCAATACCTCCCTTTCCTCTCAAATAAGATACAAAAATCTTAGCCAGCTATTTAAAGTCTTGAATAACATGACTGTCATACACCTTTCCAATCTTATATCCTAGCATACACATACCCCTTCACATGTTATACATCCCAACTAAACCTGCCTTCTACTTATTCCCATCTGCTTGCCATTTCCCCATGGGCCCTCCCATTTTCTAGAATTTATTCCATGCTGACATAGAATGCTTATTTTTCTTACAAATGAAGTTCAGGTGTAAACTCTTTCATGAGGCCACTGATGATCCCACCCTTAGCCCTACAGCTACCACCACTCATCCCTTCTCATAAATCACTTTGTATTGTTTTGCACACATTTCTCATTAACCTGCTGTGCACCGCTGTATCACCCTAGACAAATGTAAGTTCCTTGAGGACAGGTACTCTTGTTTTATGTCTTCCTATCTCTATGTGATAGAAGTTGTATAAATATTTTTGAGAATTGATAGAATTTCCTCTCTTGTGGCCTGAATATTTGATGAGCCAGACACTTCCTCCCTTGACCTTGCTGGACAACAGACCATCTACCACGATTAGAACTTACACAATGTCGCTGATAAAGAATGCTGCTCATTGCTCTTCAACTAAATCCAGATTTTCCTTGCTCCCCTTTGGCTGTAAGTATCTATTGTAAGTAAGTAAGTTTTAAGTAAGCTCTTTCTAAAAGCCCAAGGAAGTATATTTTTCACATTTCTTTTTATTTGGTGCGGTAAAAAAAGAAAGCTCTGTCTCAGTCCCAGTGATTATTAAGTCATTTCTCCACAGGTTTCCAGGGACCCTCTGCTAACTAATTTCCATTTTCAGTCTGGTGATGACTATGTTCATTCAACTAGAGTGATGGAGTTTCTTTTCATTGGGTTTTAAATAGGGTATTTGATATAAGGTTGTGGGATATCACTGTTGAGTTTTGAGTATACCATTTGTGTTTATTAAAAGTTTTATTCGGTGCATACATGACTGACTACTTTTAGAGGGTGAGTTTTGTTTTTTAACTGTTAGAAGATAAAGATATTTTCCAAATAGCTCATGGAAAAGTTCTGCTGCTGTTGGTTCATTCTCCAGCTGCCTCTACTCAGAATCAATTAAACTAAATGTTTGAGTGAACAAAATATTTTTTGGTCTCAAAACACAAGCCAGAATTTAGAAACAGGAAGAATGGAGCACTTGACATGTCACTGGACATGGAGGCAGCAAGATCTGTGCTTAAATTTCCTCCTCTAACAAATGTGGGAGTTGGACTTGTATGCTTTTAAGGCCCTTTCTAACACCATACCTTTGCTCTTCTGACCCTAGTATATGTTCACTTAACTCTTTGACCTTGGCAAGATCTTTCACCTCTCTTGTCCTCAGTTCATGTCTTTGAGCCTCAGTTTTTCCCTCTATAGAATGAAGATAATAACAGATGCAGTTCTTTTTCCCAAAGGGGTCATAGTGATGGTCATTTAAGTTATGGTCAAATATCTTGCAAAGTATAAAGAATTTTATCAGTGCTGTTATTTTTTGTGGGTCAAAAACAGTTATTAATACATAAAATTTATAATATATAATATACATTTTTATGTACACACATATAACATTTGTGCATGTCTATGTGTTTGTATGTATACATACATGCATATATACATATGCATATATACATATATACATATATATATAATTCCACAGGGATGTCACTATTTAACCATAAATATTTACCATGTGTCTACTGTATACAAGAGGCAATGTGGTAAAGTGGAAAGACAGCTGCCCTCAAAGCCAGGAAGACCTGGGCTCCCTTCCCACTTCTTACAAATGCTGACTATGTGACGTAGGACAAGTCACTTAAACTCTCTATTCTCCAGGCAATTCTCAGAAACTATTAAGCTGCTGAAAATATGCTGACCTACACCGGTAGAAGCAGTTTCTTCTCTCAGGAGTTCCCTACGCCAATGAAATTGCAGACTTATTCCCTATCCTCCTGTGTGAGGCTCAGAGGGCACTTGTTGACTGACTGCCCAGGTGATTGAGCCTCAATTTATGTTTACTACCAGGTGGTAGAGTTACTCCCCTCATCCCCTAACTTAGTGTTTCCTGGATCGCTCCCAAACAGCAGGAGGAAAGAAAGAAAGGCCAAAGTGAAAGCCTAAGATGATCTTCCTATTCAATGTATCCTAGAGATGGTTTTGGTTATGGATATGATTAACCTTGACTTCAATAAATCCTACAATATGATGCTTAGAAGCTCCCTTTAAAACTTGACTGAGGGAGTTTAGGACCAATATAGTTAAGTAAATTTAGACAGAATAAAAGACATAATAGTTAGTGAACCTATAGAACCTGTTCCTTCAAGTTCAGCAAACAAATGAGTTTCTAAACGGTTTGAACAATTTTATGAATGGCATAGCCAAAAATGGCTCCTAAGAAGATCTGGAAAGATAGCTGTGTCTTCTCATGCCCCTGAGAAAGAAGGAAGGAAGGAAGGAAGGAAGGAAGGAAGGAAGGAAGGAAGGAAGGAAGGAAGGAAGGAAGGAAGGAAGGAAGGAGGGAAGGAGGAAAGGAAGGAAGGAGGAAAGGAAGGAAGGGGAGGGAGAAAGGGAAGAGAGGGAAGGAAGAAAGGAAGGAAGGAAAGGGAGGAAGAAAAAAAGGAAAGAAAAAAAGAAGGAAGAAAAGATGGAAAGAAAGAAAAAAGGAAGGGAGGAAGCAAGTATTTATTAAGCATTTACTATGTATATGACACTTTGATAAACACTTTGCAAATACTGTCACATTTATCCTCAAAACAATACTAGGAGGTAGGTGCTATTATTATCCTTATTTTTCAGTTGAGGAAATTAAGGCAGAAAGAGGTTAAGTGACTTGTCCAGGATCACACAGATCACAAGTGTCTGACAGTGAATACGAACTCAGGTATTTCTGACTCCAGGTCTAGCACTCTATCCACTGAGCCACCTAGTTGCCTCCTAATATTGATTAGGTGTACACCTACTGTGTTAAGACCTGGGAAACAGAAGACAAAAAACAATCCCTTCTTTCAAGGAGGTCACACTCTCGTGGGAAGAAGAGAAAATAATGGAAACATTATATATATATATATATATATATATATATATATATATATAAATGAGGTTGATATAGGATACTGTAATGCGAATGTAAATTTTAAAGATCTTCCCTGACCCTAGGCTAAAGTGCACCAGAAGCCTGGGGAGGGAGGCTTGTTTTTCAGTAGATACTTTTTGATTGGCCAGTGGGTCAATAAGGTTGTTACATTCTCTGAGCCAGGAGAAGGCTATATAAGCCCTGATGTGTAGCTTTGTTTTGGGACTCACTTTGAGAAGTATTCTGTGATTTGATCTGAATTCTGGGAAGCCGTTGTTGAGAGTCCCCCGGCTTTGAAAAACCCAGAATGTGGAAACCCAGATGTTGACTGGGTATGGATGTAATGGTTGGACAGTTTGGAAATCTGTCTACTTGATGTTTCTGTCTTGATAATTATGCTTGTATACTTTGAGGTTCAGGGTGCTGACCTTTTCTCCTGAACAAGGTAAACGATATATGTCTGACTGATTAAAGTAAGCTTGTTAACCCATTTTGAGTTGCTTTCCTTTAACAAAGCAGATCCAAGAACCTGTAGTAGCTGCAAACCCTGAGGATGCTTGGGGTGCTTGCTGCTACAGATACATTGGGGATAATCAATAGAAAAAAAGGCACTTGCATTAAGAGTGATCAGGAAAGGTTTCTTATAGAAGATTAAAAAAGAAAATCAATCTTCTATTATTTGTATCAAAGGCCAAAACAGAGACAGTATCATAACTGTACTTCATATGTAATAATCAATAAACATTTATTAAGTGTTCACTATGTGCCAAGCATTGTGCTAATCTCTTAATTTTTTTTGTTAAACGTTGAACAGATGCACAGTAATGAAAAGCTATCACTGCATCATGCATGGACAGCAAGAACAAAGGAAGAACAAAAAAGTAAAACCCCATCCCTGGATAGAAAATATTGATGTATTGACTTTGGCAACTTATGTCTACCTTGTCATGCCAATATCATTATTGAAATTGAAGGTGAATTGAATTGACAGGCCCCAAGCATTATAGCTAAACTGGCAGAAGTGGATTTCTTGCCCAATAGAAAGTAATATGATGAATTCTGTTGGGACTTTAATTCATACAATTTTTTAAAGGCTAAGAAATCAATGAAAAGGCTAAAGAACAAGCATTTCAGAAATTGTCTGATATTATTGGGAAGAGAACAATCATGGCCCAAAATAAGAGCACTCTAAGTAAGTTGCTCCAAAATACAGTCATTTTCAATAACATTTCAGTGATGATATCTCTGCATCATAGTTTTCATATCCTAAAGAAACTGCTCATCTTTATCTTCCAACAATTTCATCTTCAGTATTTAGCATCTGGATCAAAAAGGCCTTAAATTATTTCATTTTATTTCAGACAGTCAACAATACTTACTGAGCACTCACTTTGTACATGGGAATATATTATTCTCTATAGGCAGTAAGTGTAGTATTGGGGAAAGCATCTTCAGTCTGGCGTCAGAGAGCGAAGAATGGAGCACGGCCTCTGTTTTCTACTCAGGCGACTTCGAGCAGGTCAACTGAAGCTTTTGGCCTTTGTACCCTAAGGACTATGGGACTCTTCCATCTGACTTGCAGCTGAAATCTTCCATATATTTTGTCTCCCCGTTAATATCTAACTTCCTTGAGGGTAGGGACTGTTTTACTTTTCTACTTGTATCTTCATTGCCTAGCACAGTGTTTTGCATATAGTAAGCTCTCAATAAATCATTCATTCATTCATTCATTCATTCATTCTCTCATCTGTAAAGTGAAAAGTTGGACCCTTCCAATTCTAAAGTGATGATCCTACTATTACATGGCATGAGCCTTATCTTTAACTTATAATCTAAAACATAATAAATTATACTTTAAAAATTAGGGATTGCAAGTAACTAAAACATTTTAGAATTATATTGCAGCAATGTATAATAAAAGCTGTGTGGACTTCTAAAATATGGTACTGATCAGAACTAGTTGGGGATCATTAGCTCCCTCCCAATCACTGGCATAGGTGTAACCTACTACCTGAAACTTTTCTTGATGCCTTTGTTCACAGACCCCACGAAATATTGAAATGATTCAATGAAATGGTCCAGTGAAATATTTTGGCAACTTGATTTCAAGATAATTGAGCTCCTTTGTGATTGTATATATTTTATTATATGTGTTTAAGAGGCATGATTCTGAAAAGGAGTTCTTAGACTTCACCAGATTGCCAAAGGCGTATGACAAAAGCAGGTTAAGAACCTTGCCCTAATTAATAGTGCCCTTGCCCTTTGTATTTTCTTTATGTCTGAACCTGTTGTGCCAACCCAGTAGAACCATAAGCTCCTTGAGGGTATTGTTCTCTTTACATCTCTAAAATGTAATATATATATATATATATATATATATATATATAAAATATATGTATATTAATACTGTGATATATCTGTGAGTTCACCAAGGTGGAAGTCCTTTCCAATAATACAGATAATCGTTTTATCATATTCAATTCTTGTCCATAGCCTTTCAAAAAATTCTCCAAGGGAGATTCACCTAATGTCCTCCCTCAAGATCACTGAATACCAGTGATGCATGAAGACTTTCCATCAAGGTTATTCCTCCTTCTTCCTGTACATCAAATCATCTTCCTTTTCCAGTCATCCACATATATATCCTCCTAAGGATTTTTATACTCTTGATATATTTGCATTGCTTCTCTTTTGCGGTTCCTCATTACAGAGTGTCATAGCATACTCCTACCTTCCATGCCTCCCTTCATTGCCTTTTGGATGACTCATATTTTAATTCTTCAAAGACTGGTATTTTCTGACTTTTAACCTTATGGCACCACTGCAATAACATTATAATTTTGTTGTTGTTTATTGGGGAAAGAACTTTTGCTTCATCAAAAAATCTTGGGAGTCATTGGATGCACTTAAAATTTGCTAAAAGTTATTCCACCCACTCTACTCTGACTATTCAATTCTGAGCCCAACTCATTGTCTAGGCATAGTGGCAGTCTGAAATGTTTATACTTATGGATTGGATGTATTGCTTATTTATTCAAATATATGTCATAGTCTAGACTAGTGGTTTCCAGTCATTTTTCATTATGTACCCCTAATTTAGTTTTCCTAGGGGAATAACTTGGCTGGGGGTGGGAGGTGGAAGAATGTGTATAATTTTCTCAGTGACACTGATGTAGCTTCTGTGGTCAGTATTATGTTATAACATCATAGAGGGGACATTAGGTTGCTCCAAAAGGGGAAGATTGGGAATTTGCCCATCTATAGGATAGAATAGAGTTGAGAAAAATTGCACTATAATAGGTAGAATGGTAGGTATAGTTATATTGCTGGCAAGTCTTATATGGAAGAGTATGATGCAACCCTTCCTCCCTCCCTCCAGCTGATGAATCACATACGTCTTAGGGTTAGGTGATGGCCATTGGAGGTAATACCATTGCCAACACTGTAGAAACCAGTATTGCTGACAACAGGCATTCTTCATCTGGTTGGTTTTTCCTATGTGGATAACTCCACCAACATCTTCTCAGTAATAATGAGTCTCATTGTTGCTACGATGTTTAAAAGCTGGATGTAATCAGCACAATATCATCTACAAATAAGAATGTCCAGAGGACTTCATTATCTATTTGGTGTTGTATAGTCATTTTAATCATGTTCAACTCTTTCTAACTCCATTTTGGGCTTTCTTGGCAAAGATACAGGAGTGGCTTGCTATATCTCCACATCATTTTACAGATGAGGAAACTGAGCAAACAAAGGTAAGTGACTTTCCTGGAGTCACACTGCTAAGTGAGTGTCTGAGGCCAGATTTTAACTCAGGAAGATGAGTCTTCCTGACTCCAGGCCTAGCATTCTATCCACTGCACCACTCATTTACCCATATCATGATCTATAGAGAATCCCATTTAGCACTTGTGCTGGACACCTTTCATTTGGAGGGACATACGTTGGGTGAATGAAAAAATATTTTATTATTTACTTGATATTAATAATCAGATAATTATTAAAATTACCTATTGTTACACCTCTCAAGAAATCTTATATGATTTTGACATAGATACAAGAGATGTTTTGTTGCAGGAGAACCTTTAAGGTTCATTTTAATTTACTAATGAAATGTATTGTTTTGGTTTTATAGTCAACAAACAACAAATATTTGCCTTGGGATCTTGTATTCTCTGTATTGTTCATTCAATGGTATGACTACAGCAATGTTATCTGCTAGAGAATGTCATTTGTGAAAGGCATTTCCTTTCTTGTTCCCCCTTCCAACTTTTATCATGAATGTCCCTTAGATTTTTATAGACTATTTTCTTAAAGATTTTGTAGATCTGGGGAAAATAGTGGTAGTACATTGAAATAGTTATTTATATTTTCTCAGTTGCTTTTTTAAATAGTAATCTTATGGTCTGATTTTTTTCTCAAGTTTTTGGTATCCTCCTCTCCTTCAGACATATTGAGAATCTATCCTTTTAGTCCCTAAAAATTGTGTCACCTCTGGAACAGATCTCTTATTTGTATTCTTGGTCTAATGTAGCTATTTTTCCCATCTCGGGAGAATTGAACTAGTCAATATTTCGCAACCTATGTTTTGTGGAACCCTGGTGTTGTGGAGAGGGGTTTGTGTAGTTGTGGAAGTAGAAAGACATAATGCCACACTGTTCCCTACCTTGTAATCTATTTTCAGAAATACCTATCCTCTAACTCTGGTACCTGCTCCACCAGAAGTCCACAGTCTTGACCATATGTTTATGTGGGTTCTGCAATAATTTTCATGCCCTTAGATGTCCTGTGGTTAAAATAATTTGGGAAATATTGACTTTAATGGTTTCTCAGGTCCTTTCTGGATCAAACATCTATAAGAACAACATGCGTGTTGCTCAAGGAAAGCTTGAGGTGTCTTAGGGAGTCTTTGAAGAAATAGAGTAATGGGAACTGAATTATGATAGGTAACTTGATGACATATGAGTTTGGAGGGAGAGACATTAAACAATGGGTTGCTGTTCTAGTATGAGTATGATCAGATATTATATCCTGGGATAGAATTTCTCCTTCATCTTTGTCAAAGATACTTTTTCCCCCATTGTCACTGAACTGGGAATTTTTCTGCCTCCCAATTTCTGGGCCAGATTCTCAACCCCTAAAGCTTCCTAACTTGTCCTAAGATGTCAACATCTCATTCTGAATGTAGCTTTACATTCTCTTCATATGTCATTCCTCAAAAAGTTTCATCTTGCCTAGCTGGGTAATTGTGCTTTATGAGCTACAGGCTCATTCTTAGTCTGTGCAACAGTAGAGGAATTGGATGCTACATCAGATGATGAATTGAGCCAAGATGCAGACTTGGTTCAGAATGGTAAATATGATACTTTGGTCTTTTTCCCCGAAATTATAGGGAAAGGGCTTTTAAGAGAACTAGATCATACACATGGGCATGCGTGTGCACGTGCACACACGCACACACACACACAAATCTAAAGACTTGTATGCTATAAAATCCAACTGTGAGAAAATTCCCATCACATACACAACCCACCAGATATTGAGTTGGAAAATTTCAAGCAATTTTATGAACATCTTCCCCACTGGAGAGGCGCACATTTCTCCATAAAGGTAATAATGAATGAAAACTGATGCAAATATGCAGCAGCTCCTTTCATTTTACTGTTCTTGTTAGTCTCTGTGACATGCATGTGTATTTTTTTCTGGTTGCACAATGATAATCAAGGCCAGGAGAGAGATCTGAAAGTTGCAGATTTCACATTATGCAAAGCCTTTCCTAAGTGCTAATTGGCATGTTTTAGCTTTAAAGATGAGTGGGCACATAGAAACTCACTCTTTATTATCACAGTTGTCTGTTCTACTAATGCATTATGCACTACGACCTCAGAACTCTTAAATGACATATTTCGTGGCATTTTGCTTTCCTCCTACACGAATGGCAGACTCAGGATGATATGCTTCTATTGAGCAAAATGTTATATGTTCTGCACTTCACAGAAAGGCTAGGACTAGAAAATGGAGAAGTGTGGCTTTAAGGTCTCCAGGGACACTGGGGAGGAGACACACTCCATGAAATTACTTATAAATTCGTATACAGTGCACGATCCTTGTTTCACTTCCAAGTGTGACACAAGCTAAGCGCT
The DNA here is from genome assembly GCF_028583685.1 of Petaurus breviceps papuanus. Classification (NCBI taxonomy): domain Eukaryota; kingdom Metazoa; phylum Chordata; class Mammalia; order Diprotodontia; family Petauridae; genus Petaurus; species Petaurus breviceps. The sequence continues at coordinate 18,771,316 of NW_027185698.1, read as the reverse complement.
TCTCTCATGCAGCAGGACAAACCCCTTCGGCAAGTAAAGTCTACTCCCCAGCACACAGAAATTACATTGGCTTGAGTTTTATTGTGTCAAAAGAAGCAATCACCATGCTTAATGGGAGGCAATGGATTAGTACCTTTTGTTTAAACTGAAGAAGGTCTGTTCAGTTACTGAGAAAGTAAGATCACTTGGAGGGTGGAGTGAAGGTCATTCTCTTACATGGGAAAATCAATTCTTTTTCATTTCTTCAAATACCAGTGTATTCAGTTCACTGTTTACATACATTTGAGGCAATTTTGCTTTCATTTGCTTTTGGTTTCAAACACTTGTATAAGAAATACATCTAACAATCATTTCACTTGATTTTTTTTCAGGAAAGGTTTTTCTTCTCTGGGGACAGACACTATGTCTTATCCCACAATGACATTGCCATGATGTACCTGTTGACTCATGACAATGTGGCTATATCACATTCAGGAGGGGCAAGTAATGCACACTATCGGCCAGCAGTGAATGAAACCTTAGAGGTTCTTGACCTTCAATCTAGTGAAATTTGTATTTTTTTGTAATGTTTTGGTAACTGCATTTCAATGTAATTAGTGTCCTTGGTAATTCTTTGTATTTTATTTTATTCATTTAAAAATATGATTTTGAGAAGGGAAACAGAGGCTTTACCAATAAAAAGTTTTAAAAAGTTTAACCCATGACTAGGAGAAATATGATATCCAATTCTATCAATACTGTTCTGTTTTATGAACAACCTGATTTTCTTTGCATAATTAACCACTCTAATCTCTAAACTTAAAATTCTTGCATTACCCCCCAGGTCCTTCATCCTTCTCAGCCCCTAGGACTTTTGTGTGTCTGAGAAACTCTGGTTTGCAGCATAATGTGTCCTCTGACTTTCATTTCTCTTGAAGTAGGACTAGGATGCAGTCCCATTTTTCCTTGAAAGAGTCTTCCTTTAGGCAATAACCAGATCATCCATTTTATATAACAAAGACTGCTATCAAAAAAACCCCCCAAAAACCATTGTTAGCACAACAAGAAAGGCAGTGATGCTGAGTTGTAGGATTGCTATAGGCAATCACTATAAAGGGTAAATTGTGTGTGTGTGTGTGGGGGGGTCTTTTCATTTATGTCTGTGTCTCCCTGTACAATATGTATTTCCTGAGAGATCCTGGCACAGTGAGCCATGATGCTATGTTGCCCAAAGTCTGAAGTATAGGTTATACTAAAAAGATGGACAGCAAAGACTGAGTCACAAAGTCAGCAACACCACTGTCCTTCACAACATGGGCAGAAGAGAGAAAATTACAGCTACAGGTACTGTTGGCCGGGAAAGATTTTCACAAAATAATGTAGGTACCAAGCAGTGGAAAGGGGCACCAGAAGGGGAGGTGTATGTCTTCTGTTGAATGTGTTCTCAGTTCCAGAAAGGTTGTTTGAAGTTTCTTTTTTAACTTCAGTTTTCAATGTAATTGCACCCTTCTGCATGAAAAAACAAAAACAAAAAACAAACATGGCTTAAGTGCCAGAACCACTCTCTAAGGGCTGCTTTTATCAATTTAATTGAACTTGGGTGTAGGACTACAGTTATTCTTGGGTGTATTGCAGGGGCTGCATTATCTACAGCATTGTACAAAAACAACTGTAGAAAAGGCAATACACTTCACTGATGCTTGTTTGGTAATATCACTTATTAGTTGTAATGGAAAGTTTTTTTTGTGATGTATGAAACTTGTGGATTTGTTTACATATAAACGAGAACAGGTTAGACTAGTGTTGTAATGCCTGTTCTTATTTGTAAATAGTTAAGTATGTATGCAAGATGCTACTTTTCACTTCGCCAACTTCACATTTTTCCCCCAAGATTTTCCCTATTATCTCACTGCTAAGGCAGTTAGGTGGCATGAGGGATTGTGTTGAACTTGAAGTCAGGAAGACTTGAGTTTGATTCCTACCTCAGACAGTTATTATTAGTGTGTTACTATTTAACCTCTGTCGAACTCAGTTCTGTTACCAAGGATCAAAAGAAATAACATATGTTAAGCTTTTTGTAAACTTTTAAGTACTATACTTAAAGCACTATGATAAAAATAATTGTTATTATTGTTAATAGTTATTATAATTATCTTTAGCTGTATGGGTGGCAAAGAAGGCTTTCTGGAATTCTTAGTTATTACTCTCACTGGGAAGAAAGTCTATGCTTTGCTTATGAACCCAATGAAACTACTTTCCATGAGATTAATATTTATATTATAGCAATCAGTTAGTCAATAAACATTTGTTAAATGCCTACTAAGTGCCAGGAACTGTGCTACATATTGAGGACACAAAGTCATGGTGGATTCCTTGCCATAGTTCAAAGCTACAGTGAGTGCTCGGCTATCTTGTTATTGGGTCAGATAATATATAAGTATTTAAAGCCATCTCAAATGCAATTATACTGTATCTCTTAATCACTAGAACTTATGAAACACCTACCATGCACTAGATCCTGTGTTAAATACTATGAAAAAGCCAAAAGCGAAATAGCACCTGCTCTCAGGGAACTTACATTCTATTGAGGAAGACAACACATACATGCATACACACACATAGAATAAAGGCAAGATAGTTAGGGACTGCATTAGCAGTTGGGGTGATCAAGAAAGTCATTGTGTAGAAGGTACAGAGACAGGAGATAGAATGTCATCTGTGAAGAATAGAAAGAGGGCTAACTTAGCTTGATAATAAAGGGAGGGAGGGATAATAGTATATAATGAGACTGGAAAGATAGGTTGGGGTCAAAATATGAAAGACATTAAAAACCAAAAAAAAAAGTTTATAGTTTATCATAGAGGCAATAAGAAGCCACTGGTGTTTATTGAATAGATAGAGAGATAGATAGATAGATAGATGGATAGATAGATAGATCTGTGCCTCAGGAAAATCAAATTACAACATTAGTTGATGATACTTTGCTTTCACATATTAGCTAAAATAGTCATTATTACATGTAGCTAAATCAGTCTACTCATCATCCTCCATTCTTATTTTGTCTGTCCACCCATAAGCCTTTTGTCACATCATCCCCCATGCTCAAAAAAGGCAACTCTCCACCATTTGGAAATTTTGTTTGATGTCCCCTTTTTCTAATTCATTCACATGCTCTCTAACTAGTAATTAGTCCTCCCTCCTCCAGTATCTCATAGCACTTTTATTTTAAGCTCTCAGAATCACAGAATCTCCAGGTTGGAAGGGACATCAGAGGCGATGTATTCAAATCCAAGCTTCAACAAGACACCCTCCTATATTACTGAAATGAAAACTTCTATTGAGGGAGAACCCAACTACTACTTTCTGAGGGAATCCCTTCAACTTTTGGATGACCCTGAGTGTTAGAAAGCTTTTGTAACACCAAGCCAAAACTTAGCTTTCTTCAATTTCCACACGTTGTTGATAGTTCTGCCTTCTGAAGCCAATCAGAACAACTCTAGTACATATTTCATGTGATAGTCCTCCATATACTAGAAAATAGCTATCTTATGCCTGCTGTCTTTTCTTCTCAGGGTTAAACAATGCTCTTTCCTTGAATTGATCCTCATATGGTATGATCTCAAGGTTTTATCATTCCAGTTTTCCTTCTTCTAGATGCTTTTCAACTAACCAACATTCTTAAAATATGGTGCTCAACACTAATCACAATACCTATATAGAATCTGACCAGGGCAGAATATAAGAAGACTATCAACTCCCTAGGTGTGGGCACTCTTCTGCTCCTAACCTAAAATTATGGCATTGGACTATTAGATCACTCTGTTGATTCATCTTGGATTTGTATTCAGGCTCTGCCTTTTGCCAGATTCTACATATCTACATGCATTCTATATGTTTAGCTATATCTCTCATGTTTATAGTTTTTTTTTAACTCTGAGTAATATGTAACATTAACCCTATTAAATTCCATTCAATTTAAGTCAGACCAATGTTCTTGACTACCAAGGACTCTATGGACCTTGACTCTTCAATCCAATGAGTTAGCTATCCCTCCTAGCTCTAGGTAATCTATACATTTGATAAAAATGATATTTATATCATTACCATTCATTGAGAAAAAACATCAAACAAAATAGGGCCAAGAAAGGATCCTTGGGATGCTACCCTAGAGACATGCTTTCAAGTTGATATGGAAAATAGGTATACTTTATAAATGACTATTCCTCTGATTTCAAATCTATTTAATTGTATTGTTATCTAGCCTAGGTTTCTTCATCTTTTCATCAAGATTAGCATGAGAGACTTTGGCAAATACTCCATTGAAATGTAGGTAAACTATATATACAACATTCCTCTTATCTGCATCTAGTCACTTTGTCACAAAATTAAATGATGTGGTCTGCTCTTGATCACTTCTTTCTTTGCAAGATATTCAGAAATAGGGGCGGCCAGGTGGCTCATCGAGTAAGAGCACCAGCTCCAGTGTCGGGATGACCTGGATCAAATCCGGGCTCAGATACTCAGCACCACACCCAGAAATAATAACTGGCCATGTAACCTTGAGCAAGTTACTTAACCCCGATTGCTTAAAAAAAAAGATATTCAGAAATCATCACTTTAATAATAGAGCCTTGGACTTTCGGTAGACAAAATGGAAGGAAGTTCATTGACCTAATAGTTTTAAAAATGGTATTCTCTTCACTTTAAAAAATATTAAAATCATATTTTCCCTTCTCTAATCCTTTGGAACCTCTCACATTCCCCATTATCTTTCACAGATCACTGATGATGGTTTAGTGATCTCATTTGTCAGGTGTTTTTTCATTACATTTATGTATAAGATCTGAGACCATGTGTTAATTTAATGCTAGTTTTTTGCCTCCTGTGAATTTTTGAGTGTCTTTCTTTTGTACTTTTTTCCCCATTTTCTTTTAGAATCTGTTGTATCTAGTTTGATCAGTATACATAGTCAATTTTCTCTCCCTTTTTTCCATTTCTTTTTAACTTTCTTGATTGGAATCACTGTGCTACTGACACTTCCACCCCCACTTCACCACTCCTTGATAGACACCCTTTGGAAAAGCCTATCATTATTATTTTTTAAGCTATGGTCCAAAAATCTAAAACCCATATGCAGACACTATGGTCTTAGCCAGTTGTTCAGATCTCCAATGTGCCTTTCTCTTCTGAAGCTCTTGTTTTAATCTGTACTAGTGATGAAAACACCACCTGTGCCCTAAAGTCTTCAGTTTCTGGCACAAGGCTTCATAGTCCTTAGCAATGCTCTTTAGATTCCTGCTGGCATTATCTGTGCTTATTTAAATCTCCAGAATTGGTTAATAGTCATCAAGTTTGACAAGAATTGGCACAATTTCTATCATATCTTGAAGACATGCCCCAGAAAGATAGCTGGCATTAAAATAGACAGACAGACAGACAGACAGATAGATAGATAGATAGATAGATAGATAGATAGATAGATAGATAGTAGATAGATGGATGGATGGATGGACAGATGGATGGATAGATAGATAATGTACCTGGTGCCTTGCTAAGCAATGGGGACACAAGTACAATACTATGAAATAGTCCCTTTCCTCAAAAACTTAGAATCTGATAGGGTAAGACAAGAGAGGGTGGGCAGAGGACACACAAAAGATGGAGGATACCAAAGGTAAATACAGGTGCCCAAGATAACTGGTGAGGAGATAGAGTGGTCAAAAGAGGAAATTGAGCTCAGAATGAAGTGAGCATTGCTAAAGGTCCCTCATGAATTGGTGATCCTGGCCAAGGACACATTAATCAGATAGTAGGCTTGGTACTCTTAAGCAAAAAAAAAAAAAAAAAAGGAAAAAAGACCAACCACTTTTACCCTTTCTAAATATTCTCTTATATGACAACATCTATGGAGCCCCCAAAATTGTCTTGTTCCCCTTCCCCATACTGCATTTACATTTTATCCCCTGATAGAAGGTAAGCTACCTGAGGGTAGAGACTGTTTCATTTTTGTCCTTCCTCAGAACTTAACACAGTGCCTGTGTATAATAGGGGTTTAATAAATGCTTTTTGATTGATTCAGTTCAATTCAATTCAACTAAAGAAACTAATATTCTACTAAAAATATAGAATATGTACCCAAGTAAATAAATATACAGTATAAACAAAGGTTTTTTATTTTTTCCAAGTGGGAGAAGGTGCTACTGGGGGAATCATAAAGGGCTATATGGGGAAGGTGACACCTGAGTTGTACTTTGAAAGAAACTAGGGGATTCTAGAAGGTGGAAATGAAGCAAAAAATGTATCACAGATTGGTCTAAAGACCAAAAGTCAGGGGAAAGAATATTAGATATAGGGAATAGTTAGTAGACCAGGTTAACAAGAATGGAGAACATGTGAAGGGGCACAATCAACACTACCTAGGATTCCAGAAGCTGCTTCTTCCTTGTAGGGTGAGGCTTCTTCCCCCAAGTGTTCAATGCCCCTTGTTTTTTCACTCTTCTGAGTGAAAATCTTTGACCTTGCAACCCCCTGACAAGACCACAGTTCTTCTCTAGGAGTTCTTTATTTTTGAACTCAAGTCCCTCTCCCCTCAATGATCTGGAAAAGAAAAAGGCATTCCTCACCTTTCAAGTACCTTTACCCTACAGACACCACTGAAACAACTGAACAACAAAACTCTCTCAGGAGGCTGATCAAACTATACCTGGAACATTGATATTAGTTATTTAGATATGACTGAAAGAAATGTTATATACTTCATGCAGGTCATTGCAAATTCTTGCCACTTTCCATATGCTACTAGAAATGTAGTCTTTGATCTTTTGTGAATTCTTATAAGTAACTCTGTGTGTGTGTGTGTGTGTGTGTGTATGCATGCCTTACCACCCACTTTATCTCCCCAAATAAAATTGTCAACTCCTGGAAGATGAAGAGTGTGTCTTATCTATTTGTCTACCAATAACCCAGGGCAGCAGGTGGCACAGCAGGTAGAGTGCTTGGCCTGAAGTCAGGAAGACCTGAGTTCAAATTTGGACTCAGACTAGCTGTGTGATCCAGGAGAAGTCACTTAATCCTGTTTGCCTCAGTTTCTTCATTTTTATGAGCTACAGAAGGAAATGGTAAACCATTTCAGTATTTTTGCCAAGAAAACACCACATGGGGTCATGAAGAATCCAAAACAATGGAAATTACTGAACAACAAATCTATAGCCCACAAAGAAAGGCCATAGGAAGAACATAGAACATCACAGATGAGCTTCTGATTCTACTTTCTTTGGGCATTTCTTGGAATATCCTTTTTCCTGCACCTCCATTCAAGCACATTTCATTCAAGTTCTGCAATAATCTGTAGCACCTGACTTGCAGACACAATCACAACTTTAATGTCAACAGATGATTCAAACAACAATCTTGTTCATTAGAATAAGTATTTTTGGGAACAACCCAAAGCTTCTGCTGTGGCCAAGAAGAGAAGGAATCTGTATCCTAGACATGTGTTCTTCTGCCTTTCATATTTGTAAGTGACAAAAGGGTGTGATTTACCCTATGTGACAGTAAAAAGACTGATGTGCCCAAGAGAGTTTTGCTGGTTCTTCTGGAACACCTGAGAAGGAATGAATGGATTGGACTAGACTATCTCTGAGTTCCTTTCCCAACCTGAGATTCTTTCAAATTAGGCAGTTTAGTGGTATTGTGGATAGAATACTGAGCCTGGAGTCAGGAAGAGCTGAGTTCAAGTCTGACCTCTTATACTTACTAGCTCTGTGACTCAACCCAAGTCACTTAATCTCCCTCTGCCGCAGTTTCCTCATCTGCAAAATGGGGGCAATCATAGCACTTACCTCCAAGGGTTGATGTGAGGATCCAATGAGTTAATAATTATAAAATACTTAACATTGTGTCTGACACATAATAAGTGCTATAAAAATTTAGCCTGTATTATTTAGCTAGAAGTACTTTGTAATAACTCTTTACAGCTAAGGCAATTGTTGTTAAGTATTTTGGTTGTGTCCAAATCTTTGTAACTGCCATTTTGGGTTTTACTTGGCAAAGATACTAGAGTGGTTTGCTATTTAATTCTCCAGCTCATTTGACAGATAAGAAAACTGAGAAAAAAAGGATAAAGTAACTTGCCAAAGAATCACATAGCTAGTAGGTGTCTGAGGTTGTAGCAGCAAGCACCCCGACATACCCAGAGTGGCTGCCCACGCAGGTTCTTAGATCTGCTTTTCTAAAGGAAAGCAACTCAAAATTGCTTAATAATCTTGCTTTAATTAAACATGTGTCATTTACCTAGTTCAGGGGAAAAAGGTCAGCACCCCAAACTTCAGAGAATACAAAATACAAACAAGTTACAAGCAGAAGTTACAAGGAGACAGAGAAACATATCAGGCAGACAGGCCTCCAGCTGTCTTGACCATTACATCCATACTTAGTTACCAGAGAGGAAAGCATCAACATCTGGGTTTTCAAAGCCAGGGGGCTCAACAGCTGCCCAGAGTCTCATCTGGTCAAATCACACAACACTTCTCAAAGTGAGCCCCAAAACAAAGTCTCACATCAGGGTTTATATAGCCTTCTCCTGGCTCAGAGAATGTCACAACCCTCTTGACCCACTCCCCAATCACAAAGTATCTCCTGAAAAACAGGCCTCCCACCACAGGCTCCAGGTACACTTAAGCCTATCAAAGGGCCTAGGGGCAGGGAAGATCTTAAATTCCGAAAACAGAAGACAAATTTGAACTCAGATCCTCCTGACTCCTGGGCTGGTACTCTATCCACTTAGCTGCTACTAAGGTAGCATCATTTTATTTCCCAACATATCTTTCCCCTTTATGCCTAGAGAGCCATTCTTTAAAAAAAAAAAAAAGGATTTAAAAAGGGGGAAACCATTTAGGCAAAACTAGCATATGAATTAAGTCTGACAGTAAAATAAGAAGCCAAAGTTCTAGAAAGGATGTCAGAGGGCACTGAGGTCCTGGGAGGTTATGGAAGTTTCCTAAGGTCTCTGAGGTGATAAGAATGATTCCGGGGAGGATTTGAACTCAGGTCCTGGATCCAGTGCTTTTTCCCACCTGACCACACTACATCCATGGTCAGAAATGTTTTAAATCAGAAAATTATCAATTTTAAAGCTAGAGGGGTCCTTGAAAGATATTTCAACATACAGTATTCATGAAGCGTTTGTGTTTATCAGTCTTGTTTCCCCATTAGATTTTCAAGTTCCACGGTGAAAGTGACATTTTCTACCTAGATGTTGCAAACTCAAAATACCTTGCAAAATGCCAGGCACCCTATGGGCACTCAGTAAATACTGGTTGATGCTGATGGAAGAGCCTGTCTAGAATGTGAATTGGGAAAGAAAAGAAACACTCTTGGGGTAGCTCTGTGTAATTTTCCCCTTTTTTAATGCTGGGAGAAAATGCAGAATCTTTTATCATCACAATTTATCCTGAACAAGTGCTTGCTAAAGTAATCATATTAAACCATAAACTGAAAGTTTTTGAATAAGATGCTTATATAGCTTGAAAAATATTCTCTTAATTTCTAGGGATTTCATGGGAAGGGCAATGACAGGAAAACTGAAGACATACTTTGGTAGAACTCTTTCCTGTTAAGACACAGCACTCCATAGTCCAAGATAGAGAAATATATATTTAAACATGCACCTAGTAGAAATTAAATAAGGCTGTGCCCTGGTTTCTCATTTGTTCCCATTCCCTAATAACATGTCACAATCTAGATCTCTTGGTGAAGGAGATTTGGCTGAAGTATTCATCCCACACCTCTTGGTAAGACTAGAATTTAATGTTCCATTAACAAAGCAGAGTCTTTGGAAGAAAGAATGAAGCATGTCCTTAAGAGGGCCAAGCAAGAGACTTCTGGGAGGCCTCCATTTTTGTGTTCATCTTGGGCCTGAGTAAGTATGTGGAAAGATGTTTATTATTTTGTAATTTATCTAGTGGGTGATGGTTTCCATCAGACAAGGCACTTACAAGTAAGAAAATCAGCTTCTCCCTAGTCATAAAACATGCTAATTGGAAAGCTGAGGGCAGATTTTTTTTTGGCCAAAAAGCAGGGAATCTTCTAAAATATTAATGATGCCCTCCTGCCAAACCTTGTAAAGATGCTATCACTATGGATCAGGATAGGAGGTGGGTGGCTTAATGTTTTATGTCACATCAAGAAATCTTTGATTTGATGTTAGTCCACTTTGAAGAAATAACATTTATTTTGGAATAATCTAGGTGGAGTGTGGGGAAGGACATTAGGGGATGGTAAGAAAGTGTGTGTACATGCTTTCGGCCATGGCCCAGATGAGTGACATCACTTCAATCTATTTCATTGACCAAGTGAGGATATCAAATTAGAATAAACTTCCAAACCAGTCAAGTGCTTGCTTAATAAGGAATTTAACAGTTTACAAAGTGAAAATGTTTAGTAGGTAGACCTCATAGTCTGTAGTGGATAGAAGGCCAGTTTTGGAGTCAGAAAGACCCAGGCTCAAATTCTGCCTCTGATACATGCTAGTATACTAGTTGTGTGATCATGAACACATCACTTAACCTCTGAGAGTGCCAACCAGATCTCTCAGAACATCAGTTCAAAGGAGTTATCAATTTTCATCTAGTGGAAGGTGTTTTAATGCTGAGAACTGATGAAATCAGAGGTCCAGTCCCCCTCCCTCTTAAAAAAAAATTAGAAATTCTCACTCTCAAATGAACATTATAGTTAGAAAATTCATTTTGGATATATATTTTTAAAGAGGACATGGATAGGGATTGGACCTATAATTTCATTGATATGCCAATGGAATTCTGAACTGGAACTTCCAGATGAAAAAATACCTTCTATTGATACAGGTCAGAACTTTTTCTGCCACTTATAATCTTAGAGAGTTGCCAATACAGCTAAGGCGCTAAATGGCTTGCTTAAAACCAAACAGTCAGGAAATGTCAGAAGTTAGACTTGAGCCCAGGTCATTCAGAAAGAAGAGTAAAGCTCCCATATGCCCATGTTGGTAATTTTAGTGCTACATAAAGTAAATTACACCCTGTGGTCACCAATGATGAAGATGATGATGATGGTGGCTAACATTTATATAGCACTTATTATATGCCAGGCATTGTGCTAAGTTCTCTACTATTATTTCATTTTATATTCATAACACATTTTGGTCTTTTTACTACCTTACATGGTAGTAAATCACACCTTCTTGTCAATAATAATAACTAATATTTATGTAGTATATATGTGTCAGACACTTTAAGTGTTTCACAATTATTATCTCATTGGATTCTCACTAAAACCCTTAGGTTAGGTGACATGATTATCACAATTTTACAGTTAAGGAGACTGAGGCAAACAGAGGTTAAGTGAATTGGACAGAGTCATACAACTGTTAAGTGTCAGAGATTGTAAAGCCAATCACAAGCAGTTCTCTTGAGAACTACTGCGGTGAATAACTTTAAGGATCTCATCACATAATATAATAAACTCTCTATTCATTCAGCAATAAACCAAAGCAAAACATTCAAGAAACTAAAGCACAACATTAACAACAATATAACATGACAACTTATTACTAAGGTGGCCACATAGTCTTAAACAAACATATCCTTCAGTAAGTCATAATCTCTTCAATCAATACAGAGTACCCAAAATAATTTACTGAGTCTTCTTTCATCTTGACTCAAGGCTGGCTTCCAGTCATCCCTAAGCCAATCACCCTTAAGGGCTAGCAGAAAGTACAAATGTCATCTACCATTAGGTCACAATAAGTCACAATCTCATCAGTCAATGCAGAGTACCCAAGTAAAATCCTCTTTCATCTTAACTGGAAGCTGACTTCCATGACTTCCAAACCCCAGGTCTCCTCTTCCAGGGGCTGAATACTCCCAGCTCTTGCCTGGATTCACAGGTAGGCAGCTCTCTGTTCTGGTTCTATATCTCACCTTACTGCTCCAATCCAAGCTCTTCAAAATTTCTGTTTCTAGGAAGATAAAGCTTAATAGAGCTATAACTATATTTGCACACATTGCCAGCACTATCATCTCATTTCATTGTCTGACTGACAAAGTAACACAAACCAACAGACAAAGCTTCTGTCTGAGAAATCAAACACAAAGCAACATTAAAATCTCAGGGCTTCTGTATCAGAAGTAAAGTCCTCTTTCATGACTTCTGTAAATAGCAGTAAAGTCCTCTTTCAGGGCTTCTAGTAAAGTTCTCTTTCAATAGACCAAACAGACACACAGAGTGCCAGACATCACAGACATTCTCCCTCTCAGTTCTGCTTGGTCCCAGCTTGTGCTTGAGATTTTCTCTGCTCTGCTCCTTCCTGTTCTGCTCCTTAGGCAAGCTCCTTCCACCATGGGCTCCATGTGATGACCTTAGGCCTATTAAGGGCAGGAAAGGTCTCCAAACCCTCTTTGTCCTAGGCCTATAGAGAGTAACACAATATATACTGTTTCCAACAAAGACTTGACACAATCAAAGGCAAGGCTCAAAGGCACTTGAATAGCTGCAGCAAGCAGCAAAGTACTACTTTGCTTGCCATCAGATTTGAACTTAGGTCTTCCTGACTCCAGGTTCAGTACTCTGTCTACTGTACCACTTAGCTACCTAATTTCATAGAATCTCAGATTGAGAAGAAAGCTCAGAGATAGTCTAGTCCAGATCATTCATTACTCATCATCAGCCCCTCTACAGTATCTTGAATAAATTTGATTCCCACAATAATATTGTACAGTAGGTAGGGCAGTTATTATTCCCATTTAGCAGATAAGGAAATCGACAGGTTATTTATTTATTTATTTTTTTGCTGTATTCCACAGGGCGGTCTAGCTAATGCAAGGCTACTGTGCTGGGTCAGATATCTCTGGACTATGCTTCTGTCCTCATTCTTTTTATGCCAGGGTATTTCTGGGTAAAGTACCAAGGGTCACTGGCAATTTTCTTCTTTCAAATATGACTTTGAGAGATGTCTTTCATTCAATAGTAGTTGGAGTATATTTAAAGGCTGATTTGTAAGTGTTGTCATTTTTGCAAGTCCATTTTCTGTCTTTCCCCTTTTGAAAACTCAAAGGACCAGGATTTAGTCCTATTTTTCCTCATTGCTTCAAAGTTGATTGTGTTGATCTCTTTAAGCCCATTTGAAATTACAGAGACAATACCTCTCCATGTGTTTTCCATGCTAGATATTTCATGAAGAGGAAAGTATAATAGAGTATATATAGAGTGACAGACTTGGAGATGGGAAACCCTGATTTCAAATTCCACCCCAGACACTTACTAGATCCATGATCATAAACAAATCGGTCAACTACTCTGAAACTCAGTTTCTTCATCTATTAAATGGGGAGTTAATAACTTTTAGCATCTGCCTTTTTTTACTATTTACCTCACAGGATTATTATGAAGTTCAAATGGAATGATGCATATAAGGTGCTTTACAAACTTCAAAACACTTTACAAATGTCAGCTATGATTATTTGACCCACCCTGAGAAATACAATGACTTTGTAGCTTCTACAACACTCAATAAGTAGATGACCATGCCCTTACATTTTTATATGGAGAAGCAGCAACTCAATATAGGCAGAAGCAATCTGTGTGTATGTCTATAAATTGCTCTGGCCACCCCTCCTTGCCTAACCTAGGGTATGCACCAGATGGCACTGTCCCTTTGAGGACAGGAAACTCTCCTCCTTAAAGTGAACTGATGGAAAGTCATTAAATCATTGCCTTGAGTTATGCCTGCATGTAAAGGGTAATAGTTCAACAGCATTAATGGGAGGGGTTGACTGATGATCAGCATTCAGTATGAACCAAGCAAAACACAAATCCAATCACCTACACACACACACACACACAATCACACTTCTCTATAACTGCCTTGCCACCACACCATACACACACACACACACACACACACACACACACACACACATAAAGAATTTAATGAGTTTAGTTGTAAAGTTACATTAACAGAGCTGAAATAAATTTATATCTCAACTGGGTGTTTTCTGGTATTTGAATTTTCATCGGATTTCAGCCAAGTGCATAGTCTATTACTGAACATAAATCATAACATCAATACAGGAAAAATTGCTAACACATACATACTTTAATACTACAAGTAGTTGTGATTTTTGTCATCATGGCTTCTCACTCCACCAATAATGACTTAACTAGATCTGAATGGCTTATCTTTATGGGTTGCCATGATTGAAAAACATGTTCCCCTGAGGTCAACCTAGAAAGGAGCCTCTCTGAAGAGAGATAGGCTAACCCATAGATAATATTCAGTCTGCCTCTTCCTAGCTTTGAGGGGAGGATCTAACAGATTGCTTTCTTCTGGAATATCTTTCAAGAACCTCCCCATTCCTCCATGCCTAATGAGATAATGGAATAAAACTAAAGAAGAGGAGAAATGTAGAATGCTCCACAAATGTACATTTCATTCTTGTACAAGCTCCATGTTAATTTCTTTGCTGTTCCAGTCTTACTATTATTTTAGTAAACATATGGGCTAGTTCCAGTCTTACTATTATTTTAGTAAACATATGCGCTAAGAGTCAATGCATATGTGTGTGTCAGTTTGTGTGTATCTATAAATATGTTGCGGCTCAAGTCATTTTTTTTAGTTGTGTCTGACACTGTGTGATCCCATTTGGGGTTTTCTCAGCAAAGATAGTAAAGTAGTTTTCCATTTCCTTTTCCAGTTCATTCCACAGATGAGGAAACTGAGGTAAACAGGGCTAAGTAGCTTGCCCAAGGTCACACAGCTAGTAAGTTTCTGAGACCACATCTGAACTCAGGAAGATTAATCTTCCTGCCTCCAGGCCTAGGTCCTGTACCACCTAGCTGCCAACATTCCTTCTCTTATTATCATTATTTGTTCTTATCCCTGGACAGCCCAGGCATCAATACCTGAAGGCTGGGCAATCCCTGAGTACATAGAAACATAAAGTTTCAAGAGGGCTAACTGATAGCACTGTGCCTAGTTTTTAAGCTAAAATTGAGACGATGTGGTATCTTACATTCTTTACTTATGATGATACTTTTTGGCAGGGTCGCATAACAATAAGTGTCTGAGGCCATATTTGAACTCAGGAAGAAGAGTCTTCCTGACTCCAGGCTCAGTGCTCTATCCACTGTGCCACCTAGCTGTCCTATATAAATATATGTAGTCATATAGAAGTCAAACCAGAACTAAGTGTGTATAAATATGCACATATGTGTGCATCTGTTTCTGTGTGTATGTACATATAGATATATGGGTATGTGTGTATAATGTACAAACATATGCATATAATATACATATATGCATATTTATATATAAATAATATATATTATATATATAATTGAACCTTACTTAACTATAATTTGATGATTCATTGATTCTTTCAACAAGAATTTATTAGGCTTCTAAGTCCCAGACAAATCAGTCAATAAATGTTAAAGCATCTATCATGTGCTAGGCACAGTGTTAGGCACAAAGGGTTTGAAGACAAAAATTACAATTTTTTTTTCATTGAGTGCTTTATATTGTATTGGTTTTAGCTAGTCTGATTAATTGATTATTCGGGTTTATTTAGCACAAAGTCCATATAGATGTTGATAAAGTTAGTCTTAGCCCAGTTCATTGTCCATCTGTGGTGCCTGTCCAAAACAGAAATATGGTACCAGTGAATTAGCTCAATACACTCTCCATCCAAACATTTATCACAAATTGGCAAAAAGCATTCCTCACCCCTTTGTTTGGTGCTGTGGGTAGCTAAGCCAATCTCTTTGAAATCACCATAGCTTTCATTGCTGAGTGCTGTAGAGTTCCAGTTCTTAAAATAATCATCCCATGTGTGGCTAAAAAAGGAGATGGACCATTCATGTAGTGAAAATAAGGGATAATGGATGGATAGATGGTACAAATATTACATACACTCCATGAAATATTCAAAGAGCTAGAGAAAGGCCTTCAGTGTGTTTGATACATTCCCTATGGAAGATTTATGCAAAGACATAGGTGATAATTATATTTTCATAAAGAAGTCATAGATGAGTTATGGTATAAACTCATCATAATGAGATTACATACAGATCCATTGGAGTGTGTGTGTGTGTGTGTGTGTGTGTGTGTGTGTGTGTGTGTGTGTATGATACTGAGATGCTGAGCTGGTGATTTAATTCTGGTGTACAAATCCTTTCTATCTTGGTCCCTTCAACATAGTATGTGAATGTTCATGTATGTGTATGTCATTGTATGTGTGTGAGTTTCCTGTTGCACGGCTGTGCTTGCTAGGTTAAAGCTTGTCCTTGTTTTGTGCTCTGTCTTCTCTCTTTAGAGCCTCCCTAAGTTCCCAATAAGACCCCCTACTTCTGGTTGTTGATTCTGGAGGATGAGCACTTCAGTGGTTTTTCATCTTCCCCCTTCCCCTTTCTTCCTTTCCTATTCCCCCTGCTGAGTGATAAGGAGGCTTGGCATGTTCCCCTCCCCTGACCTCTAAATTGTAACAGGACTCTTATTTTCCCACCCAGCACTGCCAGCTGCAGGGTTGAGGAACCTGATCCACATTTGGATCTCTCAGTTCCACCAAGGTGGCATTTCAGAGGAGGCACTCCATGTTTCCCTGCCGACTGTGCACACAGCAACCCCGACCTGAGCTCTCCTTCCCCCAGACCTTGATGTGCCCCTAGATTACACGTGGCCAACTCCAACGGACCCCCTTCAAAAGGCAGCAGTTGAACAAGTTGCTGGGTCAGAGCAGAACCACAGAGGTCCAGTTAGAACTGGGGAAGCTGCAAATAGGTTCAGAGTTCAAATTCACCTTGGAGGATTGACTGAGAATTTGAGTTTGGGATGAAAAAAGTTCTCCTATTGTTACATACTCCTTCAGTTTGTTGACATTAGTATAGGCTGAATATAAGAAGAAAGAAATGAAACAGCCACAGACTTTCCACTCTTTCCTGTTTTTAATTGATGCTTAATAGAAGCCTCACTTATTCTCAGTTTTGTATGCCTTTATCATGTTCTAAATATCCTATCTCTCCTACCAGATTATAAATTCCTTAGGGGAAGGGACCATGTCTCATTTTACTTTGATGTTCTTTTCCTAGAGCCTAAAACAATACATTGAACATACTAGATGATTAAAAAATATTTGATAATAGTGAGAATAGTTAGTATTTATGGAGTGCTTTAAGATTAGCAAAGGGTTTTACCTTTGAAATCTCATTTTATCCTCATAGCATCCTGTGCTATTATTTTTCCTAATTTTCAGATAAGGAAACTGAGGCAATTTAAGAGAAGTCAAGTGACTTCCCCAAGGTCACACTATCCAAAGACTTATGCAAAGACATAGGTGATAATTATATTTTCATAAAGTCATAGATGAGTTAAGGTGTAAATCCATCATAATGAGATTACATACAGATCCATTGGATCACTATCCAAAGCAGAATTCATACTCATGCCTTCCTGACTCCATGTCCAGCACTGTAGCCACTGTGGTACCTAGCTGCCTCGATGAATTGCTGAATCTAGGCGTGTGTGTGTGTGTGTGTGTGTGTGTGTGATGGGTGTGGCAAACAAACAAAAGCTGCATTAATATAGATTATTGATACTTCTATTCCAAGGTGTAGGGAGCATGGTACAAAAGGAAAAACTAGACTGAGAGTCAGGCGATATGGGTTCTCATCCTTATCCTGTAACTACTTGGCAGATCGTCACTGGATAGAAGTTTACTTGTCTATCAAATGGAGATAATAACCATCTACCCTGTCCACCTCCCAGGATCAAGTGAGGTGATAAATCTAAAAGTAGTCTTGAAAACCTGAATATCTTCTGGACAAAGATGCCTTATGATCATTAGCATTTTATAATGATTTTAAAGACAAGATCTATGAATGATCCAAGGTTCTTTTAGTATTGAATTTCCACTTTGACTTGTGACAGACTCTAGAAGCTATTTCCGGAGCTAGGCACTGTGAGTAACTCTACCCCTTCGACAGCTAGTCTGTCTGATGTCCTTTGTCCAGAATGGCAACCCTGTTGCTATGCTGGGGCCAATCCACTTCAAAATACACACACATTGTTGCAGAGCATGTTCTCATATCTATGATTCCTTTGATCTTTGAAAGAGCCCACCAAGCAAGATAGAGCTCATGATTGTCTTCAAATATGTGAAAAGTTTTCATAATAAAAAGGGCGGTAGATTTAGTATGTGTTTCTCTAGATTTCAGAAATAGGAAGAAAGGGAAACCAATTTGGACTCAATATAAGAATTTTCTTGGGGCATCTAAGTTGCACAGTGAGTAGAGCACTGGCCCTCGAGTTAGCAGGACCTGAGTTCAAATCCAGCCTCAGACACTTAACACAAAAAAGTAGCTGTGTGACCTTGGGCAAGTCACTTAACCCCATTGTCCTCCAAAAAAGAAAAAAAATTCTAACCATTCAACAATGGAATGGATTTCTTTGCCAGATGACAAGCTTCTCATTATTAAAAAGAAAGCTGGATGGCAATTTGTCAGGTAATACTCTAAAACTGTGTGACCTTGGGCAAGTCACTCTAGCACAGATTGTTCAACAAAATGGATCCATTGGGGGAGGAAATGGCAAACTACTCCAGTGTCTTTGCCAAGAGATCCACAAATGGAGGTACAAAGGGTCAGTCTCGACTGAAACAACTGGCCAAAAACAATAAAATTCTAAAAGTGATTCTTGCATTGAAGTGAGTGACTGGATGAGAATATTTCTAAGATATCTCACCATGATTCACATTTTATATGTGTAAAGACAAACATTTCAGAATAGTGGATAAAGAGCTGGCCTCAAAGTCAGGATACCTTGGTTCAAGTCCCTGTGTTCCCGGGCAAGTCACTTTACTTTCAGAGCTCTAGGAGACTCTCTAAGACACAAGATGCACAGAAGGCACTGACTTATATTGGTAGAGGGAATTTCCTCCCTTGGAAATTCCTTAATGAAATCACAGGTCCATTCCTAGTACCCAAAAACGTAGAGATATCATGGTTTAATGTATGAAATGCTTGCCTTGGAGTCAAGAATACTTGGGTTCAGGTTCCATCTCTGACTGCTTGTGGGTCAATGGGCAAAGTGGGGTGGGGGAAGGAGAGGGAATCACAGAACTATGATTATTTTAACCGTACAAATAGAGATTATCTGAGACCTTACTTTGCTAAAACAATCCATCGACCCCTTCACTTATCAATTCTGCTTTCCATAAATCAAGTGAACAAACATTTATTAAACTCTTTCTCTGTGCCAAATACTGTGCTAAGTGCTAGGGATGAGAAGAAAGGCAAAAAAAAAAAAAATCCCCTGTCTTCAAGGATCTCATAGTCTAATGGGGAAGACAACATTCAAATAGCTATGTGTAAACAAGATATACTTGGAACAGATTGTTATAATATCAGAGGGAAGGCCCCAGCATAAAGTGGGAATGAGGAAAGTCTTGCAGAAGGTAGGATTAAGCAAGCTAGCAAAGTCAGGAGGCAGAGAAGAGGAAGGAGAAAATTTCTAGCATTGGACACAGCTAATGAAAATACAGTGAGTTGCAAAATGAGTATCTTTTTACACAGAAGACTACAGAAGCCAGAGTCATTGTTTATAGATTGCCTGAAGAGGAGTAAGATATGAGAAAACTAGAATAGTAGGAAGGGGAAAGGTTATGAGAGGCTTTAAAAGTGAAACAGAGAATGTTATATTTGATCCTGGAGGTAGTAGGGAGTCAATAGAGTTTACTAAAAAGAGATAGGAGGTGATATGGCTAGACCCATTCTTTAGAAAGATCACTTTGATAGCTAAGTAGAAGATGGATTGGAGTGGGGAGAGACTTGAAACAGAGAGGCTGAACAAAAGCTATTGCAATAGTCCAGGTAATCATTGCTATGCCCATGGTGGTAGCAGTGTTAGAAGAGAGAAGGGGAAAAAGAAGAGAGGTGTTAAAAGAGATGGAATCTCCAATACTTGGCAACTGGTTGGTTTTAAGGGGTTAGAGCTACTTAAGAGTCAAAGATGATATCTAGGCTGCCAACTTGGGTGACCAAAAGAGTAGAGGTAGCCATGACAGTAATAAGAAGTTAGAATGAAAGGAAAGTTTGGAGAAAAATATAAGTAGTTAAGTTTTTAATATATTAAGTTTAAGGTCTCTCACAAACATCCAGTTTGTTTTGTCCAGGAGACATTTGAAGTTGTTAAACTGGAAGTCAAAAGAGAGGTTAGGGCTGGATAAATAAATCTGAGAATTGCTATAATAATGCTGAGATTTCAATGATAATTGATTTGTTGGAAACTGATGAAATCACCAAGTGAAATAATATAGAGGAAGAAGAGAATAACGCCCAAGATAGATCTTTGAACAACACTGAATGTTAGTGGGCATGATCTGGACAAAGATATAGCAAAGGAAACTGAGGATAGATAAAAGAGGTAAAAGTAAAAGTTGGAAAGCAGTGTCACAAAATCTGAGATAGAGGAGTGTATCAAGGACAAAAGAGTGACTGGTAGTATAAAAGTCTTTAAAAAATCAAGAAGGATGAAAATTGTGAAAAGATCATTAGATTTGACAATTAAGAGATTATGGGAGGGGGCAACTAGATGACACAGTGGATAGAGCAC
Source organism: Petaurus breviceps papuanus (assembly GCF_028583685.1). Lineage (NCBI taxonomy): Eukaryota > Metazoa > Chordata > Mammalia > Diprotodontia > Petauridae > Petaurus > Petaurus breviceps. The sequence continues at coordinate 18,750,699 of NW_027185698.1, read as the reverse complement.
TGGCCCTGGAGTCAGGAGGACCTGAGTTCAAAACTGGCTTCAGATACTTATTACCTGTGTGACCCTGGGCAAGTCACTTAACTGATAGAGAGAGAGACAAGAGACAGAGAGACAGAGAGAGAGAAACAGAGAGAGAGACAGAGAGAGAGAATTAGAGAGAGAGACAGAGAGAGAGAGAGAGACAGAGAGAGAGACAGAGAGAGAGACAGAGAGAGAGAGACAGAGAGACAGAGAGAAAGAGAGAGAGAGAGAGACAGAGAGAGACAGAGAGAGAAATTGATCATTAGTAACTTTGGAGAGTGCAGTTTTAGTTGAATGATGAAGTCAGAAGTCAGGTTGGTAAGAATTAGGGAGAGAACAGGATGGTGAGAATCCTTAAGACCAGTCATAGCCAAATCTTATTGGTAAAGATACTAGAATCGTTTGCCATTTCATTCTCCAGCTCATTTTACACGTGTGGATTTGAGGCAAACAGAGTTAAATGATTTGCCCAGGGTCACACGGCTAGTAAATGTATGAGGTCAGATTTGAACTCAGGAAGATGAGTCTTCCTGATTCCATGTCTAGTGCTCTATACACTGTGCCACCTAGCTGCTCCAGGAAGAGAGCAAGAGTAAAGGGATGGGCAGGCACTCATTTGTTGCCAGTGTTCTAAACCTTCTAATCTCTCCTCAACTTTCTCATTGAACACCGTTACTGTACTCCATGGTTTCTTTTCCAAGTTTCTCATGATACATCATCACTATGCCCTTCCAGCTTCAGACTAGCCTTCTAGACAAACAAATCAAAATGAGGTAATTGCCAAGAGCTTGTTTCATTTCCTCCTCAACTCCAATCACATAAATCCTACCCCCTTTATATACTTGATTCCTGTTTTAAAAGGTGAGATAGAGCTTCTCCCTACCAAGGCTAACCCTAGACCTCATCAAACATGCACCCTTGAGCCCAGCCTCTCCTATTTTCTCAAGCAGATTATCCCCATTATCTATTTCTAATCTATTATCCCTTTCCATTTCTAATCCACAATATTTCCTTATCTACTAGCTCCTTCCAGATGCCTACAAAGATGCCAGTATTTCCTCATCCTTAAAAAAAATCTTTCACTTGATCTCACCATTCTTCCTGTTTATCACCTTATATCTCTATTATGCTTTACAGTTATATTTTTGAGAAGTCACCTAGTTACAATGTGTACCAAGACAAGATTTAACTGTGTACATGACTTAGACATAAAGAATGACAACATGCAGTAGAGGAGAAAGGAAGAAATTGCTTTCAGGTCTATAGATAGGAGAGGAGTTCTTGACCCAAAGATAGAGAAGATCACAGACAATTAAATAGACATTTTCTGTTGTTATTTTTTTTCTAAATATTTGAACAAGGAAAATGAATTCATCTAAAATTAGAAGGAAAGAAGGTAGCTGGAGAAAAATCTTTATAGTGACTTACCCTGATGAATGTCTCATTTCTCAAATATGTAGGGAACTGGTTCAAATTTATGGGAATAAGAGCCATTCTCCAGTTGGTAAATGGTCAAAGGAAATAAATACGTTTTCAAAAGAAGAAATTCAGACAATTAATAATTATATTTTTTAAAAGCTCTGAATCACTTACACTTAGAAAAATGCAAATTAAAGCCACTCTAAGGATAAGCAATGTTGATAAAAAAGGAAAGTGACAAATGTTGAAGAAGATGTGGGGAAAGTCACATTAGTTCATAATTGGTAGAGCTGTTAATTGGTGCAGTCATTCTGTAAGCCATTTGGAACTATGCCTCAAATTATTAAATTATACATACCTTTTGACCAAAAGACAGAGATTTTTTTAAAAAGGATGAAAAGGGCCCATATGAACAAAATTATTTATGACAATTATTTTTGAGGGGAGCAAAGAACAGGAAATTAATGGGGCACCCATTCATTGGGGATGGCTGAACAAATTATGATATATGAACATAAAGGAATACTACTCTATTTTAACAAATGACAAAGATGATGTTTTCATTGAAACCTGGAAAGACATGTATGAATTAATGCAGAGCAAAGTGATCAAAACCAGAGGAACAATTTATACAATGACTACATTGTGAAGACAAACTATTTGAACTCTGATCAATGCAATTACCACCCACATTACCAGAGAATACATGATGAAATGTATTAATTGCCTCCAGAGAGAGAGGCATGATGGACAAAGGGTGAAGGTTGTGAGATACATACATATATATAATTTGACATGTTAAGTTTTTTTTAATGTTTGAATATGCATATTTGTTGGAAGAATCTTTTTTTCTTTTTTAATGGGGGTAAGTGGGAGGGAGAGAAAATAGATTTTTCTTAGTTGAAATAATTACATTTATTTTTTAAGTTGTCTATATTTAGTATCTCTCACACTCCCTTCTAAAATTTCTGCAATCTTGCTTCTGACTTTATAACTGAGCTGAAACTACCCTTTCCAAAGTTACCAATGATCACCTAATTGCCAAATACATTATCCTATTTTAAGTCCTCATCCTCCTTGACTTCTCCGAAACATTTGACACTATTGATGACCCTTTCCTCTGAGATAGTCTTTCTTCTCTAGATTTTCCTCTTGCTATTTATCTAACTTCTCCTTGATTTTCAACCATATTTTGCCCACTAACCAAGGTGATTACCAAAATTCTCTTCTGAATCCATTTCTCTGTTTCCTTTATACTAGGGATTTGTCCCTTTATGCATACTTTTCTCATAAATTCACCTGGGTTCAATTATGATCTTTATACAGATGATTCCCAGAGCTAAATATTCAGTCCTAACTTCTCTCATAATCTCTCTCTCTCTCTCTCTCTTTCTCTCTCTTTATATATATCACCAATTGCCTTTTAGACATCTCAACCTCATCATGTTCAAAACACATCCTTTTCCCATAAAAATCCTACTCTCTCCCTCCTTTCAACTCATAACCTCAGGGTCATCCTTGACTGCATTCTTGATCATCACACATATCCAATCTGTTGCCAAATCTTGTTATTTCTACCTTCACAACGTATGCCTTGTATATGTTCCACTCTCTCCACTAGACAGTACCATACTACCTTAGTACAGGTCCTCATCACCACTCACATAGACAATTACAATAATCTTCTAATTCGTTTCTTTTCCTCACCTCTCCCCACTCCAATCCAGTTTCTACTCACTGGCCAAAGGGATTTCCCTGAAGTTAAAGTCTGAACAATTAATAAGATTTCTTGTTACTTCCAGGACCAAATATATACTAAACTCCTCTGTTTTGGCATTCAAAGCTCTTCATGACCCAATTTTCTAAAAAATGCTTGTAGGTCAACTAGCTGTCCACCTTAGAATGCCTTAGCCAGCTGTCTAGGACTATATGTTCTAGACATATTATTTTTTGGGGGTCTTAATTTATTTGTTTACTTTTAGTTTACAAGATACAATTCCACAATTCCTTGAGTTTCAAATTTTTTCTTCCTCCCTTCCTGCCCCTTCCCCCCATGGTGGCATAAAATCAAGTATAGGATCAGCAAATACTTTCACATTAGACATTAGTCAGGTTATAAAAAAGGATTGTATCAGATGGAATGAACAATGGGAAAGAGGAAATAAGACCAAACAAGAAAAAGAAAGGGAGCAGATAGTTTGCTTCAATCTGCATTCATACTCTCTTCTTTCTAGTTCTTTCTCTTAATGTAGACATCTTTCTCCTTCATGAGTCTTTTGGAGTTGACTTATAAGCCTGCAGAGCTGAGAAGAGTCCAGTCTATCAAAGTTGGTTGTCACACATATGTTGTCTGTAATTGTGTACAAATTTCTCCTGGTTCTGCTCTTCTCACTCAGCATCAGTTCATATAAGCCTCTCCAGATAAATATGAAGTCCATCTGCTCCTCATTTCTTATAGCACAGTAGTATTCCATTACATTCATATACCACAATTTGTTTAGCCATTCCCCAATTGATGGGCATCTCCTTAATTTCCAATTCTTTGCCACCACAAAAATGGCTGTTACAAATATTTTTGTACATATGGGTCTTCCTCCCACTTCTATGACCTCTTTGGGATACAACCCTAGAAGTGGTATTGCTGGATCAAAGGGTATGAAATTACTTACAGCCCTTTGTGCATAGTTCCAGATTTCTCTCCAGAATGCTTACATCAGTTCACAACTCCACCAGCAATGCATTAGTGTTCCAATTTGTCCACATCCTCTCCAGCATTTGTCACTTTCCTGTTTTGTCATCTTAGCCAATCTGACTGGTGAGATGTGGTACCTCAGAGTTGTTTTGATTTGCATTTCTCTAATCAGTAGTGATTTATAACATTTGCATACAAATTATTGATCTGCCAGAGATGGAGTTTTCACATGAGATGTTCCCAAACTAATGAAATCAAAGACCCCAAACAAAGATAGAAGAGTGATGAATTAGCTTGCCCAAAACAAGCAATGAGTAAACAGTGGAGCTAGAAAGAAAAACTCCCAACTTTTAACCATACAGTCTTCTTTCTGCTACAATGAACTGCCTCCAACTGGGGTCAATATAATAGCATGTTTGGTCAAAGATGTACATTCTTCAAATACCCAAAGGCAGTTCTTAATTTCCCACTAAGTCTTCTCTTCTTCAAATGACTTGGATTGATGAGAAGAAGCCTCACTTCCAAAAGACTTCTAAAATAAGAACCACCATTTGAAGGTGCAAAAGCAGAATGAATCAAAAGCACCAAACTCTAGATGAGTTAAGAGACCTGAAAATAAAATAATAAAACAATATAGAATTCTATAACTTAAAGGTGACAGCACAGAAGCTTTTAAAAATAAAGAACAACTCCTTTCTTGTATTAAATAATGGCCATTAGGAAGGACAGCTCCAACTGAGCAATAAAGGAAGTCTCACAAATTGAATAACACATAAGAAGGAGGAATTGGAAAAGTGCTGACTCAGTCCCTTGGGAATTCTCAGTATCATTCTGAAAGCAGGACCATATAGGGGCAGCAAATTGTACTTTGGGAAAAAGAAGGAGAATAAGGCTTAGACATGCAGACAGATCCTTGGGAAAGTTTCCTAAGCCAACTGAATAATGTACTACCCAGACTACTATACATCCATTAGCCAACTCTCTAGGCCACTTGAAAAAGAAGTTTTAGAGAATGAGTTTATAATGAGATGTCCTGGTAAGTTACCATCACTGATTGGATAAAAAAAAGAATACAGTATGAAGTAGGACTTAATGAATAGTCATCTTCTAGCCCATGGAAGTTCCAAGAGGCCATGAGTGAATGGTTGTCTATATGCATGACAAGATGTGTATTATAGCCTGACTAGTTGAGTTCATTTGGGGCTGCCTCTGGCATTAGGATCTTCTTTTGAGAGAATGAGATAGCAAGAATGACACTGGTTAAATACTGAGAAAATTTTGGTTTGAACCTTAATTTTGCCCTGGAGATATTCCAGATTCACAGAAACTCAAATTTAGAATGGTTCCCAGAAGCCAACCAACCTGATGCATACAAGCACCTCCTCTCTAACATACTAGAAAAGTAGGCAGTGCCTCTTGGAACATCTCCAGTGATGGGGAGCTTACCAACTACTTCCCATTCCATTTTGGGAGAGCTATAATTGTTAGGAAGTTTTTCCTTACATACAACCACAATATGTTTTCTTTTTTTTTTCTCTCACCCATTGCTTCTGGGGCTACTCTCTTTTTTCAAGCAGAAGAGAATTATGAGAAGATAAATATTTATATCCTTCTGTGTGACAAGTCTTCAAATGCCCAAAGATAGTTCTTATTTCTACACTAAGTCTTCTATCCAGGCAAAACATATTCAGTTCTTCCAACTATTTCTCCTATGATCTAGAGACCATAACCTGAAGGCCTCTTATAATTTCTGTTACCTTTCTCTGAACATGCTCCAATTTACCAATGTCTTTCCGAAAGTGTGATGCCCCAAACTGAGACAGGAAGAAGACAACGGGATTAACAATTCACTCTCCAGGGATGGGGTGGGAAAGGGATCAGCATTTATGTGCTACCTATTTTGTGCCACATAGTGTAATAAGCACTTTTAAAATATTATCTCATTTGATTCTCATAACAACCCTGAGAAGCAGGTGCTGTTATTATCCTCATTTGGAGACAAGGGCAAACAAAAGTTAAGTGGCTTGCCCAAGGTCACATATCAATTAAGTTTCTGAGGCTGGATTTGAATTCAGATATTCCTGACTCCAGGCCCACTGCTCTATCCACTCTGCCGCCTAGTTGCCCCAAATGACTTTATATATTTTGACTCTATTGTTGTCACCTAAGGTAACATTGTCGAGAAGGAAATATATTCCATTCTTTGTATCTCCTTTTAGGAAGAATATTTCTAGGATGGAGAGTGTCCAGAGGAGGGTGACCAGGTTGGTGCAAAGACTAGTTATTTTTCTAAATGAGAATCACCTAAAGAAACTAGGGATATTTAATCTGGAGAAGAGAAGACTTAGGGGAACCATGAAAGTTTTCTTCAAGTATTTGAAGAGCTATCATAAACAAGAGGGATTAGACATGTTCTCTTTGACCTCAGAGGACAGCTTTAGCAGTAATAAGGTAGAAATTGCAGAAAGTTGGAAAGAAAGACTTTCTAACCATCAGAACTCTCTAAAAGAGTTATCAACTGCTATGGGGAAGTAGAGTTCCTTCTCACTTTGAGTTTTAAAGCACAGGATGGATAATCATCTGTTCAGTATATTATAGAAGGAATTTTTATCCAGATAAAGGTTTAACTAGATGACCTCTAAGATCTTCTGACTCTGAACCTGGTGAACAGACAAAAGCCTATGGAAAGCCAAGAGCAAATTGAGATCGCAATAGCTAAGGAAAGTTTTAGATCTTGAAAGTCACAAGGGGGTATATAAAGTGGGCTTTGGGGTGGTGGAAGCAGGTTGACAAATGGCAGTTTGGGTCTAAGCATGGCTTTCTTTTAAGGGTAAGTCAACCTATGCTAACCACCTTATGTTGAAATTTATAGGGATCTACTTCTCAGGAAGTGGGAGCTAGGCACAAATGGAAAGTTCTTTTAGACAAACTGCTCCAAAATCATCAAAGCACTCTTCACAGATATAGAGAGGTTAACTCTGCTGTCTCAGCAGTGTTCAACAAATGAAATAAAATCTGGTCTTCTCACATGTGGTGCTTTGAAGATGCAGAAAGCTTTCTGAAGTTAGTATCTTCTGTCAGTCACAGAATATCTGTTCCTGAAGCAAAAGTCCAGTTGTTTAACAAATTCATAATTGTGTTTCCCTAATTTCTCATCATCTTTCTCTCTAAACCTGTTTGTACTTCTGACTTGGCTCTTTCTATGAGATATCACCATTCCCATTCACTTAGTCTCTTAAGTTCAAAACCTAAGCATCTCCTGGGACCCTGTGCTCCCTCTTACTTCTCATAGGCATACATTCTTTTCTTCTCTTATCCTACCTCCATGACTTTCCATGGCTGTCACACATGACTGAAAGGTCACTCCTTCTCACCTCTGCCTCTTGAGAACCCTTAATTAATTTCAAACATTTTCTCAATGCCTGCCCTTTCCCACAAACCTTTCTGCTTCATGCATATGGACATTCACTCAAATACACTAACTCCTTAGTTCTTAAACTTACTTGCCTTGACTTACTCTTCCACTTCAACTCAGCTACATGCAGAGATGGGATACCCTCCTCTTGATCTTGCCATGTTCATTGGCTCTCAAATTCCTCTATCTGAGCACAATCTGTGGTCTTTGCATTTCTCCCTTTGCCTTGCATCCCCTAACCATTCTTCATTTACACTATGAAATCCTATCTCTAACCACTCAGCACTTTCCTAGGCCTTTACCCCTGACTATATTCTCTTCCTTTTCCCATCTTGACCCCTGTGTGAACCAGTTAAACTCTACACTCTTTACTTCTCTCCAGTCCCTTGCTCTCTTGTTTTGTCTCCAATCTTGTCCTGCCAACTCTCATTATTGGATTACTCTCACCATTTGCTGCTATCACTCCTATTCATGAATTACTTAATGACGCCAGAGAACATTGTGAGACTGCTGACTAGGTCCACTACAAATTTATATTACCTAATCTCAATTGCGCCCTCACTGTGGCAAGGCAATCCTTTTAGACTCTTATACTCAGTTCACTATCCCACTCACCGTAATGTCTTTTCCAAGTCTTTTCAATAATCCTCAATCCTCCCATGGCTCCCTTTCCCCCACACACTCAGCTGACACTCTTGCCTCGTATTTTACTAAAAACAAAACAAAACAAAAATAAAACATTGAAGCCATTCACGAAAAGATCCCCTTTCTCTCATCCTCCCCCTCATTTCACATCATTCAGATGTGTTTCACTACAATATCCTCCTTTTTCCTTGTGTCACATGAAGAGGTGGCCTTTTCCTTGCCAAGATTAAATTCTCTACATGAACAAGTGATCCATTAACATCTTTTGTAGTGCAGCAGATCAGTATCCTATAATTCCCCTTCCCACTAATCTTCAACTTCTCCCTTTTATTTCAATTGCTTCCTTACTGCCTCAAAATATCCATGTCTCCTCTATCCTCAAAAAACCCTCATTTGATCAATCCATTCCTATTAGCTCTCCTATAGCTCTCCTCCCTTTCATGGTGAAACTCCTTGAGAAAGCTATCTACAATTGATGTGTTCACTTGTTTCCTATGTATGTTCTTCTTAACTCTCTTCATGATGACTTTTGACTTCACAATTCAACTAAAACTCCTTCCTCCAAAGTTACCATTGATCTCTTGATTGCTAAATCAAATGGTCTTGTCTCAATCCCCATTCATCCTTTTTGACCTATCAGGCATTTAGCTTGTTTATGTTTGTTTGTTGTCAACTTTATTAGATTGTGAACTCCTTGAGGGCAGGGAAGGTCTTTTGCCTCTTTTTGTATCCCTAATCTTCAGTTTAGTACCTATCACATACAAGTGCTTCTTCTTGTTCAATTATTCAGTCATGTCTCATTCTTTGTGACCTCTTAGAACATAACATCCCATACTCTCTGTGGAGTTTTCCTGGCAAAAGTTTTGAAGTAGTTGGCCACTTCTTTCTTCAATGGATCACCTTTTGTCAGAACCCTCCACCATGACCTGTTTTGAGTAACCCTATATATGCTAGCTGATGTTTCATTGACTTATATAAACCGCTCTACCACAATAAGGCAGTGATCCAGAAGACATAGTAGGCTTCAATATTTATTGGCTGACGGACTCCTTAGTTCTAATGTATTACCTCTGAGATTATCTACAATCGGTTGTTGCTTTGTCCATTAGCCATGTCCAACTCTTCATGACTCATTTTTGGATTTTTTGTTTGTTCGTTTGTTTTTTTTTTGGTGGCAAATATACTGGAGTTGTTTGCCATTTCCTTCTCCAGCCCATTTTAAAAATGAGGAAACTGAGGAAAATGGGGTTAAGTGATTTTCCCAGGGTCACATAGCTAGTAACTGTCTGAGGCCAGATTTGAACTCAGTTCTTCCTGACTCTACCTGGTGCCACTTAGCTGTCCATCTACAATTTATCCTATATATAGCTTCCATGTGCTTCCTCCCATTGGAATGATAGCTCTTTGAAGTCAGGGACTCTTTTTGTATTTAAAAAAGTTCCCAAAGCTTCACATAGTGCCTGGCACATAATAAGTACTTAATAAAGGCTAAGTGACTGACTACTTCCCTTGATTGCTAATGTTCTTTCCTAAACCTCCAAATTACTATTTTTTTTAAATTTACTAAGTCCTTACTTTTCTAAGAACATGGTATTAACTTCCAATAGAATATGAGGTCAGAGATTATTTCACTTTGTTTTTTCTTTTTTATCCCCAGTACCTAACACAGAGTGGGCACTTAATAAATACTCAGTGAATGTAAGGAAATTTACAAAGTCCTGCTGATACAACATCTCTCTTGTCTTAGTCTTTCTCCTTCCACTGACATCACCCTAACATGGACCCTCATTAAAACTGGTCAGGTCGATTGCAATAGCCTCCAACAGGTCTCCCACCTCCATCTTCTCCCTGCTCCAATTCCTCTGATTATACATAGATCTAATCATGGCAATCCTCTGCTCAGTCCACTTCAATGGCTCCATTGCCTACTAAGTAAAGTTCAAACCTCTTCCCTCAAATTCTTGACTCACCACAAACTTGTTGCACTCAACATTTTTAGGCATACGGGCAAAGATTTAGAGTTAGAAGGAATCTCAGAGACCATGCAGTACAGCCTCATCATTTTATGGATGAGGAAACAGAAGCTCTAAGAGGTTGAGATAATAAGGGTGGTATGTGGAAGAGTTGGAATTTGAACCCAGGCTCTCTGACTTCAAATCCATTGTTCTTTTCATTGTACTTTGTCACAATACTTTTCTCCAACTATAAAATATTACTATTTCCTCACTGGCCCCCTGCCAAAAGAATACAGAAGGTTTTTACCTTCATGTCTTTTTTCTTGCTGTTCCCTCTGCCCTAAATGCCCTCCTTTCCAAATGAATTCCTACCCATTCTATAAAGTACATATGAAAAGCTGTTTCTTCAGTTAAGCCCTTTCTGTCAGTCAGCAAAAATCTTCCCCCATTGACCTTGTTGTGCACTCCTCCTATCCACATATCTTATCTTATTACAGTTGTCTATGTTTCTTCTTATCACCTTAATATATTATAAGCCTCATAAGGACCAGGACCGTCTTTTCAGCAAACATGCCTTCCCCTAGTTTTAAGCACAGTACTCTGCACACTGTAGGAACTTTATAAGTGCTTTGGAGTGAGTGAATGAATGCATTTGATCAGATACTGAGGTCCTAGAAGGAAGGAGTCAGGGACAATGTGGCTGTTACAGTCAATATAAACTTATTATCAGAAAACTCACTATGCCAGATTGTAAGCAACCCTTATTGTACCATACTTATAAGAGATTATCCTTCATCTCCAGTCTTTTTCAGCCTTAAATAGATCCACATTAAACATCTCATCCATGTCTGTAGCTTCAAACATTACTCCTACACAGATAATTGACAGATCTATACATACCTCCAGCCCACACCTCTCTCTGGAGTTCCAGACTCCGAAATACAATCACCTATAAGACATCTCCATCATTTCAAGCTCAAAGCCAAATCAAAATTTTCTCTGTTATTTCTTCCTCCTGACTCTTATTATTGTCAATGGGGTCACCATTTATCTAGTTTTTAATACCTCAAACCTTAATGTTATCTTTGACCCTTTCCTCTCCTTTACTTCCCAATTCAAAATGGTTACAAAGCCCTTTTGATTGTCCCTTCACAACCTAACTCAAATATGTTTCCCACCTTCAGTCCATCTACCACTATCCAACTATGGCTCTTTAGTTACTTTCTATTAAGATTACTGCTTTAGACTCAGATTAGTCTTCCTTCTCTCTTTTATCATTCTGTGTTAAGGAAATAACTTCTAGAAAATAGAACATTCCAAGGGAATGATCTCTTAAGTCAAGTTAGCAAGCATTTATTATGGATCTACTATGTACCAGGCATTGTGCTAACTGGGAATACAAATACAAACCAAAAGGTAGACAATCCCTTCTCTCCAGGAGATTAGTTCCCAAGGGGGAAGACAGAATAAAAAGAAGATTGAAGGGGGGGGCAGTATAAGGAGGAAAGTATCCATAAAAAGTTATGCTCAAGAAGTGTGGAAAATCAGGAGCACATCCTGGGGCAGAATGAAGACATGACTGGTCTGGGCATTCTCCTTAAAATGCAGCTCCTGGGAGGAACTAGCCAATCAGAGGGGGGGGGGAGACAGGATACTTCTAGTATGAGAAGTCCAGGGGTGAAGTCATCTTCCAAGGTGAAGAGGTTTCTGTAGCATGTAGAGGAAGTCTGGAGAGTCAGGAGTACAGTCCTCCCAGAATCCTCCTCTTCCAGGATACACCAAAATTTAGTGCAGACTTATGAAAGGATGGAAAGGTCAGCGTCAGACAAGGAGGCAAAGGTATTCCCCAGAAGCTGGGAGAGGAAAAGGGGACAATCTGTCCTCTACTTTCATCTCATTCTCACTTGTATCACACTTAAATCACAGTTATTTATATGTGTGTCTTCATTCTCCACCCTCCCCCCCCAAAAAAAAAGAAAAACTCCTTGAGAGCAGGATCCATATTTTAGCTTTTAAAATATCCCCATTGCTTTAGCACAGTGCCTTGTTGTAACATTAAGGCTTAATATTTGCCAAATAAATGAATTTATGTATCAGTGATTATTGAAATGAATTTATGGATCTAACTTTATAAAGTATGTGGAAGGGTGGGAGCTGAACCCTTCTTTAAAACATTCAGGAACTACACAGCTTGGTCATTAGTGAGGCTGGAACAAGATAATACCTAAATACATTGAATCCAAAACATTCCTACATTCCTTCCTTCTTTCCTCCCTTCCTCCCTCCTTCCTTCCTTCCTTCCTTCCTTCCTTCCTTCCTTCCTTCCTTCCTTCCTTCCTTCCTTCCTTCCTTCCTTCCTTCCTTCCTTCCTTCCTTCCTTCCTTCTTTCCTTCCTTCCTTCCTTCCTTCTTTCCTTCCTTCCTTCCTTCCTTCCTTCCTTCCTTCTTTCCTTCCTTCCTTCCTTCCTTCCATTTTTTATTAAGAATCTATTATCTGCAATGCCATGTGGTAGATATTGAACATACAAAGACAAAAAAAAACCAAATAATTCCTACCCTCAAAGAGCTCCCACTCTACACTGTTTCCCAACATTAAAACATTTGCATGTCTGTGTATATGAACCCATTGTATTGGGAAATGTGGAGAGAAAAAAAAGGAGGATAAGAAGTAGAAGAAACTGAATCTTCCCCCAAGAAACTTAGTCTAGGTAGGGTAATAAGCATGAAACATTCCAAAACAACTACAAAGCAATATGAGAACAAATAATTTCTTTTGGCTTTTATTAGCTTTTTGGAAAGTCAACTGAAGGTAATGCTTTGTCCAGGTGGAAGGTTCAAGGATGACAGACAGAGTCTGTCCAAATACACTGAACAAAATGCTATCTAAGCAGATCCCAGAGTCCTTGTTACCAGATAATCATAATGACTGAGACTTTCAATCCCCAAATAGCTCTAGAGTGAAAAGATTTTTTGGTTTCTAGCCAATATCCAGAGCACAGGCACCACCTGAATGTGAACAAGTGACTCACAAGCCTTCAGAAAGGGCTTTGACTCCCCCTTACCATGATTGTCAGTCAGAGTTCATTAGTAAGAAGTCAAGGACAGATCTGCGCCAAAGTCATGGCAGTATTGCCCATCAAGGCTGCCTACCACAGTTTCATTCTATAGCTTTGCAGCCCCATTAGCTGTAATGAAATGGCCATGGATGAGGCCCTGTGAGTGAATGTGAACACTTACCAGGCATGCCAGATGCTGTTTGATGTTCTGAGCAGTCTGAGGCTGTGGGAAATGGCCTACCTGAAGCACAACAAACTTTTCTGCCATGAGCTCTGTGGATTCTGGGTGGTCCACATGGCAAAGCCAGAAGTGTCATTGCCAATGTGAATTGTTCACTATATGCTGATGCTAAATATATACTTAGTAATTTGAATGGTGGATTCTTTCTGCCCTTACCTTCCCCCTACCTCTGTTTTATTAAGAGGTCAGGTATAAGATACAAAGTCTTAGAAAAGAGTGAAGGTCCCAGAATAATGGAGTCCCTATATTTGGCTACAGCTATACATATATACATATATATAACATAAAAGGATCCATAAAAATATAGATAACTGAGAAAGAACACAAGTGAAAGTAAAGATGGAGGGAGAAAAAGAGAGAGGGAGGGAGGGAGAGAAAGGGAGGGAGGGGGAGAGAAAGGGGAGAGAGAGAGAGAGAGAGAGAAAGTAATCATAATTCATAAGTGGATAATGAGTCAGTTTCAAAGTCTCGGTGATCAGTGGGTTTAAGTCCCACTTCTCACATCCTGGCTACGTCATCTTGGGCAAGTCAGTTAATTTCTCAATGCCCATGACAATTCCCTAAAGTTATAAGTTGTAGAACAGGTACAGATGTCTTGTAGGGTTAAATTTTTAATGTATGTATGTTTGTGCTTCTGGATTAGAAAACTCCTAGGGGGCAGAATCTACGACTCACTGATTAACTTAGAAAAAGTCATGTTAGTAAGATGTTTTCTCCACAGTTGATGGTGTTACTTGGAAATTTATGGAAATATGATATCTCCATTTCTCTCCTCTTGTTTCCTGATCAAAATATTAGAACCAAAGGGGAAGGAACGTGGAAGGGAAGAAAGGAAGGAAGGAAAGTAGGAAGGAAAGAAGGAAAGAAGGAAGGAAGGAAGGAAGGAAGGAAGGAAGGAAGGAAGGAAGGAAGGAAGGAAGGAAGGAAATGAGTAATTTTTAAGTGCCCACAATGTGCCAGGCTCATCTTCCTAAGGTCAAATCTGGCCTCAGATACTTGCTAGCTCTGTGACCCTGGGTAAGCCACTAAAAGAACTGAACAACAGCAGAAGCAGCAGCAATAACAACAACAATGATGTGCTACATACTTTATAATCTCTTTTGATCCTGCCAACACTTCTGGGATATGAGTACTATTCTTATTCCCATTTTATAGTTGAGGAAACTTAGGCAGACTGAGACTAAGTGATGTGCCTAGTCACCCAGTTTGTAAGTATGTGAGATCAAATTTGAATTCAGATCTTCCTGGTGCTAGTCCAACATCACTACTATCTCACAGACATCTAGAACAGCATTTCCCATGGTCATCTCAGATTTGCTATGTCCAAAACAGAACTTAGGATCTTTCCTCTAAATCCCTCCTTCTTCTAAACTTGTCTATTACTACTGATAGCAACACCATCATCCCAGGTTGACAGTCTTGGTGTCACTCCTTCACATTCACTCCATATGTCCAATCCTATGCCAAATTTTGTCATTTCTACTTTTACAATATAAGCCACATAAATCCCATTCTCCCCATTCAAACAGTATAGTATGTCCCTAGCCTGAGTTCTCATCACCTGATGCCTAGACTATTATAATAGCATTTTGTGTGGTCTCCTGGCCTCAAGTCCCTCCCTACTCCAAACCATCCTCCACTCAGCTGCCAAAGTAATCTTTCTAAAGCTCAGGTCTGACCATGTTACTCCCTACTCAATTAACTCCAGTGGCTCCCTATTACTTTCAGGATCGAATATAAAATGTTCTGTTTGGCATTTAAAGTTATTAATGACCTGGCAAATGGTGTAGTCAGTGATCAAAATAATGACACTCAAGACATTTCATTCAAGCCTGGAAATTTCTATGACCTAGCCTCAAAGCAGAATAAAAACTTCAAATCTATAAAAATGAAATCCAGTTCATTTACAGAACTCAGGAAAAGCAACTATATTGGAGATCAGGAGGCATGCATACAGCCAGATCCTTATTCAAAGAAAACCAGTTAGTTTATTTATGTTATTAATATGATACCCAAGAGTATATAAACTAATTAACATTTATTTCAATTATTAATCAAGCCTCAGAATTGAAGGTACTTAATAAATTAATTAAAAAGTCTTTAGCTCAAGTCACCATGAAAAACACCAAAGTCAGGGAAAGGTGTCCAAATAGATCAGTGTTAAACTGTATTACATCACTTAGCCAATAGCAAAAGAAATGAAATTCCACACTCAGGGATTCTTGACTAGTGGTATAATAGTGTAGGTGGATGACTGGACTCCGCTACAACATCTGGGTTTTAATTCCTTGTCTGTCACTGACTAGCTATGTAGTCTTTGAAAAATCACTTAACCTCTCTGGGCCTTGGTTCATTCAGCTATAAAATTTGAGTATTGAACTAAGTAATTGGACTAAATCAGCAGATAGGTGATGAAGTATATATATATATATATATATATATATATATATATATAAAACAATGGACTAGAGTTAGGCAGAGTGAGTGCAAAACCTTCTTTAGATGCCTACTAGCTGTGTGACCATGGGTAAGTCACTTAATCTATCCTACCTTCAGTCTTCTCTTTAAAATGGGGATTATAAGAGAACCTACCTTAGAGGGCTAATGTAAGGATCAAATGAGATAATATATGTAAAGTACTTTGTAAATCTTAAATCACTGTACAGACACTAGCTATTATTATTATTACCAAATTCTCATTAGGGTTTTTTTCCCTAGTTCTGACATTCAGGAAGAATACTCTAAAACTGTCAATTCTAGAAAGTGTCAAAAGTATGACTCTGAATGGCAGAACCGAACTGTGTAACTGGTTCTACAGTCTGAGAATAGCCTACATTCAGTGAGGTCTTTGGAAAGAGGTCTAAGAATCACTAAGAGGAGAGATTCCTGAGGAGTAAGATATCGGAAGGCAGGGGAGACCAGGTGGCGCAGTGTGTAAGAGCGCTGGCCCCAGCATTGGGAGACCCGGGATCGGTTCCGGCCTCAGATATTTGGCACCCACACAAAATAACTGGCCGTGTAACCTTGAGCAAGTTACTCAACCTCAATTGCTTAAAAAAAAACCAAAGAAGATATCTGAAGGCAAGTGGTCATTGACATTACTCTGGAGTAATGGGACAAATGTCCAATTTGTAAAGAGTGGGACAATATCCAAATATCAAGGATAAGAAAGAAATAGGATTGTTCAAGCATATCACAACTCTTCATATCAATTCTTCTTCCCAGCAGAAACTCTTGGGTTCTTTGTTGTGGCCGTTTGTCCATTTCAAAGAGGACCAGACATCATAGTTGATGTCTTGACTTTCATGTAAATTAGATTTAAGTGAGACAGGCTTGTTCAACCTCACTCTCTTTTCCTAAGTCATCCAAGTCCAATGGCAAGAGAAAAGATGAAAGGATAGAGGATGGCCCAGCATGCAGTGGATGACCTTGGCACCTTCAATAACTGACCAAATTCTATGCACTCCTGAGCACTTGCTTCAGCCAACTTCATGTCCATTAGAAAAAAAATAATTGTTCTCATCTGTTCATTCTGCTGAAAGTTTTCACATGCCTAAGGTAAACACCCCCACCCCTCGCCCCCACAATTTACTAACAGATTTGAGGCCTGTCAGTTACCCTTAGCATAGTGTGGTCCTTTTGCCCAAACAGCTTACTGAGGTGTGGCAGTATGCATGCTACAGCCTCTTGGAACCACAAATAAGACTTAGGTACCAGGTCGACACCACAGGTGGATGAGCAGCTCTGAAAAGGGCTTAGCAATCCCTCCAACCAGAGGCTCTATCCTCCCTGAACACCCCATACACCCTTGGGTTCTTTAAGCAGTGGCTGATAGAATGCCATGGCAGGCTGAATCCAACTGATAAAAACAACTTTGCTTGAGCAAAACAGAGAAAGGTAAGTAAGGATTTGCAAGTACATGTACTTAGGAAAATATCTAGCTCAGTACAAACATGAAAATATATCCAAAATGACTGCTATAAAATGAAGTTCGAATTCTTAACAGTAACCCTCAAGATACAGTCACACAAGCATTCCTACAAATAGGCTGTAATTAGAGTACAAATCAATAGCCATGTTTGGTACCTGTCACATGATGCCATCCAAGCAGAAAGAGGAAAGACAGTGGCTACTTATTCTTTCCCTTCCAGAGAACAGAGGTTAATAATAATTGTTAATATTTATTATACTTACTATGTGCTAGGCCTTATACTAAACATTCTACAATTATTATTCCATTTAATCCTTAAAACAACCATGAGAGATAGGTGCTATTATTATCCCCATTTTACAGATGGGGAAACTGAAGCAGGTTGGATTTGAACTCAGGTCTTCCTGACCCGGGCACTGCACACTATCCACTGTACCATCCAGGTGCCTCTGAGGAAGAAAGGAAAGTTCTTCATCTAAAATGGCTTCCAGGGAAGAAATAAGAAAGAGAGAAAGGGAAAAACATGCATCCTAGGCACCCTTCCATTCTTTCATACTGTTCTCAGTCTCACTGGGTCATATATAATTACTACTTCCTTGCTATAGTTCCTATAGCATACCTTCTGCCTTCCAGGTCCTCTACCAGATGTGACTGTTAGTGAAAGCTCTCCCTAAATTTAGGGGACAGTTTTGAATTAAGAAATCCCTTCCCTGTTATCAAGAGAATGTTAATTCCTCAGTCCAGTCACACAACCCACTATGACTCCATGTTCTGAAACCTATTGTTCTTGTGAGAGGCAAGTGTGAAGAGAAGCATGCTATTATCTCTGTCCTTTTCCTTCATTCCAAAGAACTAGATAGCCTAGAATTATCACGTGAAAATTGGAATTTTGCCAAGGATAGCTCTTTAGGCTATACAACTCTTAATACATTAAGAGAGAGAGATGTGTCGGTATACATAGCAACACAATTCAAGAGACTGGGAATAAAGATGCCTTGACTAAATTCCATTAATTACTAATGTCTATCAATGATCAGCAAATTAATGAATTGTACTTATTTAATTTTTTTCTCAACTTAATGGTTTCTTTGACTAATGACATTAGTGCCTTAAAGCATATCAAGGCGCTCATATTTTTTAATTAACAGAAGAATAATATGAACACAATCCATCACTTTTATAATCAATAACCTTACCAACAAGCATTTATTTATCACCTACCATGAGCCAAGCCCTCTGCCAGGCACAGAAGATACAAATACAAAAATGAGATAATACTTTCCCTCAAGGAGCATAGATTTCCTAAGCTCCATTTGAATTTATTAGCACTGCACAAACACATCAGAAATCAACAAAAATATAATTGCAGCCACAACCCCTTAATCTGATGACTAATAACAAATTAGCCAGTTTGTGGACTTTCTGCATGATGGCAAAATTGTCTATACAAAAGCTAGACAGGTAATGGCTTTACTCCCTTGACTTTTTAGTTATTCTGAATCTCTAGTCCTCTGGTTATTCTCCATTATATTTGCTACTCACTGGAACTCCCTAAAGATCACAGGAACAATATATAGATTGAGCCTATGAAGAAATGCTCTACTTTCATAGATTTATTCAAGTTCATTCTCCAGCCCACAGGACCAAGGGTCAGTGCCCAAAGACTTAGACTATTCTATTTCTATGTTACTTTCTCGAAATAAGTCAGTTATGCATCATTAACTCTTATAGGCTAATGATAATTCCTAAGAAGTACCATTCCAATTCTGGGTAGTATAAGCTTAGCTCACAATATGTTTTATCATTATGAAGTTTAACTTATAAGTTTATATCAATTTACCTCCTCAGCAAAACTTTCTTCATCTACCCTAACACATACCAATTTCTGCCTTCTCTGAACTCCCCAAATCCTTGGTTTTCATTCACTTTTTAAATTATATGCTGGTTATTTTAGCCTTCAAATAAATGATTTCATTACTCTCATCCTTTTCCTGCAATTATGTAACACTTTTACTAGATGGCACTAGGGTGACAATTGTGCAGTCAGAACTGCAAAGCCCATATTTTATCTGAGGTTGAGATTATCCTTGGCAAGTCCCCCATTACACTTTTGATTTTTTTTAATCTCATAATTAAGTGTAAACACTTCTATTAATCTTTAAAGATAATGCTCATAAAGCAAATGTTTAAAAAAAATCACCCATATACAAATTGTTATGTTTCTTTCAAAATCTTTACTGTTGTTATCAAAACATAATTTAACTGCTTTTATTGTACTCTCAGACTTTGATTAGAATGATTCCTTCTGACAAATTCTGAAATCATTTTGCAGTTAAGTTCCTCCTGGGATTTCAAATTCTGTAGCTTCTCACAACTACCAACTATAAATACTTCAGAATAAGGAATTACTCCTCCAATTATTACTTTTAACAGAATAAATCCAAAAAAAAATTCCCACAGGTATTTGCCTCCTTTTAAAACTCCCTTTTTTTGTTCATTCCATATGTAAAAATCAGGGGAAAGAGGAGGAGGGGAATACTCCTCACCCCATTGAGATTCTTTTCCATCAAGAGATTTTCAACTCTTGAAAAGTGAAACAGCTAAAACATTCATTCATTCAACAAGCATTTATCAAGCACTTTTTATATGCGAGGCTCTGAAGATAGAAAGACAAAATATAGCTATTTCTAACAGGAAGTCTGTAAAGCACTATAGCTATAAGGAACCTTCATGATCATATAACTTAAACCCTTCATTTTCAGATGATGAGGTTGAAGGCCATAAAAGTAGATGGATAGATAGATAGATGATAGATGATAGATAGATAGATAGATAGATAGATAGATGATAGATGATAGATAGATAGATAGATAGATAGATAGATAGATAGATAGATAGAT
>NW_027185698.1:18716902-18730415 GCF_028583685.1 Petaurus breviceps papuanus | reverse complement strand
GATAGATAGATAGATAGATAGATAGATAGATAGATAGATAGATAGATAGATAGATAGATAGATTTTTGTTGTTGCTACTGCTGCTGCTATTATTTCATTCATCCAAGGTGATGTAGGTGGTAAAATTAAGATTAAAACTCATTCTACTGTCTCCAAGTAATTCATTCATACATTCATTTAATGATTCAATTCAACTATATTCTGAATCTCCTGCTTAACTGGATTTAAATATGAATTCCCTCAATAACACTATCCCTATGACTCTAAGTCAACTGTACCTTTTATAGACTGCCTCTCACCCAAATTCAAATTTAAATGTAAAGATTTAGGAAAACTTTATAGAAACCTTTAGCTGCCTGAGACAATCATTTCATTCATATACAGTATTTCATCTACTATTCCATGTTCATGGAAGGGATTTATACATTGGGTGACACGTTGTTGCCCAGTCATATCTGACTGGAGTGGTTTGCCATTTCCATCTCCACCTCATTTTACAGGTAAGGAAACTGAGGCAAACAAGGTTAACTGATTTGCCCATGGCTGCACTGCTATTAAGTGTCTCAGACCAAATTTTAACTCAGTCTCCAGGCCACATTCTATCCACTGTACCACCTAACTGCCCTTTGGTGACATAGGTTTAGGAGAAATAACTTAGAAGGTCCCTTATATCTCTGATACTCTATGAATCTTTGATTCTATGTCTTTCTTTTTTTTTTTTTGAGGGGGTGAAGGCAGGGCAATTGGGGTTAAGTGATTTGCCCAAGGTCACCAAGGTCACATGGCTAGTAAGTGTTAAGTGTCTGAGTCCGCATTTGAACTCAGGTCCTCCTGACTCCAGGGTTGGTGCTCTATTCACTATACTACCTAGCTTTAAGCAATCGGGGTTAAGTAACTTGCTCAAGGTTACACGGCCAGGTGTTTCTGGGTGGGTGCTAAGTGTCTGAGTCTGGGATTCGATCTCCAGGTCTTCTCAACAGTGGAGTCGGTGCTCTTACTTGCTGTGCTACCTGGCCGCCCCCCTATGTCTTTTTAATATATCTTATATCCCCAATTAGTTTTCAGTCTCTTTCAATGTAGGTTCTGTGTACTTCTTCACATACCCTTTGGTGACAAGCATGATGCTGTTATGAAGGAATATAACAGTGTTTATATGTCACATTGTTGGTTGACAATCTGGGAATGTAATTTTTCCTATTAAATCCTTTCCTTATGGTAAGCATATTAGAAGCCCAAGTTATGACAGAACCTGAGGCCAGAGTTAGAAAGACAATGGTTGGAAGTCCATATTAGGTCCATGTCCCAGAATTTCACAAGTAAAAGATAATTTTGTGATCCTGAGGAGACAGGATCATTCATACATTGTTTTTGTAAGATGGAATTTCACTGGTGGGAAAGGTCCTTGGAGATCATCTATGTTCAAGCCCCTCATTGCATAGATGTGGAAGCAGGCACAGAAAAATCAAATGACATTAGCTGAGGTCACATAGGCTATAGTAGAGCTAAGATTCAGACTCAGTTTCTCTGATGTCAAGTCAAATGCTCCTTCCAATATATTAAAATTCTTTATTTTTTCACTTTTCCCTAAAATTTGAGATTCATGGGAGGGATGGGAGGGTAGGGAGAAAGCAGATAGAGGAAAAAATAACTGCTTTTAGAGGGAAGGTAGGATATAATAATGGCATCTGCCTTGCAGATTACCAGGTCTGACTCCCAAATGCACAGTGTTCCACTAGATGCTAAGTAGTAAGGATGAACACTAGCAATGGGGGAGGGATCAGAAAGACATGACTTGAGCTGAATTTTGAAGGAAAGTAAAGAGTTCTAAGGGGCAGAGGGTAAGGGTGATCTGAGTTAGTATTGTTGCTAGTTAGAGGAGTGCAAGCCATAGTCCTGAAATAGCAGCAAAAACAGGATTTCTAGCATAGGTCCAAGTGACCTGGGCCCAGGGCAGTTGAGCCACACATTGGAGAATAAAATTAGAGTTGGTTGGTAACTTTATGACAGGGCTAAGTCTAGTAATACCTTTTCTTCATTTCAGTAACTCCCAGATAAAATGATCTAGCCGTAATTAAGCTACTGTAACAGTACACACATTCATACACATATGGGAAATACCTTCTTATATCTTCATATTAGATTGGCTATTATTACTTACTCTAGAGATTTCCAGTTTGCCAATTTATTCTTATCTGCAAAATAACTAACAGACTCCCCTTACTCTCTTGGGGACATAGAGCTATTTTTGTCCTAGGAAAAACTACCTGCTGGCTTTTTATATATGATGCAAACTATTTTTCCCCTTGGAAGGAATATTCTTGGTTTTTATTTTTTATTTTTTGAAATTCACTTTAAAAAGATGAATTAGCTGGAGGCCAGAAAATTTCCCCACCAGCCGCCAAATAGTTATATGACCAGGGAAAAAAAGAATTATCTGGCCTATTTTTGTTGTCAGTAAATTCTGATGTTGTCGTTGAGGAAATATTGACATATTTGTGTTATTCATCTATTCCCGGAGCATAGGTCTTTAGGGGCCTCATGGTTTCCCCTTTAATATCTATTCCAAGGTTGGTTGTGTTTCTGGCTGCTTTGGTGGTAGAATAGAGCTCAAGGCTGTGAAGTGATGCTCCTGTTGGTTTTTAAACCTATCTCCTGGGGCATCTATGCCTGTTTGAAGTGTGTGGTGGTGCTGCTGTCAATGTAACCTCAGCTCTGACTCCTCTTTGCCAAAGCTTTTCATTCCCCAACCCCGCCATCATGGTGTCTGAAAGGGAATGTGAAGCCAGGAAGACTTCAAGAAGCATTATCAGGACATGGGGAGCAGACAAACTGGCTTTGTCCAGCATGGGCTGAAGAGGACATGAAAGGGAAAAGGTCTGGAAACAAAAAAAAACCCTTAGCATCCAATGTTCTACCTGCCCAGGCCTAGGATCTAGCTATGAGCCACCTGAGCTGCTATTTTCTTGTGAGAGTTAACCTGGGATACTGGGGGAGCACAGGGCTATGAAACTAAAGGCCTGGGCTTGAATCCTAACTTTATGCAAGTCACCTAATTTCTCTTAGTTTTAATTCCTCCTCTGTAAAATGGATAAGATCACTGATTTTAGAGCTAGAAGAGATGGCAAGGTTGCTTCATCATCCATGTCACACCCAAGTGGCTCTTCTTGCTTTAATTAAAAACAAGACTGCATCTCTGAACCTTTGCATTGATTGGCCCCCTCATTTCCTGAACACTACTCTATTCTCACTCTCTGCCTCTTAGAATCTCTCCTTTCCTTCAAAATTCAGCTCAAGTCCCACCTTCTACATGAAGCCTTTCCTGATCCCTCCCCAACTGCTAGTGTCACCCCTCCTTCATTACTTTGAATTGATTTTTGTATATTTTTATGTATACAATTGGGCAGGTTGCCTCTCCTGATAGGACAGAAGCTTCTGGAGACCAAGGAGAATCTATCCATCCTTCCATTCCTTCCTTCCTTCCTTCCTTCCTTCCTTCCTTCCTTCCTTCCTTCCTTCCTTCCTTCCTTCCTTCCTTCCTTCCTTCCTTCCTTCCTTCCTTTCTTTCTTCCTTCCTTCCTTCCTTCCTTTTCTTTGTTTCTCTTTTTTTCCTTCTTTTCTTTCCTTTCTTTCTCTTTTCCTCCTTCCCTTCTTCCTTCCTCCCTTCCATTTTTATCCTCTCTCTCTCACTCTCTCTCTCTCTGTCTCTCTGTCTCTGTCTCTGTCTCTCTCTCTCTCTGTCTCTCTCTCTGTCTCTCTCTGTCTTTCTCTCTCTCTCTCTCTCTCTCTCTCTCTCTCTCCTTCCTTCCTTCCTTCCTTCCTTCCTTCCTTCCTTCCTTCCTTCCTTTCTTTCTTCCTTCCTTCCTTCCTTCTTTTTCTAGTGCCTACCAAACTGTTTCATACATATAGGCACTTAAGAAATACTTGTTGGTTGATTCACTGCTTAATCTAAATTCACACACATACATGCCCCCCCCTTAATATTACAGCACAAAAAACTGAGACTCAGAAACTATAAGTTTTTTTGTCCCAAGTCACCCATATAGGGAGTGATACATGTTAAATGTTAACCCAGCTAAGCAGACTCTAGGGCAGCTAGGTGGCACACTATATAAAGCACTAGGCCTAGAATCAGGAAGTTGTTCAGCTGTTTCAGTTATGTTTGACTCTTTATGACCTCATTTGGGATTTTCTTGGCAAAGTTACTGGGCTGGTTTGCCATTTCCTTCTTCAGCTCATTTTACAGATAAGAAAATTGAGGCAAACAGTGATGTGACTTGGTCAGAATCACACAGTTAGTAAGTTTTTGAGACCAAAGGAGAGTTTACCAAAAAAAACTCCAAATAGCCCCCCCCCCCAAGTGTCAGGCACAGCTAAACAACTCAACAACAACAGCGACCAGACTCTAGGCCTAAGGCTCCTTCATACTAAATTACATATTCATTTACCAACCATTTCTCTAAATGCATACTATGTGCAAGGTGCTTTGGTAGTGGGTATTAGGGATAAAAAGACAAAAGTGAGACAATTCCTATCCTTAAAGACTTTTTTATTCTGCTGGGGGGACAAAACTTGCATACAAATGTATAAATATATGTGAGGTAATTTTTAGAGGAAAGAAATGTTGATGAGGATTAGGGGAAGGGGTGGAGGGAGGGGAGATCAGGAAAAGTTTCATGTAAGAAATCTGAATGAACCTGAAGCTAGAGATTCCAGTAAAGGAAGGTAAGGAGGTCCTAGATAGTCTCAAAAACAAAACCAAACCAAACAACAGGAGATGGTCTCTGAGATGCTAGTGCGGAAGCTCTGAGGGGCTAGCTTTACATCCCGTGATAATTGATTCCTATGAGATATGCACTGCCTAATGGTTCGAACTGTCCCAGAATGAAAAGGACAACCACAAGCAGCAGAAACCTGCCTCCCAGGACTCTTCCACGGAGCCCAGTATATCATCGGCAGGGCCTGGTGTAGACAGGCTTTCTGCTCAGAGATGCATTGGCAGAAATGGCTCTGAGGTCCCTTCCAACTCTGAGACTCTTTGACTTAAAGTCAAAGCAGACCGGGAAAAGCATCACAAACCCAGCCCTCACCTGATCATTGTCAGTTATTGGATCTATTTACTAAGGGAGGAGAGGATTCCATCATTCAGGATGAGATGCATATGGCACGAAAGAGACAACATCAGTCACGGTCACCATCTTCATCTCTCATCATTCGTCACCTGCTCTGCTGGATCCCTGTGAGCACTGTGATGGCGATGATGGCAGCAATGATGAGATGCCAATGGTAATGATCCACATTGGTAGAACACGTTCCAGTCCCCAAACTGCTATCCTCATGAGACCCCTGTGAGCTAAGCACCCGCACAGTAGCAGGGCTGTTAATTATGACATCCTATAGACCAGGGGTCCTTATCTTATTTTGTATCATGGACCCCTTTGTTTAAGCTAATGGACTTTTTCTCAAAATAATTTTTTAGTTCATAATTGGAAGAAATACTAAATAGTGAAAATAAAAATATACAATTATCCATTCGACATTGCAGGAATTAGGCGTATGGTGCCCCCATGATCTGGAAAATCTTCGTAAAATTTTTTGGCCCTTCCTTTTTACCAGAAAAGAAGTCTAATAATTTTCTTTTTCTTTTATGGGTTGTTTACAGGACCTTATTGTAAAATTTAGGTTAAGTATTTGGGCATAGAGCTCTGTATCATCTTCACATGTTGTCTGTGACTTCTGCAAAACTCCCCCCAAATGCCTATTTAATTTCTTATGCCGACCCATGATATATTGAAACCTTGATGAGGAAAGATGCAATGGGGAAAGTCATAATATGGAAGGGATTAATTGTACCTTTTCCCCATCCATATTCATGGATCCTCTGAAATAATACCCCACCCTCAGGTTAAAAATCTCAGCTATAGTCTGATATAACTCTTTCTTAATCATTCCAACTCTTAAGTAAGTATTTTCTGAACACCTTCTGTGTAGTGTATATCACACATTTCTAGCCATTGAGCTAGAAATGGTAAGGAGATGATAATAAGGCAAACAAAACCATGGAAACCCACAATAGTACAAACTGTGTGGGACAAATGATTGAAGAAGAAAAGAAGGCCATTTGCCTCTGGTGGTTAAATGCCTCCACTTATCACCCTTCACTGGCCCCTGGTGTAACAGTTGTGTGGTGAGATGCTGGAGGATTTCAACAAAGGGAAGACTATGCAGCCGAGAATTGTCAGGAAGAGAATCATGTAAGAAGCGGTACTAATTTAAAGCAGTGAACAGTTGGTAGATGAGTGAAACATAATAAGGGACTATGTTTTAAGCAAGGGGAAAGAGCACAGGCAAAGGATTGGAGGAGGGAATGAACACATATGCATAGCGTATGGAGACAATGAGAAAACTGGACTGAAAGAATTGCATTTCGACAGCATTTATTAGTTATAAAGAATTTTACGTGTTATCTTATTTGATCTTCCCAGGATCTAACTTTATCTCTGCTTGGTTGATTGCAGTTTGAATAAGATGGAGAATTTTAAAAAGCACCAATGCAGCTCCAGGACATGCTTCATTCCTGCACAAAGCCCCTCACACAAACACTAGAAGTTATGGTGACCAAGGCCATAGCCATATCCTAAAACATTTCCTCCTCCTTCAATAGTTTATAAACCTTGTGATATCCCAAGTGACCAGGGGCCATACCCCAAGTGAGTGTATCACCCTTCTCCCTCCCCAATTCCATTATCCCTTGTGCAAAAATTGGTAGGAAAAAAAAACACACAGAGAGAGAAATAATGCAAATTATTGGGGAGGAGGCAGGATTGGATCTGTGATTTAATTGGGAGAGGGAACTCCTAATGCTTCCAATAGGAATACATATTTACTCCTATTTTATTATTTACAGACTTGCTTGGAGAGCTGAGAGGTAAAGTGATCTGCCCAGGGCCATGCAGCAAGGATATGTCAGAGTTCATACCTGAACTCGTGTCTTCCTGACTCAGGTTGACTTTCTGTCCAATTTCTCATGATGCTTATCACTGCAAGAATTATTATCCCCGAAGTTATAAAGCATGAGTTTCGCATTCATGTTGAATGTATACAACAATGGGATCTAAGGTTAAGTAGGTGGCAGATGGAGGTCTTTGAATTTCACAAATAGTCATTTAGACTTAATATCATAGGTAATAGACAGCCATTGTAGCATTGTGAGCAGGGAAGTGGAATAATAATGGAAGTAATACATCTGGAAAAATACCTGGAGAAAGCATCCTTCATTTATCATTATTATTGATCTTAATAACAATAATAGGTAACCTTTAGATGGTATCTACTGTGTGCCAGGCATTGTACTAAGTGCTTTAAAAATATGATCTCATTTGATCCTTATAACAACCCTGCAAAGTAGCTTATTATTCTCATTTTACATTTGAGGAAACTGAGGCAAATAGAAGTTAAGTGACTTGCCCAAGGTCACATGGCTCGCAGCTGTCTGAGGAAGGATTTGAAGGTTTTGTGTTTTTTATTCATCTTGCACTACCTTAAAATAAAATCTAATCACCAAATAAGAAAATTACTAAATACAAACAAAACAATAGCACTCACAACATTGTACAGAGACCTTCAAGGTTCCTTCCAGCTAAAGATCTGTGATCTGATAATCCTAATAAGATAGCCCAGGTCTTTCCTGTTACCAAAATCAATGTGCCCTTCATTGGTGACTGTTTGTATCCACAGAACGTGATTTAAAGCCAGAGACATTAAGATTGTCTCTGGACATAATGCGACAGAATTCATTCCATTCCCTGGTGAGCGAAATTCTCTCATGCCACAGGGAAGACATTACTCTCAGGGCTCACACAGCAGTCTGGCTTTTCAGCAGGTTTCAGATTTCCCCTACAATCACCTAACAACAATCTTAATCTCTGAAATTAGACTATCCCTGGGACGCAGGCGAGAAGCGTTTGCTCTGAAAAGGGAAGTATCATCTGAGCAAATGATCTGATTTATCTTTTGGTTGCCCAGAGTTAGAGCATTGCAATATAGAAGCTGATTTAAGAAATAGTCCCCACCCCAACCAAATGGCATCAACTTTTGATGTGGAGCAGCACAGAATTCAGCCTTCAACAAAGCCATCTTTCACATCACAACATTCCAGGACTGTCTCTCCTCCCCAGCATTTTCTCAAAGGCCTTTCTAGTTAAAATCATGGTTAAAGGTAGCCTTGGTGAATAAAACCCAAAGTGTAAACTTCAGGAGCAAATGGTCAGAGGTCATCTAGGTGATGGAGCTTAAGTGTAGGATGAATAAGGCATACTGGAGAAGCAACTTGGAGATGATGTGTGGGGAGGGGAGGATTGCTTGCTGATTTACTGCATTTTCCCCTCCCTGCTGCTTGTCCCTCCCATCAGCAATCCCATGGCTACACTGGGGGCCCTCCAAAGCAAGGCAGATGGAGTATAATTTTGTCTTTCCTCAAGGATAGTTTTGCTGTCAAAATTCATTTCCCCTGACAACTTGGGCCACCTTTATCTTTCAACCAACTAATCATTTAGCATTTATTAAAAGTATTTGCTAAATAGCAGGCACTGTGCTAAGCACAGAAGATGCAAAGGATGAATTACCCTCAAAGAGGCTACATTCTACAAGGGGAGACAATATTCATAGATGAATGGATGGATAGATAGATAGATTTATGGATGGATGGATAGATAGATTTATGTATGGATGGATAGATAGATAGATAGGTAGATAGATGATAGACAGATGAATGAATATATCGAATATATAGGAGAGGAGACTAATTGCTCTAGAAGTGGGGAAAGGACAGATGCATGTACCAAGGGTGTGCTAGTAAAGAAACACAGGATATTTTTAAGTTGAATATGCATTAATATTTTGTTCATCATTTTATTAAGTTTAACAATAAACAAAACAATAAATCAAGACCTGATTTGTAGCATTTGCTGATTTCTAAGGCATAAATTCTCATATTGAAAATTTAACAGATGATTCAGATTTGAGCTGGCTCTAGCATATCCATGAGTAGAGAAGGTGACACTTGAGTTATGAATGAAGGAGACAATTCCAGCCTTGGGAGAGTCAGGATCAAGGAGGGTAGAGGGGAAAGGAAATTACAATCCCTCTGGCTATCCCAGTACCCTTTCCTCACTTTCTCTTTCCTCTTAAACAGGAAAAGTCTAGCCTATGGACCTCATTCATTTGTTAAACCAGAAAATACATTCTTTTGTTTGATTGTTCATGAGAGTCACTGGGTCTCAGTGGCCAATGCTGGTGTCAATGGTTCAGTAGAGATGCAATATAATCCACTTGAAGAGTCACCTACAATAGGGCACGAAGGCATCTTCTTGTTTCCATTAAATGTCTTGGTCTGCCTCTTGGTTTGCACTACCCCATGATGGATGCATGTGTAAACTTAAACTGCAATCCTTTTATGAGATACATGCTGTTTCCCTAGTTTTTTATACAGCAGCATCCTGCTTGCAATGAAACAAGCTTATTGGCTTTTATATGGTTATAAAACCCCATGTAGGACCAATGTACAAAAGTCTCTTTGTATTTCAGTATTCCTTCCACAAAATCTTGTTTCCTCACCCCCAACCACCCTTTTCCAACTGTTCTACTTGTCCCATCTCTTTTCTCTTTGATCTCTAGGTTTTGAATTCATTCATCTTATTCCAGGTGACTCCATGGTTCTCTAGTCTCTGTTTTCTCCTTACTTAATCAAATGAGACATTATACATAAAGTATTTGGGAAAACTTAAAACTTTTTATGTGTAATTATTATTAGTGGTATTATTATCATCATTGTCATTAGCTGAGGACATTGGGGTCCTCCACAGGGAGCCACAGTGTTAAAGATCTAAGGCTGTAGCTTTTATAATAGCAAAGAACTAGAAACTAAGGGAGTATTCAACAATTGGAGAATGGCTGAGCAAATTGAGACTTATGGAAGATACAAGAAATGATAGAAGGGATGGTTTTAGAAAAAACTAGGGAAAATTTGTAATAACTGATGCAGAGTCAAGGAGGCAGAGCCAGGAAAACAATTCATGTAATAAGAACAACACAGTAAAGACAAGCAACTGTGGATGACTTATGAACTTTAAGTAGTGAAGTGCCCAACCTCAGCTCCAGAGAAGCAATCAGTCAATCAGTTGACTAGCATTTATTCAACATCTTCTATGTCGCAGGCACTGTGCTTAAGTGCTGAGGATATGAAAAAGGCAAAAGGCAAAGGGCAATTCTTGCTTTCAAGGAGCAGAGAATCTAATGGAGGAGGTAATGTGGCAGCAACTATGGACCAACAAGATAGATTTTTGTTATGTAGGAGGAATCCATAACACAAAGACAACTCAGTCATGCAGAAGTACAATCTCTAACACCTCATCCTGATTTCCAACTATCAGTTTCAAAAATATAAAAGCATCAACCCTCTGTTGGTCAGGCTGTTTTCCATATTTGCCTTCCCAAATGTCACCATTGGCATTCCTAGTTCTACTGGAGGCTCAGCACAAAGGTTGTCTTCGGCAAAAGGCCTTTCCTGATCCTTTCCCATAATTATTAGTTCTCCCCACTCGCAAAATTATCTTTATGTTTTGTATTGATTTATCTGTTTACATGTTGTATCCATATCCCCTTGTCTACACCACCCTAAATAGAATATTAGTGGCTTGAGGCTGGAGTCAGAGCAACGGCCCAGTAGATGGAGTCAGAAATGCAGCCTAAGACACAGCCTTGCTATGTGAGTCTAGGGTAATTCATTTTAACCTCTATCTACCTCAGTTTCCTCAACTGTAAAATGGGGATCATAATAACACCTACCTCACAGGGTAGTTGTAAGGATTAAATTAGACAATAATTGTAGAGGATTTGGCACAATGCCTGGCACATCATATGTGCTCAGTAAATAGTTGCCCCCACACCCTAGGGATTGTAATCCTTTGAACCTAACCCATTACCAGGTTTATAATAGGTGGTTAATGCTTGTTGAACCCAGTCACACTGAATCTCTTATAAAATTCATTCCCAAGTTAGAGGCTCATTTCTTTCTCTATGCCATAGCCGATTACCCTGCTGCCACATTGGGGGAATTTACTTTCCTAATAATGGACATCGATGTCACATTTCCCTGATGTCTATTTGTTTATGTAGTAAGCTCAGATAAGCATTTTGATGTATTATATACCATGATTATTAACATCAGTCAAATATTCCAAAAGGTTTTTTTTCTGAGTTCCAGTTAATCCATAGTTAATCATGACCTTGAAATGAAAACATGTCATTGGTGCTATTTTTTAAAAAGACACCAGTCATTCCTCCTCAGAGCCAGAATGCTCATAGTATGCTCAATAATCTACACATCTTGCCTTACCTATAGCTAAAAGAGTTGTGACTTAAAGAGCCAGCCAGGTCCATGTTATTGTGGCAAGCCAAGTGGTTAATATTTGGCCACCTAATTGCACCTACCATAAGTCAGATGCAAGGTTCTAGCTATGGGTGGGAATGTTCACATGCAGGATAAATCCTAGTGAGCACCCTGGTGTCCTTCTAAATGAAAACTGGTATGTGTGTTTTCAGCAATCACCCATTCTAATCTCGGGGAACAGCAGGATGCTCTTCCTTCAAGCCAAAGACTTATGTCCTTTTCCTAGTTAACAATGTATCTCATCTGTAAGAAATAAATACCAGTAACCCCAAAGCAACTGAATATCATTCCCAGTTAAAAGGCGTCATCATGATGGTGGATAGAGATTTAGACCTGGAGGCAGGAAGAAAATGAGTTCTGATTCTACGACAGACTCTTACTAGCTGTGCGATCCTGGATAAGTCATTTAACCTTTGTCTGACTGGGTTTCCTCGTCTATAAAATAGTGATGATAATAGGACCTACCCCCTACCCCAGTATTATTATGGAGAAAAAAGAGATAATATTTATAAAGCACTTTTGAAACCTAGAAGTATCATATAATAGCATTATATTGTGATAATTAATGTCATCACAGAGTGGTATGAATAACATCAAATTAAGGATCATAAAACCTGACTTCTAATTGCAATTTTTCCAATAGCCAGCTGTATGATTTTGGGGAAGTCATTTAACTTATCCTTCATTTTCTCATTTGTAAAATGAAGAGAATTGGATTGGATAGTCTCAAAGATTTCATCTAGCTCTGAGACTCCATATAACTCTTCTTTTTTCATTGACCTGCACCTTGGGGAACACATTTGTTTGGACTCCACTATCAACAATCCACTCAAACTTTTCCAGCATATACTACCCCCAAGTCCCCCTAGACTAACTCATTTTATTTTAAGGGAGGGATGCTGAAAACCAACAACTTTATTCTCCCCTTTGGGACTGTGAGTCTCTCTGGATGACCAAGAAAAGAGAGAAAAAACCAGCTTCCATGCACCCCTAGAATCTCCATTTGTGTCAGACCACAGGGATAATAATCTCCCAGCTGCTGGCAGCTTAATATTGCTGTCAGCAGAAGAGTTTTGTTATATACCCATTCAGAATCTATAAAATGAGAGGGCTGGACAAAATGGTCTCTAGGGTCCTTTCCATCTCTAGCATCCTCTGATTTATGACATATGATAAGTTCAAGCAACAAAACTCTTATGAAGGAACAAATTCAGAGACCTCAGAGCCCACAATTGCATTATCATAGTCACACAGCAGCTGCCTTTACCCCCATCAGACAAAAGTCATACCCCTTTTCTGGCTTAAACAAAGTCTGGTTTGTCCAGGTGGAATAGAAATACTTCTGTTTTTAACTTGAATATATTCAATGTTGTCTCTTTATTAATTTATAATAATAATAATATCTAACTTTTATACGGCACTTTAAGGTTTACAAAGAATTTTGTGATACTCACTTTATTATCACAACAAACTTGGGACGTAGCAGCTATTATCAAAGTTGATTTATCCATTTTCCAGTTAAGGAGACTGAGGCAGGCGAAGCTTAAGTGATTTGCCTAGGTCACACAGCTAGTAATTATTTGATGTCTTTTACCCTTCTTCTTTAATGTATTACCATTGTGCACATACCACAGCCTACTTACACATACCATACATCTTTCCTTTTCCTACCGACCACTAAAAGCTTCAGAGATGAAATCCCATCTTTATCATTTGCTATCTTTCTTACCACCAGGAAATTATTTAACCAATCTGGGACTCAGTTTCTTTATCTGTAAAATAAGATGATTGGAGAATGTAGTTTCTTTCACATCTTGTAGCCATGTAGTATCCCTGGGAAAATATTAGTCTTTAAACAACTTTTTATTGCAGTGACAAACTGAAATAATTGGAATCATTGTACAATTTTTCAAGTGCAATCCAACCTAATCCTCTCCTCTCATCCGGTTCTGAGCCCAGGTAATTTATTTTTTTTTACCTGTTAAGTATGTTCAAGATATATCAATATAAACTAAATATGGATGGAGAGAGAGAGAGAGAGAGAGAGAGAGAGAGAGAGAGAGAGAG
>NW_027185698.1:18680738-18715738 GCF_028583685.1 Petaurus breviceps papuanus | reverse complement strand
AGCTCTAAATGTTAGGAAAATTTTCCCCTTAAATTCGTCTTCCCCTTTTGCACCTTCTATCTACTGTTCAGAGCTCTTCCCTCAGGTTTGAAACAACAAATTCTACTTCTATGTGAAGGCCCTTCAAATACCTGAAAACATGGACCCTGTTTCCTTAGATCTTTTCTTTTCTTTTATTTTTTTAAAGCAATTGGGGTAAAGTAACTTGCTCAAGGTTACGTGGCCAGTTATTTCTGGGTGTGGTGCTAAGTATCTGAGCCCGGATTTGATCCCCAGGTTATCCTGACACTGGAGCCAGCGCTCTTACTTGCTGAGCCACCTGGTGTATCAGCAATGCCATATTCACAATGCCTATAGAGATTACAAATATGCTGATATAATTATCCATCACAAAATATGTCAGGTTTGCCATTTGGGGAAATAAACTAGAAAATTTATTAAGATACCAAAAGTCTGAGTCCCAAAACCAGAAAGTGAAAGCCATCAGAGTAGTTATGATATTGGCACAGGTAGATAAAGTAGAAAGCACCCACATTCTCAAGCCTTTAAAACAGAACAGGCTACCTCAGGCAAAGGTCCTCCTCTCCCCACTCACAGCAACCACCCAGCGTCCTGGAAGAGCACTCCCAGCAGCTCCGGCCCCTGGCAGTCCTCAGCAGGAGTCCTTACTCAAAAAAAAAAAAAAGGCAACTGCCACCAACTGCCAACTGCAGGACCGTTAGCTCGGCTTTTCACTTTCTCTTGCTCTGCTATGTCAGCACGTCCATGGGGCATGGGAGATCTTTAAATCCCATAACCCTTACACCTGGCCACCCCTTAGATCTTTTCTTTTCCCAGTTAAACATTGTATGATAAAATTCCTAGAACCTTCATCAATCTGGTCACCCTTTTCTGGTCCCCTATTTATCAATATCCTTCCTAAATATGTCACCCTGAATTGAAAAGAAGGAAAGGAAGGAAGGAGCACTTATTAAGTGCCTACTGTGTACCAGACATCATGGAAGTATTTTAGAAATATTCTTTCATCTGGTTCTCTCAGGACTCCTGTGATGTAGGTATCTTTGTGATTCCCTATTTTATTGTTAGGCAAACTGGAGCAAGCAAGAGAGTAAGTAAATTGCCCAGGGGCACACAGCTCATAAATATCTGACATTGGATTTGAACTCAGGTATTCCTGAGTCTAGACCCAGCTCTGTACCCACTGTGCCACCTAGCTACTCCCCCTACTTGGCATATAATATAAAAATAAAATAATAGCACAAGAGTTCTGCTTTCACATCATCCCATCTCCCTAAGCAGTGATCTTATCCCTTATTATACATTCCCCTTTTTTTATGAATATATCTAAAAGAGGGAAAAATCACTATCCCCTAGTCAGGTGCAGCTTCATGGAAGAAGTAAAGGTTGAGTCAGACTGAAAATGACAGATAGATTTTGGATTGGTGGCAAAGACTCAAAGACGACTGAAATTTTGAGCCCAGGTGACAGAGAGAATGATGGTACTGATGATAAAGAGATGGAAGCTTGAAAGTGGAAATAGTTTCAGTGCAGGGATGATGAATTTATTTTGAAACATGTCAGTTTGATGGGACATTTAAGTGGAAGTATTTGGTGGATAGTTGTAGATAAACAATTGTAACTCAGAGGAGAGGTCAGATGGGACCTAGGTAGCGGTGTACTAGAAAGTGTTTAACAAGTGGCTCTTTGGGGAAGAGGGGAAGGCGCATACACACAACACTCTTTTCAGTTTAATCTCTATTATCAACATTTCCTCCCGTGCTTTCTTGAGTCTAGACAATAAAGAAGCCCTGGTTTATAGCATTTGCCAATTTCAAAATAGTAATTGCTCATAGTGAAAATTTAACAGTTGACACAAGCTGGTTTGAGCTGTCTCCAACACACCCCTGGACCTAAACATTTTTGGATCATTTTCATGGAGGTGAAAATAAATGAATTTTACAAGATGTACAAGGAAGAATGAGAATGGCTGAGGCCAAGGATTAAGCTCCGGGGAACACTCGTAGTTAGGAAAAGAAAGGACAGAAAAGAAACAACAGGAGAATGAGAAGAGCGTAATGTCGCATGGGTCCAAGGAAAGAGAATTTCCAGAAGCAGGGATTGTCCTGTTAATTCCTGGGCTGCATTGGAAGTTAGATGATGGTGATGATGATGATGATGATGGAGGTGATGATCACATTTGTATAGCACTTTAAGGTTTGCAATGTTTTGCACATCATCTTATTTGATTCTCACTACCCTGTAAGGTAGGGTCTATAATTATCCCCATTTTGCAGATGAAGAAACTGAGGCATAAAGCAGGGAAGTGGCTTGCCAAGCATCACACAGTTAGGAAGTGTCTGAGGGTAGATTTTACCTTGCATCTTTCCAAGTCCAATACTGTCTCTCTCCTGTACCATCCAGCTGCTAGTTAAAAAGAACAAACATGAGGAATAAGAAAAGGCCTTTGCATTTGGTGTTGCAGTCTCCATAAAGTGATGAGAACAGAAGCTAGTTTTTAAGGACCTAGAAATGAATGAGGGCTTCAGAAGTTTGAAAAAAGGTCAAAAAGAACTAGCCTGAGAGATGAACAAAGGGTTTGCTTTTCAAGATGGGGAGGCCTGGAAGTGTTTGTAGGCAAAGAGGAAAGTGTCGGTGGGAAGAAAGAAATTGAAGATACTAAAGACAGGAAGCATAGCTAAAGGAGCAAGGTCAGGAGAGAGGAACCGGCAAGAACATGGGTGACTGGCCCAGCCTTGGAAAGGAGGAAGGTCTACATGCTCTCCTCTCCACAATCTTACAAGATTCAAACCCAAATGGATTTTCTTTGTGATTATGGAGAGGGTTATTTTATGACATATTAGCTCTACTTCCACATAAGCTGGGAAAGGATGTCTTACAAAACCTTGTTAGTGCAAATCCAGCTTATTTCAAAGCCCTGAGCTGAAAAGGCTGCTTTATATTCAGGTCTGGGATTTTAATTTTTTTTTATGTGCAATAGCATTGTCATCTGATTTGATTCCATCTCCTGATTGGGCTCACCAAATCTCCAAAATGCATTAGCACCAGTGACGGTATGTGTACTCTCTCAGTCAAGTGATCTTGTCTTCTTAATGAATGTAAGAAGCGCCATAGTAAAGACTATCAACAGTCTGGACAGCCTGGCCTCCTTATCCCCAGACCATTTCACTGCAAGCACTTCTGAACTCCAAAGAGTTCATAGTTTTACAAAGAACTTTCCCCCAAGTTTCTTCCTTCATATAAGGTGCCTAGAGGATACAGCACAAGGATAATAATGGCTAACCTCCATATGTTGTGCCTTAACATTGGCAAAGTGCTTTACATATGTTATCTCACAACAACACCCAGTAGACTGATATTATTAGCCCCTTTTTATTAAGGAGGACAGTGAAAAGGAGAGATTAAGGGACATGCCCAGGGTCTGAGGCAGCATTTGAACACAGATTTTCTAGACTCTGGGTCATTTCCCTGTATCAGGGAAGCTTAACTTTGGCGGGGGGGTATCTACATCCAGAAATCTACAGACAAATTTCAGGAAATCTGTGAATTTGGGGGGTTGGGAATGACATCTTTATTTTCACTAACCTTGGTTTACTTTGTAATCCTATGCACTTTATTTTATGCATTTAAAACATTGAGTTATGGAGTCATTAGTCTTCTAGAGGGGTCCATGATGCAAAAAAAAAAATGCTTAAGGAACTCTGCTGCCTCTGTAACATCTTGAGAAGACCTGAATTAAAATCTCGCATCTGACACTTAGTATAAGGTACCAGATGCAAGTCTTTTAACTTAACCAGCTCTGATTTTCAGTCTTTTCATCTATAGAATAGGAATAATAATACCTATAGAAAGAACTTTTTATTTTTATTTTTTTTTAAAGCAATCGGGGTTAAGTAACTTGCTCAAGGTTACACGGCCAGTTATTTCTGGGTGTGGTGCTGAGTATCTGAGCCCGGATTTGATCCAGGTCATCCCGACACTGGAGCCAATGCTCTTACTCGCTGAGCCACCTGGCCGCCCCTAAGCAATTGGGGTTAAGCAACTTGCTCAAGGTTACACAGCCAGGTGTTTCTGGGTGGGTGCTAAGTGTCTGAGTCCGGGATTCGATCTCCAGGTCTTCTCAACACTGGAGCCGGTGCTCTTACTCGCTGTGCTACCTGGCCGCCCCTAGAAAGAACTTTTTAAAGTTTTTTGTGACATGGACACTTTTGACAATCTGGTGAAGGTTATGGACCCTTTCATAGAATAATATTTTTAAATGCATAAATTTAAATACGGTAAATTACAACCAGCCATTATTTTAATACAGTTATCAACTTTTTTTAAAGTTCATGAACCCCAGGTTAAGATACTCTGCTATGGTACTAAACTCAGAGGGGTTTTGTAAGGTTCCTATAATATAATTTAGGTCCATGCTTCACATACTTTAACGTACTACATAAGTGACTATTGTGGTTTCAACTAATAAGCTAGAAAAAGCTTAGTTGATAATATAATCATAAAAATGCAATTATGTAATAAAGCAAACTGTCAATCATCATTAACACGTTCATTCTACTGTCCTCCCCTTTGTGAAGGGAAGGGTTGTTTCACAGTAACTGAGGATACTTTGAACTTTCTCACAGTCCCTAAAACAAGTTCTGAGGTGTCATTGACTCTTGGCCCAGATTCCTTCCCTTAGCCTTTTTGTTTGTACGAGGTCCAGATACAGTTCTTAACCTTGCATCAGTGCCCTATTCCATGGGACCATGGTGTGTAATTGTTTTTGACCATCAGGTTCTCCAACTATAATCATGCCTAAAAAACCACTGATTTGCAATGAATTCTCATCACCTTTCAGACACCATATCACATCTTTATCCTGGCATTCAAGCCCTTCTCCAATCTGGCATCAACCTACCTTTTCAGTCTTATCTCTCATTAGTTCCCTTCATATGCTCTGTAATTCAGCCAAACTCTTTTTTCCCCAACCTCATCTTATATTCTTCTAGAATATTCATGCCATTCCCCATGTCTGAAATGGATAACCCCTATGATGACCCTTTAATTCTCCCTGCTTTTAAGGTTCAACTCAAGTGACATCCAGGATCATAGAATTTAGCGGTGGAAGCTATGTTAGAGATTGTCTACTGCAAAGTTTTCATTCTGCAGATGAAAAAACTTAGACAGAGGTAATGTGATTTCCCCCAAGGTTACATAGATAACAAAGACTCAGAAGTGGGAATTTGGCCTGAGATCACCTGCTTCACAACTAGGGCTCCTACCATTTTGCCTCTATCAAAACTGACCCAGCTGAAATTTATGAATCAGATGTTTTTTTTTTAAATTTTGCTTCAATTTCTCTCACAGTGATTATATTCTACTTTGTATTCCACTCATTTGCATTTATTATATCTCTCCTGTTGTAACATAAACCCACTGAATGCAGGGATTATTTTTTTTTCATCTTTTTAGCTCTAGCACTAATCACAAGGTCTTACACATGTGGAGTACTGGTTGAATTGAGTCCTTGGTAAGTAGGAAGAGCACCACAGAGACAATTAGATTCACTAATCTCTTTGGTCCTCACAATGTGTTTGGTTTCTAACACATTCTTATATTCCCCAATTTAGAACTCTGATTCTCATAATGGAAAGAGTTCAAGACCGGGAATAAAGAAAATTCTGATTCTAGGTTCTGTTCTGCCCAACTATTTGATCTGGTAAGTTCTCTTCACATCTCTGGGCTCCAGTTTCCTCATCTACAAAGAGAAAGATCTCAACTAAGTTATCTTTAAGGTCCCTGCCAGGACTAAGAAATCTTAATTCTGTTTCTTAAAGATCATTTTTAGGAAAGATGAAAACATATGGTCTAGATAAAACTACAGTTGGGTAGATTCATAGTTGACTGATGACCCCTACCAAAAATGTATTGCCAATGCAGTGTAAGTCTGTCCCTGTACTAAGGGAGACTTTGAGTCAGAAAGCATTCATTCATTCTCATTTTATCAGCAAACATTAAATCCCTACTGTAGGCAGAGCTGTTGAAGATATAGATTTAGTTAAGATATGGGGCTAGATGGAGCAGTAGATAGAGTGTTGGGCCTGAAGTCAAGAAGACTCATCTTTCT
This sequence comes from Petaurus breviceps papuanus, assembly GCF_028583685.1. Lineage (NCBI taxonomy): Eukaryota > Metazoa > Chordata > Mammalia > Diprotodontia > Petauridae > Petaurus > Petaurus breviceps. Next base: position 18,709,611 of record NW_027185698.1, on the reverse strand, counting down.
GAGTTGAAAGCCAGCCTCAGACACTTACTAGCTGTGTGGTCCTAGGCAAGGTACTTAACCCTGTTTACCTCAGTTCCTAAACTATAAAAAGAATTTGAGAAGGAAATGGCAAATCACTCCAGCATCTTTGCCAAGGAAACTCTAAATGGGGTCAAAAAATGGGGTCTCTAAATGGGACATAACTAAAACTTTAAGCATATGCAATAGGGAAATCATAAAGTTAGATGGATCAGCTAGTTCAAACTATTAATCACTCCCAGAATCCCTTACACTCTTTTTTTTTTGCTTTTTGGAGGGGGAAGGTAGGACAATTGGGGTTAAGTGACTTGCCCAAGGTCACATGACTAGTTTTTTTGTGTGTTGAGTGTCTGAGGCCGGATTTGAACTCAGGTCCTCCTGACTCCAGGGCTGGTGCTCTTTTCACTGTGCCACCTAGCTGCCCCATCCCTTACACTCTTTACAATTGGTTATTCATCTGAGGCTTGAACTCTTCTGCTAAAAGGGAATTCAGTACCTCACAACATAGCCCACTGTAGTCTGGGACATATATACCTATTAGAAAACATTTCTTTACATTCAGCCTCCCTATAATTTACATGCACTGTCAATATTTCTCCCTACGGAAGAGTAAACCTGATCCTTTTTCCAGATGACAACCCTACAAATACTAAAAGATGCCTTTGTTGATTTTCTTACATCTTCAGGTAGCCAGTCCCTCCACTGCTACAGATCACAGCCCCTCAGTAGGTGACCTTTGTGAGTTGTGGCTGAAAAAAATCCATCATCTGTAGGTCAATGTTCTCATAATGAAACTAATAAGATTCAGTTACCTTAATGGAGTTTGTCTTCAGGCAACAGATATACCATCTATTTAAGCTATTAAGCAGGGATATTTTTCCCTGGGACAAAAATAGTTGGGGGAGGGAGAAGAGGCCATCAGAAGTTCTGCAGTGCAGAGGAGAGTGTTAACTATGGGTAGAGTGGATAGTTTCACCACTTATTCATTCACACCAGGGACGATATGGTTGAGGAGAAACAAGATACTATAAGAAGAGTGAGAGAGTCACAGTGAGGGAGGTCAGACCACAGTGAGTGGCCTGGGTTCAGTTGCATAGTACACTGTCACACATCAAGGAGGATAGAACGGTTGGCCACCGGAGCAAAACCTCACTCACCTCATACAAGTTGTATGTTTGCAGTCCATCAACAGGCCCAATGCTCTTCAAAGGCTTTCCAATTGGATGGTCCCCACAAAACTTTGCACTCTATCAACATAGCCTTAAAGAACCCAGGGTGACCTTTACACCCTGCTAAGGCATCATAATGGGCCTTGAGCAGAAGCAGATCTACCTTATAGCAGTAATGATAATAATTCACAATTATATAGTACCTCTCAGTTTACAAAGCACTTTCCTTGAAATAAGCTTGTGAGGTTAGTAATGCAAGAATTATTATCCCCATTTTGTAGTAATTTAGCCAAGGTCACCTGCTAGTGAGTGGCTGAGCCAGCGTCTGAAACCAGTCTTTCTGCCTAAAGGCCCAGAGCTCTTTCTCCTACACCATACCCTCTCCAGTTCAACCTTCCACAGAACCTAACACCAAACAATGGCACCAAGAGGCCTGTTTAGCTTGAATAGTTGCGAGGAGTTTCCTTGGCCTAAAGGAGAAAATTTGGCCTAATCATTACCCTGGCAATGGCCTTCAGTTCACAGAATAAACATTTGACAGTAAGAAACTCTTCTTTTAATCTCCTCTTTCCGTTTTATGTTTTCAAATCATTTACTTTAACTAAGAGAACTGTGTTCACTTTGGTTCCAACCCTGGATCCAGTGGGGAACCATTCCGTTTTCTCATCTATCATATGAACTCACCAGATATTAAAAGGGACCTGAAAAGTTAGAAGCTGATTCTGTGCCATGGGCCACATGCCCAAATATGACTTCAGTCTCTAATCAGCTGAAGCATCCAAAGCTCTGAGATTGGAGAAAACGCACTTTATAATACAAAGTGGAATAATATTATAATTAAAACTACAGAGAGATCTGAGCAAGGAACAGAGCAGCAACAGATTTGTTTGTGGAACCTGGTCTTCATCAGTCACTGGGCGTCCACAGAAACAAGCCCCATTCCCATTATAATTCAGCTGTTTAGTCTTATTGCAAGATGAGTTATATCAAGAAGTTGGAGGAGGAAATAGTTCACATCCAAAAGAGCTGGTGCAGAATACGAATGAAAAATTTCAAAGCTATCAATATATAATCTCTGAAAGTGAGATTTCAGGGCTAAAAATTAGAAAGTGATGAGATGAAAAAGCAAATTATAAACGCGTTCCGACAATGTAAGAATAATGAATCCGTGAGAGAATTGGAGGGACAGCTAACTGCCGAGAGAATTAACCCCTCCTTTGCTTGACTGAATGATTGGGCCAAAGATTCCTTCATAAACTATTCAGCCAACACAGAGGGAGGCAAGGTCCCCAGGCCTGGGAACACAAAAGACAGTAAATAGACACACTGGGGTAGTGTTAAATATACATTGTAAATGTAAAGTGAAGGAAGAAAATAAATATCTAAAACCACAATTTCCAAACTAAGAGAAATGGAAAATGGAACACCATAAAAGCTATACAAGCAAAGTGGAAAATCAATCAAATTCAATGCTGCACATTTTCCCGTTCACTTCTGAGCACCTAGTGCTCTCTCATCTGGAAAGCACCAGGTGTATGGTGCGTGGGTTATAAATCTTTCAAGTCCACAGAAATATGATCCATCATTAGAGCCTTTGAAAAATATCAGTTGGCTTCACTAATTTTGGTTTTCACTTCCTTGAGAGCCTAGGTATTGACCAACATGCCAGTTTATTCCTATCGGTATCACTATTAATGCTCAAAATCTGGGAGGGGAGGCATTTGGGCAGGCAGGCACTCTTTGCAAAGCTATAACCTTTCTGCCTATGGCATGGAGGACATCTGAGTAACCCCTCAAGGTTGTCACACCTTTGTTGACTAGAAAATCTGATAAAGCTTTCTTCTTAGATAGAGAAAAAGCATGGTATAATAGAAAGGGCAAGCACTTTCTGAAGTCAAAAGAGCTGGGTTTGGGTCCTGATCCTAGCTCCTTTTAGCTGTATTATTATGAGCTAATCACCAAGCTTCTCTGGGAGTCGGTTTCCTCATATCTAGAACAGGGACAGTTATAATCAAAGCATCTTCCATATGGCAGTGTAAGGCTCAATAGATATAATATATGTAAAGCACTTTGATAACTTTAAAATATGGCATAAATGGTCACCAGGGGAATTATGGGTATAGAACAGAATCTTTTTTTACCTCAATTATACATAGTAACTTTATCATTTCATTAACTGCAGTACTAAAGATGTTGTGAAAGGATACAGATTAATAACCAAGGGTGTGACAGGAGTTCAAAGGAATTTTTAAATCCAATTCAAATAGGGCAGTAAGATCAGGAGACTGAAGTCCAGGAAGAAGAAAAGCAATTCAAAAGACATTAAAAAATGCTCAAGGTCAGTTCAACAAGATGGCTGACTAGACATTTTCTTTCAATCCCCACTAATATGAAAAAGGAGGAGAAGGAAGAGAAGAGGAGGAGGAGGAAGAGGAGGAGGAGAAGAACAAGAAGTAGTAGTAGAAGAAGAAGAAGATGAAGATGATGATGAAGATTATGAAAATGACAAGCATGACTTAAGCACAAAAATAGAGAAATTATAGCAGAATCTACAAAACAAGAAAGCAAGAAATCCGATGATGTAAGAGCCTTATGAATTAACACTGTAGTACACTAATCTTTAAGGTATTCACTCAGCTCCCCTCCCTGCCACCCTCCATATTCTCACAGAGTACACAAACTTAGCCATAGGTTTAAACCTGGGACCCATGTTGGAATTCCTCTCTTACTTCAGAGACTTTGTTATAGCACCCCACACCCTGCCCATTATTTACTCCATTGCAACAAACAATACACACACACACACACACACACACACACACACACACACATACTGACTGCCCAGACGTGTAAGGGGAAGTCAGAGGAGGACAAATTGACTTCCTTCTTTCTGAGATGGCTTCTAGATTAGGGAATCCCAAGCCTGCTGAAACTTTAAATAGAACACCCAAACTACTTTCCTACAATTTTCAAAAAGTGGCAGAATTTGATTTAGTCTAGGCAGAAAAGGAAGTAAAAGAGCCAGGGACAAAATTGGTGGATGGGGCTAATCTGAGTGGCTGTACCAGGCTGGAAGAAAAAGGGACTGAAATTCAAGTAGCACCTGTCCTGTATTCCGCAGAAATTGCTTAAGGCAGAGACTGGTAAAAAGTAGATATCTAGGTGGGGCAGTAGATAAAGCAATGGGTCTGGAACAGAAATACCTGAGTTCAAATCAAACATCAGGCACTTATTACCTATGTGACCCTGGGCAGGTCACTTAACCATTCATTGTCTGCCTCTGATTCCTCAACTATAAAATGGACATCACAATAGTACCTCCAACAGAGGGTTTTTGTGAAAACTAAATGAGAAAATATGTGTAAAGCACTTCACATGGTATCTTGCATATAGTAAACACTTAATAAAGTTTTTGTTTTTTTTGTTTTTCCCATTCACCCAATGTAGGAAAATGTTAAGGAAACTTTGCAACTAGTCCCAAGATATACCTCTCCTCAAAAGGGGAAGGAGTCAGAAAATAAAGACATGAGGAAACAAGGATATAAAAAAGGCTAAAGCCACCAAATATTTCAAGAGGAAGAAAATTAAATTTAAACCCAGAGTACAAACAGACTAATTAATAGAGAGAATACAAAAGTAAGGAGTAGCTAGGTGTCACAGTGGATAGATTGCTGGACCTGGACTAATCTTCCTGAGTTCAAATCTGGCCTCAGATACTTTACCAGCTGTGTGAATCTGGGCAAGTCATTTAAACCTGTTTACCTCAGTTTTCTCTTCTGGAAAATGATCTGTAGAAGAAAAAGGAAAATCCTTCCAGGATCTTTGCCAAGAAAACCCAAAATTAGGTCATGAAGAGTCAGACACAACTCAAACAACTGAACAACTAAAATTAGAAGGAAGGATTAATACTAAAATATTAGAAAGATTACATACTTCTCTAAATAAATATAACAAGACAAAGGAAATTGAAGCAATTCCTGATGAAACACAAAACCCTGTGAAATCCCAAAAGAGCAAGGGATAATTAGATTTTCAGAATTGTCCAGAAAATAAATGGAAAAACATGGAAGTCAGAAGATAACAAATATCAGAATTGATGGCCTGCAATAGCAGAAATAACTTATAGACCAGAAAACGTTGAAACCCCAGAGGTGTCTCTTCAAAAAGGTGAAAGGGAGAACAATATATTTGGAATAGAAATATAATGAAGCGAATAAAAATCTGAAAGAACAGAAGTAAAAGGCAAAAGTCTTAAAAGAACACATGATCTCTGTTCAAGCAAAAACCATTAATCTTGAAGACAGAATTTTCAGAGACAATTTACAGATCACAAGTCTCCCAAAATAACATGACAAATTGAAAAACCTGCACCCTGTGATGCAGGAAATAATTGAAGAAAACTGGCTAGAAATTCTGAATATGAAAACAAGTAGCAGCTGAAAGAATCCACAGATCACTTGTGAGAAAAGAGAACAAAACAAAAACCCATGCTGCCAACTCCAAGACATATAGTGATTAAATTTAACAATTCTAACAACAACAAACATCAAGTTCTGCAAGCATTCAGGAAAAAAAAAACCTTCAGTTAGAAATAAAAAGAAATTTTAATAACACAAGACTATGCTGTACCCACAAGAAACTACAGAAAAGAATGGGATTGTATACTCTGAAAAGGGAAAGAATTTAAGGAAAAAGTGGTATGTTCAACAAATTAGAATGAAAATATTTCAAGCATTCTTGTGGGGGGATCACAGACTCGAGAATATTTGACTTACAAATACTTCAAACAAAAATAATACAAAAAAAAAATACAACTGCAAGGAAAGTAAATAATGAAATAAATTACCCAATCTCTGGAGATTACTATTAGAAAAGAAAGAGAAAGACTGATTTTTGATCAAAAAATAAAAGGAACTATTAAGATTTTTAAGTGTACATTAGATGATAAAGATGAAAATGAAATTTAAAGAAATCCAAGAAGTTATGATGGCAAAGAAAGCATAAAAGGCCATGTTCTAAATCCTACAATCATACTGCTGGTAAATCAGAGCATTTTGCCTAACTAACATGCAGTATAGAAGAGGCATATAAAGGGAAAGGGGAAGTGGATATAATCTAATCAATTCCATGAGTGAACAACAAAGAAAGACAATTTTTTTTTAGTTTTCAGCAAAAAGAGAGGCTATAGGAAATGGAAAATATGGGAGGAGGGATTTAAAGAGTGGAAGCAAAAGGGGAAGCATTCAATCCAATTGAGTAAGGGGTCCCACTACAAAGCATTCTCATGAAAGAAGAAATATATATTCATATTAGGAAAGGTTAATCATCCCTTGGATCTAATATGGGAGGAGCAAGTATACAGCTGGGCAACTAGGAAGGCAACATTGAATAGAGTATTAATCCTGAAGTTAAGAAGACTTATCTTCCTGAGTTCAAAAATCTGGCATCATGACCCTATGCAAGTCATTTAATCCTGTTTGCCTCAGCCCCTCATCTATAAAATGAGCTAGAGAGGGAAATGGCAAACTATTATCTTTGACAAGAAAAGCCCAAATGGGGTTACAGAGTCAGACCCAATTGACCAAAAATACGGTATGCAAGATAGACCACTTTCTCTAAGACAAATTTATATATTCTTGGACCATGGTCTCCCTCAGGAGAAAGTAAATAGGAGCTCTTCAGAGCAATACCACTCAGAGTGTGGGAAGACAATTAATAAGAAATGAGGTCTCATGATAAATAGGAAGGAAATAATCAATGTGGAAAGCAGAGAGTAGAAATGGACCCAGAATTAGAAGATGGAGTAATTTTTACCACTGGAATGATTATATCCTCATTATTTTTCTCATGAATTTTTATTTTCAAAAGTGAGGCAAAATAAAACAAAAAATGAATGACAGGCAAGATATAAAAAGGCAATATTACAGAAATTGTTTAGAAGAGAGAGTTTGTTTGTCTTGTTTGGCATCTTGGCATCTCAAAAACTTTAAATACAATTTTTTTTTGCTTTTTGAAGGGGGGAAGGTAGGGCAATTGGGGTTAGGTGACTTGCCCAAGGTCACACACCTAATAAGTGTTGAGTGTCTGAAACTGGATTTGAACTCAGGTCCTCCTGACTCCAGGGCCGATGCTCTACTCACTGTGCCAACTAGCTGCCCCTAATTACAAAAATATTAAAGAAGGAATAAATAAAGATGTAGACTCTAAGTCAGAGAATAAAAAATTCAGAAGAGAATTAGGAGAAAAAGTTTCAAAAATCTTAGGATAAATGTATAGAAAAAGAAAAAAAACTACCAAAAAGTTAGTTTTTTGTGAGGAAAATTGGGTTGAAAAACTGGTGGAAATAGAAGAAAGTTTGTGGAAATGGTCTTGCATCAAAGTGTGTGTGTATGTTTTTTTTGTTTGTTTTGTTTTTAATGACAGCTAGGCAGCTAGGTGGTGTAGTTGACAGGGTACTAGACCTGCCATTAGGACAACTTGAGTTCAAACCTGGCCTCCTACTATATAGCTCTGGGTGAGTCACTTAGCTTTTTTCTATCTCAGTTTTCTCATCTGTAAAGATAATAATAGCACCTATTTCCCAGGAATGTTGTCAGGATAAAATGATATATTTGTATAATGCTTCACAAAGCTCAGAGTGCTACATAAACACTAGCTATTATTGCAAGAAACACAATAAAAATACAAACACATACATATAGTAACAATGAGGTATTAGAACAACATTTCTTATAGATCAAGTAAATCGAAAACAAATTGGGAGCTGCAATCTTGCTGTCAGAAAAAGGAAAAATTAAAATTCAAAATACAAGCAAAAATAAACAAGAAAATGACAATATGTTTACAGTGACCATAGACAATTAACTAATATTGATATTAAACATATGCTTCAAAAGACATAATATCTGAATCCATAAAGGAAAAAGTTAACTAAATTTTAAAAATACATAATAAAATAATACTAAGAGATACTAATGTTTCCCCTGTAAGTACTGAAAAAGTCTAACAGAAAGATAAACAATGGGAAATTGTAGAATTGAAGAAAGTGTTCAAGAATTTAAAGTTAAAAAAAAAAGTTATGATGCTTTTTGAATGGGACCACAGAACAATATACATATTTTTCACTGTGATATAGCACTTTTTTATAAAAAGTGATCATGTATTAGGGCACAGTGTACAATTACATGTTAAAATGTAGAAATTCTAAACACATCCTTTATAGGTTATGAAACATTAAAAACACTAATCAATTCAGGGAGCATGAACAAAAGACCCAGACCTAAATAGAGACTCAATAATGAAATAACAAGTGAATCAAAGAACCAATCATAAAAACAATTAGCAATTGTATGAAATTAAATGATAATGATGAGACAAAATGCCAAAATTTCTAGTTTACAGGGAAACTAAAACAGTCTTTATGCAGAAAAATTATACATTTCTAAAAATACGTGCTGAGGTGCCTAGGTGGCGCAGTGAATAGAGCACTAGCCCTGGAGTCAGGAGGACCTGGGATCAGATCCGCCCTAAGACACTCAAACACAAAAAATAGCCTTGTGATCTTGGGCAAGTCACTTGACCCCAATTGCCCTCCAAAAAGCAAAAAACAAAAAAATAAAAATACATGTTAACAAAATAGGAAAAGAGAGCAAATTAACTGAATATAATTTTAAAAAATTTAACCAACAAATAAATGAACTCAAATTAAGCACAAATGAGTTAATCTTGAAAATTAGAAAAATCAGTTAATTGAAAATTAATAATTTTGGGGCAGCTAGGTGGTGCAGTGAGTAAAGCGCCAGCCCCAGAGTCAGGAGGACCTGAGTTCAGTTCCAGCCTCAGACACGTAACACCCACACACACACACACACACACACACACAAAACTAGCCGTATAACTTTGGGCAAGTTACTTAATTCCAATTGCCCTCCAAAAAGCAAAAAAAAAAAAAAAAGAAAGAAAAGAAAAGAAAAAAGAAAATCAATAATTTTGAAATTTAAAGACTAACCAAATTTTAAACCTTAATCCCACATGATCAAAAAGAAAGAATTCTAAGATTAAATAAAAAAATGAAAAATGAACAAGGTGAAATCACAACAAAACCAGGAGAAATAAAAAGAATTATCATAACCTACCCACTACATTCACTAATATGCCAACAAAACAAAACCCCACAAAAATTTTACCTTCAAATAAATAAAATATCTAGACTAACAGAATGTAAGATCAAGATCCTCATACTGAGCAAATTGTCAAAGACAACTATAGATAGGAATAGTTCATGTTGGAGGAGACCCAATAAGATAGGGGAAAAATCATTATTGGCATAGCTGTGTATTGGAATAAACATTCTAGCAAGCAATGTAGAATTGTACAAATAAATGACTAAAATATCTATGCCCTTTTACTAATGTTAAGGGCTAGGTGATTTGCCCCAGATCACACAGCTAGGAAATATCTGACGCAGAATTTGAAGATGAGTCTTTCTCACCCCAGGCCCAGAAAACTCCACCAAATAACTTTCCATAGAAAGAAGCATGGAAAGAGTCAAATGAATCAATACACAGTGAAGCAAGCAGATCCAAGAAAATAATATACACCACGACTACAGTAACAACTAATAGCATTTAAATAGCATTTTAAGAATTTTTTTAAAGCAATAGGGGTTAAGTAACTTGCTTGGTTACACAACCAGGTGTTTCTGGGTGGGTGCTAAGTGTCTGAGCCTGGGATTCGATTCCCAGGTCATCCCGACACTGGAGCCGGTACTCTTACTCACTGTGCTACCTGTCCACCCCGCATTTTAACATTTTTAAGATGCTTTATAATTATCTCGTTTAATTCTCACAACAATCTTCAAGGTGCTATTATTATCACCCCCATTTTACAGATGGAAAAACTGAGGCAAACAGAGATTACATGACTTGCCCAGGGTCATAAGTGTCTGGGGCTAGATTTGAACTCAGGTCTTTCTGACTGCTGGCCTGACAGTCTATCCACTGTGCCACCTAGCTGACTACAATAAAGTAAATGGGAAGGAAAAAACCAAAACACCTTCAAACATTCAAAGGGGTGAAAATACAAAGAAAAAAGAGATATGAGCAGAGATTTCCCCTGTATCCTCTTTCCAGAGTCTGAGGTCCACAAGTATGGCCCACCCATATGATGTCAGAGTTTTTATGCTTTATGATTGTTATGTTGAACTTTATGTTGCTGAATATCTTTTACTTTTTTTAAAAAATAAAACTTTCTAATAATGGATAGATGACTCTAGGGGAACATGATGGAGGAGAGAGATGGGTGAAACATAAAAACAAAAGTTATTAACAAAACTTATCTTTAAAATGCCTAAGGCTTCTTCATCCAGAGACTGGGGTAAGGTATGCTAGGATTTGTATCACAAAAAATAATTAAAAGTGGCCCCTGAGTTTCTCAATTTAAAGGTCTGGAATGACTCCTTTCTGTCTGCAAAGGGAAAGCTTTTCTTTTTTATTTTTAATCCTCAATTTATTACAGCTTGACATATTGGGAGGGGGTGGGGGTGGGGAGCATTAGATTTAGAGTCGAAATTCCTGGATTCAAACCCCAGTTCTGTGACCTATTTGACCTAGGGTAAATCACATTCCCCCTCTGGTCCCAATTTTCCTCATCTGTGAAATGAGGGGATAAGACTGGATACATTGAGATCACTTTCAACTCCAGATATGTGTTCCCTTCCATTTTAGATCCCATGATCCTTCTCTGAAAATGGTGGAAAATCCTCAGGCCAGGTATCTCTCTAACGTCTATAGAATGAGGTAGGGTGGCTTCTATAGGAGACTACACATTATCTTCTTTTGGAGGTCAGCTAGTAGATCATTCCAATAATTCCCCAGTTTCCTTCCACTCTTAGGTCTTCACAACCCTGGCAGCACAGAGTCAGAACCCCTAAGGTCATGGCTTGGGTCAAGAACGGCCCAATGCTGTATCATGCTGTTGGGGGGGGGGGGGTGGAGCAGAGAGGCACTAGAGCACATGCAAAGGAATGCATGCCCTCAGGGTGACTGTTTTTCTTCAACTACTAAATAGGCTTACACAAATGAGAACTCTAAAAGAGCCTGTTCATTTTTATGATTGAAGGTACTCAGATAAATAGCTCCCATTCCACAAGGTCGGTGATTGATGGAGTTCATTTTATAAAACGATAATGCTTAAATGAAAAGATCCCCATGCCAGAAAATAACACACTTCCTTCCCAACTCCACCCTGCATCACTTCTCCCTCCCCCCCCACTATTGCCACCATTATAGAAATAGTAAGAGAATATATTCAAAACATCCAGATGACTTCAACACAGTCACCAAAAAATCATTCCTTCCACTGTAAGCACTAACCTTTGAGCTTTGAACAACAAACAGCTAATATTTATATAGTCTTAGGGTTTGCAAAAAAATTCTACATTACTACATTTTTCCTTACATCAACCTTGTGACACTTATTTTCTCAATTTTACAGGTAGGTAAACTGAGTTTATAAAGGTTACGTACCACATGGTAGGAATCCAGGTAGAGTCAGAGGGAGGATTTGAACCTAAGTCCTCCAGACTTCCAAGCCCAGCTCTTTTCCCACTATAACATACTTCTAATGCCCTCACAGTGCTCTCCACAAGCCATCACTTCTTCATCTTCAGATTCCACAATGAGAGTCCTCTGGTTTGTTTTGGATATCGGGACTTTTTCCATAACATAAGTCATAGGGAAAAATAGAATGTGAGGGAAGGGGAAGAAGTTTTTCTCCACACTGATCAAATTTCCACTTTCCTTCAAGCTGTATGAACACAACCTGAGGAGTGGCTATGGTTTGTTGGATCCAGGCCTGGGAAATTATGGAGTTCAGCCCAAAAGGAAATCAGCATCTTTGAGGATTCCAAACAACTGACAGACTAAAGCAGCTTGTTTTTGTCCTGCTTCTCACTTCTAATTTCTCTCAATCAATCAATTAATCAATCAACAAAGATAAATTGGTCTCCTGTTAAATGCAAAGCATTAGGCGAGGTATTGTGAGGGAAGCAAAGCAGATTGTAAGCTTTTCCCTGCCAAAAAGGAGTTCTTGATCTTTCTGGAGAATAAGACAGAAATACATGAAAAGGTGAGCCTTCATTTACTGAATGATTCATTCATCACTTGACAAGCATTTATTGAGTACCTACTTTGTTCCAGGAACAATGTTTGACAGATACCTACTATATTATAAGACCATATTGTCAATGCTGTAGGAAATATAAGAGATATAGTCCCTGCCCTCAAGGATCTTGAAGTTACTTAGACAAACAGCTCATATTACTCAAGGTCTGTGATTAATGGACTTCATTTTGTAAAATGAGAATATTTAAATGAAAAGATCTCCATTCCAGAAACTAACAAACTTTTTTTTCCTTCCTCTATCCTTGTATCACCACCTACCCTACCCCACCCCTCTCATATGATTCCCAGATACATAGCACATTTTTATTCTCCTATAATATCATCATCATCATCATCATCATCATCATCATCTTTTAAAGCACTAAAAACATCAGTAATAATCACAGACATTTACATAGAACAAAAGTGTAAAGTACTTTATATACATTTTTACATTATTTGCCCAAGTGAACTTTAGCTCTGTGTCTATAGGGGTGGGGGTAGAGAATAAGACAATAATCAGTCAACAAACATATATCCCCTATGAGCTCTAAGTATAGATATTTAAGAGGTGACCCCTTTTCCAATCCCAATAAGTTTACTCTGTCATTTTTAGTGCCATCGCAGGACCATTTGACTAAAGCTACTCCTTAGTGTAAGTTAGGATACCAGGCTCACTTTCAAAACATGATACAGATTTGCTTCTTCAACTAGGTTATGAGCTTCTTAAGGAGATCCCAGGGTTATGTATCCTGGAATCTTGTGTAAGGAGAAAAAAGATGGTTGATCTTTCTTTAAGCATGTATGGGCAATGAGGAGAATTTTTGTTTTTTTTTTTGAGTGGGGAAGGCAGGGCAATTGGGGTTAAATGACTTGCCCAAGGTCACATGGCTAATGTGTCAAGTATCTGAGTCCGAATTTGAACTCCGGTTCTCCTAACTCCAAGGCCAGTGCTCTATTCACTGCACCACCTAGCCACCCCCCAGAGGAGAATTTTTAGTGACCTTCGAGCAATGTGTTATGTTGGTGCCATGGAACACATATAGACCAGTGCCTTGCACATTGTAGGTGTTGATTAAATGTTGATTGATTGATTGACTAGAGGTTCTGAAGCTTTTTGGTGCTGGTTGTCTTTGGTGGTTTGGTAAAGTCTACAGTACCTTTCTAATAATACAATTTTTAAATAAATCAAATAAAATGCATAATTACAAGGTTACCTTTTTGTAAAACTTCACCATTAGGTGATATGTAAAAAGGGCAGTTTGGTCTCTGTTTTATAGAAGAAAGTGAGAAGTCAGTCAATAATGGTCAAAGTAAAAGCTCTAAGTAATAATAGGTAGCATTTATACAAAGCTTTATGTTCTGCAAAATGCTTACAACTGTTATCCCATTTGATCCTCACAACAACCCAGTGATGGAGGTGCTATGATTCTCCTCATTTTACAAATAAGGAAACTGAGGCAGACAAAGGTTAAATCATTTGCCCAGAGTCACACAATTAGTAGATGTCTGAAGTTGGATTTGAACTTGGGTCTCTCTGACTCCAAGTCCCTTCTATTCACATGAAAGTCAATACAGCACCAGAGGTATAGTTGGTCTTTGAAAATGAAGGAGAGATAATAACAATAATCTACTGTGCCATCTAATGAGGCTGGTGACATAGAGTATACTGAGGCATCCTGCTTTTTTGAGTGTATTCCTGGAGTACGATGGAGCGCCTCCTAAAAGTTATTAAACTCAACTATCCACTTCTGATAATACCTGAGGGGGGACAGGGAAGAGGGCAGCAGCAAGAGGAGTAGCAGGATATGATATTATGGGAAGGTAACAAAAAGCATTTCTAAGGATTACAAAACCCTGGGGCAAAAAAGGACCTTGTAGATGGTGGCTTTGTGACTATTAACAGTTGAAGGTAGGAGATTCAAAAGAGAAAAGGAGATTTAGAAAACTGATAAGAAACTGACTAAGAATATGTCTGAGAGAGAAGGGGATTGTGATTTCTGGACCATGGCTTAATACATAAGAATGATGGGCTCCTGGCCAGGGATGATGTGCACCTAATGAGGGCCAGTAAAAATATATTTGCCTGAAGTCTTACAAATTCAATCAAGAAGATGGGGGAGGTAGAAAAATGCCCACATAAATATGACAAGCCTTGTAGCATAGAAAATAGCAGGTTCTAAATAGGAAAAAGGATAGCTGAAGAGAGAACCCAAAATTCATAGGAGATAAATTCCAAGAAGAGGGACAACAATAAAACCAAAAGGCTGCAGATGTCTATGAACAAATTCACAAAGCAGAGCTAATAAGTAAGTCAAACGAGAGAGGCTAACGAGAGGAGGTAAATTTGACCTAGGGGGCAGGACTCACAGCTGGAATATAGCTCTAGAAGGTTATAATTTGGCGGATTTGGGGGTAAGGGAAGGAGTAGAACAGATTGAAGGAGGATACAGTAACATTTTATATTAAACAAGGAAATGTTTTACATGTATAAACTATATTGGATTGCTTATCATATCAGGGAGGGCATAGGGGAAGGAGGAAAGGAGGGATAGAATATGGAATTCAAAACTTTAAAAAATGTTTTTAAAATTCCTTTAACATGTAATTGGGGGAAAATAATATATTTTTAAAATTGCATATTAAAACTATATATTCCTGTGAGGTGATCAAAGAAACATTTTGTAGAGCATTTGGCTAAAGGTCAAGGCAAGGAGAGGGAAAAATGTTGTTGTTGTGGGAGTATACCAGGTAGACAGAAAGAGAAGATAGATAAAGATTCTAGGAGAAAAATCATAAACTTAATAAAGAATATGATAGCAGAAGCCACAGTAGAGCAGATGATAAATTTATCATCTGTCTTAAAAGCAACTTAGTCCTTTACAAATTGAAAGTGACAGAACTGCTAATTGGGACTTCATTCTGAAGAAGAAGGAGTAATGACCACTGAAGTAGAAATGCTAAGAATCTTAGGGACAAGTAAACACTATTTTGGGGCACAGTGGATAGAGTGCTGATCTGGAGCTGAGAAGGTCTGAGTTCAAATCTGACCTAGATATTTACTAGCTGTGTGACTCTGGGCAAGGCACTGAAATCTGCTTCAGTTTTATCATCATCAATAAAATGAGATAGAGAAGAAAATGGCAAACCACTCCAGCATCTTTGCCAAAAAATACTTCCCCAGAGCTCATGATTGAGGGATAGGGAATAACCTTGTGATTCCTGTTTGTACAGACAACTCCCCTCCCTCTACCGTGAAGGTCAGAATCATCTGTGTTACTTATAGTTTTGGGAAGTTCTCTAGAGCACTGAGAGATTTAAAGACTCGCTTAGGGTCACACAGCCAGTAAGTGTCAATAATAAGACTTTACCCTAAGAGTCCCCCACTAAGAGGTCAATTCTTTATCCACTATATCACATTGTATCTCTTCTTGGCAGAGAAAGAGATGAAACCCAGGTATATTCTGACTTGCACCCTATATTTTAAGAGGACAGATTTCAAATCATTTAGAGGATTATTATTCCATAGTTTAATATTATTCCAGGGAATTCAGCCCAAGAAGGATGGAAGTTTGCTTTTTTTTTTTTTTTGGAGGGGGGAAGGCAAGGCAAATGGGGTTGTGACTTGCCAAAGATTGCACAGCTAGTAAGTGGGTCAAGTGTCTGAAGTTGGATTTGAACTCAGGTCCTCCTGACTCCGGGGCCAGTGCTCTATTCACTGTGCCCCCTAGCCACCCCAGGATGGAAGTTCTTAAGAATGAAATTCAAAAAAGACAGATGAGGAGGAAAAAGGAGAACTGAACAGAAACCATAAAGTTGTATATAATAGATAGATGCAAACACAAATAACTAAGGATAAATACAAGAGTACCCATCCCTCCACAAATGATCTAAGACTAAGAAATTACTTCACAGGATGGCAAAAAGGGAGAAGTCTTTTTTTTTCTTTTTGCTATTTGGGGGGCAAGATAGGAGAATCAAATAAAATAATGCTTAGGTGTTCATGTGATAATAAAAAAAGGATAACAATTTGGATGTTGCTTTTTTTTTCCTTCTAAAGAAAACTACCTTCAGACTGAGAGAGGTAGAATAATAACATTTAGCATAGATTGGATAGCCAAGATAAATGGGTAGCATATAGCCGCCTTCAGTAAGTTCACATTGCTATTCCTGGTTGAATTAAATCCTTAGTTACTAAGAGAAATAGCAGGTAGCTTCTCCATTGCTGATATTCAAAATGAATAATGGATAATGGAAGAAGTGTCACAGCACTGGAGAAGGACAAATGTGGTACTAATCTTTATGAAATGGTAGAGAGTGTAGTTTGCACACAATAGGTCAGTTAGCTTAACTTCCCCTCCTGGCAAAATTCAAAAATATTAAACAGCTGGTTTGTTAAGCACTTAGGAAAGCAGTGAGCATTCAAATCCAACATGGCCTCGCCAAGAACAAGTCATGCCAGACTAACCTTATTTCCTTCTTGGCAGAGTTACTAGACTTGTAGATCAGGAGAATATTGTAAACATAGGATACTTAGATTTTAACAAAGCATTACACCACTCATGTCGTTCTTATGAGCAAGATAGAAAGGTATGGAACAAATGATAGTACAATTGGTTGTATAGTACAATAGTGTTATAGTACATTTGCAGTTAGTATCAGTTGAGTAGGAAAAAGGCATGTAGGGGGAAGCTTGATGTTAACTTGGAGGGAGGTTTTTAATGGAATATCCCATAGATTTATCCTTGATCTCATGCTTTTTGACATTTTTTTTTTTACCAATGCTATACAAAAAGGTATGAAATGCATGATTATCAACTATGTATATGACATGGATTGATGTAATAGATATTTAAATTTGAAGGGGCAACTGTAAAGTTAGAGTTCAAATTTGAGTTAAAAAAAATCAACTTGACAAATGTAAGGTGGGGGATATGTGGTTGGAAAATAGTTTCTGTGAAAAAATAGGTGGGAGTTTTAGGAGCTAAAGTTTCACTGTGATTGACCAGAGTGACAGAGCATCTTAAATATCCATAGATAACCCACTGACATAGCATCCTAAAAAGTTAAAGCTAACCCAGCAGCATTGAGAAGTGGAGTGCTCAGAATGAAGAGGGGAATTATTCCACTCTCCTTTGCCTTAATTGGATTACATCTTGAGTATTATTCCCTAGGATTCTGAGTAACATTTCCTATACTTTGAAATAGATATCTATAGGGGCAGCTGGTGGTGCAGGGAGTAAGAACATCGGCCCCAGAGTCGGGAGAACCTGGGTTCGGTTCTGGCTTCAGATACTTAACACCCACACACAAAAAAAAATGACAGTGTAACCTTGAGCAAATTACTTAACCCCAGTTAATTAAAAAAAAAAAGAAATAGATATCTATGTTTCATTCTGGTCTCAGAAATGCACAAAGAAATCCCATGTAGCTGATTTAAATTTATCATTACTATTAATTCAGCAGAACCATGTCATAAAATGTTCCCTGCATAATTCTTCCCAATTCTTGATGGTGGCCAAGCAGCATTGTTTGTAATATATGGCTGAAAGGTATTACAATTATCTCTGCCTCCACACTGTTCCACCCTCTCCCAGTCAAAGCATAAACATTGCCAAAATCTGATAGAATTTCAGCATCCATGGGTGACCAAAATGAGATTCACATAGGATTTAGCAGAATCACATGGTAATTATAAGAATTGGGCCTGGTGAGATCTTGAATTATGTACCTGCTGTACCAGTGAATCATAATTTAGGAGCTTTTGATTTAAACCTTAAAGGAAGAGAATGAAAATTAGAAGCAGAAATACCTGTGCTGTTTCTGGCAAGATCTAAGATCTGAAGAACAGAGGGTTTTTTCCCAGAATTTCTTAAATCTGGGATCTGAAGGTAGGAGATAGGGTATCTACTGACTTTTCCCCATCTTAAGGTAATGTGGGAAAGGGGAAAGAACACTCTTAGCCAATTGGTTCAGGAAAAGCTTTGTGGAGAAAGAGGAACTTGATCTGAACCTTGAAGAAAGAGGATTCTGAAAATCACAAGTAGTGAATGCTCATCAAGTGGACTATCTCATTGCATGGAGGCAGGAAATTGCATGTTGATTTAAGGAAACAAGTAGCTGTCCAGCTTAACTGAAACACAGTGTGCATGATAGGGACTGACTAGCATAGTAACTTGAAGATTGATTTTAGAGGATCTTAACTACCAATCTGGGAAAACACTAGTTATTCACATAGAAATAAGCAAGTGTATAAAAAATGCAGAATATGATATGAATTTAGATGGTCAGCCCATTAAGTTCACCAGTACTTAACCTTGCTATCAACACTTAGTTTTTACAGATGAACAACGAAGAGGTGGAGAACTAAAGAGAAGATTGGACTGGATCACATATGAGAAGTTAAACAGTACATTCAGTATTTCTAATCTGCTCATTGCCACAAAACTACATCTTTATAACATCATTATTCTCTTAGTGATGCTATATGATTGAGAATTATGGAACATCAAGATCTCAGGAGAATCAAAGATATGTTATCCAAAGGGGAAAAGATACATGATGAGCTTAAGCAGGCAACAGCATATTGCTGATGATTATTTTGAGCACAAATGATAGCATAAAAGACATCATCAAGGATGCATATAACTGGAAAAGGTTATAGGCTGGTAATGACATGAGAGTAGAAGATAACAGATGGACAACTTAGGTTTTAATTACATTGGTATCCATGAAATATTATAATAGAGAGAGGAAGACCTCCAGTGCATTTGGTAGATTCTTTACATGGGAGTTATAGTAGAACGCGGACAAGAATGACCCAGAAGGAGAAAGCCTGCTTGGACTGGGATATTCACTATTTAAGCCTGAGACCACAGTGATGAAATCATGGACCCATAAAAATACCTATTTATCAAAGTACACGTAAATGTCCTTGATGTTGCCTTCCATTTGACTTCTTTTACATGTCATCATTAATATGCTACAGTCAACTTATACCCACCATGCAACTTTCCATTGCCCTTTGGGTCTGCTGTAGTTTCAATTCTTCTGAGATCATAATGTTCTATGACTCATTGCTATATGGCATCACAGTGAGAATATTGATGTTTAAAATTATAAACTTTTGTGGCAACAGGCAGCTAAGGATGATTAAAAGTCTTGTGCAATTCCCAAATGTGAATTGTTCCAATCTGTTCCTCCTATTTAATTCTAGGTCTAGACTAGTATCGGTATGTTGTATATGTCCAGGAAAGAGCACCAGAATCACAGTCACACTTATCTCTTACTGTCATCCTGGATAGGTTCCTCAAACTCTCTGAGCTTCAATTTTTTCATCTGTGAAACGAGGTCAATATCCCCAATATATATGATAAAAGATTGTGGTAAGGTTATATGAAGTATATGTCAAACCTCAAAATACTATATAAATGTCAACTATGAGTGGGTTACCTAATCAATTGTTTAAATCTGAATGCTATATACTTTTGATCAACTTTATTTTTTTCTTTTTTTATGAAATCCATAATGGATAATATGATAATCTCTTGAGAACAAATGGATCTCACTGAAGAAGCCCCTATGACGATGTGAGAATCAATGTAATCAGCACAATGGAATTCATGAATGAGATCATCTGGAAAATCTTTCCATGAAATGGGAATCCTCCTCTTTGACTTTTAGAAGGACTCTTGTAAATACTTTAGGTGAACCAATGTATTTCTGTTTTATGTCTTTGTCTGTTGTTGCTGTTGAATGAAGTAATTGCCATTATGGTATTCTGTATGATGGAAGCTTCTATAATTTGGGCTTATTCTTAGCAGGTACCTTGTATGGTATTATTATATGAGTTTTGTTTTTTTTCTGGGGGAGTGGTGTTATTTTTAAGAGGGCTTCTATTTGGAGTGAGGAGTTAGTGGGTATTAAATTTTTTTTAAAGAAAAGAAAAATGCATCAAGAAACCTTTAAAAAATACAAAATAAAAACAGTCCCTGAAAACTCCAGCAGGACTTGTCCAAGGTGGGACTACTTCACATCAGTGCCCCATTCCATTACTCCTTTCACCATTGCTTTTTTTTTTTTTTCCTGAAGCTCTTCCCTCTCACTGAATTAGGCAGATGTTACCAGTCACTGCTTATCATCTTGGACCCTTTCATTCACCATAGACTCTTCTTGGATCTTTCTGTAACCCTAAATCTGTGGCTCCAAGTGTCCTTTGTGCCAGGGCCTCCCCTTTATCTCTCCCTACCTGCAGTTTTCCTTAGTTCCCAATAGATAGCAATGATGCATTATCCAAAATACCAGCTGTCTATAATAGCCCATTCAGAAATGACACTTTGAAGTCTCTATTTACAACTCAAAACACACTTGCAGACCAAAGTGCTTCAGTTTCTGAAACCTTCATTTCCACTCTGTTTCCCATGACCCCCAGCCTCATGAGTATATGACCTATCTCCAGGATTAGGGGAAGCATCTCTTCTTTCCCTTAGTATGTGGTCTCTTTCCCCATGCGGACTTTTGGTTATTTCTCATTGTGTGTTCTTTCTCTCTCCTGGCATTGAAGCAGTACAGGTTCTGCTACTCACATCTCCTAGAGGAAGAATTCTTAACATTTTTGTGTCATGGATTCCTTTGGCAATCCATGTACCCCTTTTTCAGAGTAATGTTTTTAAAGGCTTGAAGTACAAAGGAAATAAATTATATTGAAATGCATTTACCAGGAAGAAATGCATTTGTCATTATTTCTACATTCATAAGGAAACTGAGTCAACCAACTTTCCCAAGCTCTCACAGCTAAGGAAGTGGCAGTTCTGGAACTTGACTCCAGATCTTCCAGTTCCAAGTCCATTGGTCTTTCCAGTTCTCTTAACTTCTTGCTGAAAAGGAGTTACTTTTGATGTACAAAGCAGTCCTTCGTCCCTAGGCTACTTCTGAATCACCCTTTTCCTCAGCACAAAAGAAATGTGAATGGGTTATTGTGCTCTTATCATCTACTGTGACAAAGGGACACACCAGTTTTGCAACATTTGAAAGAATTAAAAAGCATAAAAACAAACCAAGGAGATACCAACTTCATTCTCAAGCATCAGGGGCTGGCACTACTAGGAGCAAAGGGGAGCTTTTCTAAGACCAGCTCCAAAGGCAATTTCATTTTCTTTAAAAATCTCAATATATTATAGTAATTAAACTGCTTCATGATCTAATCAAAGTCCTATGAGGTTTAATGAATGTTTGTAAAGTTTTTCACAATCTTCCATCAAGAGGGACTAGGAAAGTATAAAGAATCATTATTTTTATCACTGATGCCATCTTCAGCAGTTTACTTTGCTTGAATTTGTTGATTAAACCCAGCTATGACCAAGCAGAAAGTGAGTCTAGCTTCATTCTTGCAATGCAGTTCAAGAAGTTCAGCTTTTCTTTCTTTCTGAAAACTATAAACCTGGATTCTCCTGCAATACTATTTGGGCTCTCTAAGAATATGATTTTCCAGGGGAAGAAGTCCTTCAATGGAAAGAAGCCATAAGGCATCCCCTATTAGTCCCATTTTTCAGCTAGCTCTAGATCAAATGATATGATTAAAGAGAATGATGGGAAAACCTCACCTCTGATCAAAATCATGTCTTCTATTACCCTATTCTGGTGCTTGAAACTCCACCCTCAGAGATTAAGTTCATGACAAATTCATCCCTTCATGAAGCCTTCTCTGAATACTTCATCCCACACCAGACACTCCATCCTTTTATCTGACCCCTTTATGGTTTATTCCACTCATTTGACATTTAGCATATACCTTGTGATATCATTTTTTGTATTATTATTTCATTCTCTTATTGTTCTTTAACTTTTCTCCCCAGCTAATTGTAAGCTTCTCAAGAAATACATTTGTATTTCCTTGGCATATAGCACAGAGCTAGGCCTGTAAGTGCATAATATACATTTTTTTTGAACTGATTGAATAAAAATATTTTGTCTTAAAAGCTTTCTAGCTTTCAACAGCCCTCTAAAAAACTACAAAAACCCCTAGGAGAGAAATACCACTTAGCTAACAGCTAAATCTCTATGAATTATTCTAGGTTCCCATTGGAAATGGAGAAGGAATAGATATCTCACTAGAGAAAATTTACCCCTCAAAATGGAAAGGGACACAGAAAGTGGATAACTGATTGAATTAACCACAAAGTTCTACTATTTCAGACTTTTTGCCTAGGCCAACTTGGGTTGTACTTTATATATTAGTAATTTATAAAAAGAGATGTTAGCACCAGGTCCAGGAAGTAACTGTCATAGTCAGTACTGAGACCAGGGTAAAGTAGCAAAGTCAGCACAGTTGGGCTACATTGTGTTACCACTGTGATATCATCTTGGAGAGTTATTACTAGGATGTTCAAATGGGGAGAAAAGTTGGTACTAGTTGTGAGTAGATTTAATAAGTCTGACTGAGTATTATACCTTTAGTTGGCTTGGATTATTCACAAGAGTAAAACAGAGGTGAGCTTCTGGGGCTTGGATACATTGTTTGTCTTTTCAGAGTAGGAATTTCTCTGATATTTGTCTGTGCTCATGTGTGGCTATGTGTCTATGTGTGCATCTATGTCCATGTCTACATCTATGTCTACCTCTACGTCTACCTCTGTGTCTGTGTCTGTGTCTATATCTATGTCTGTTTCTGTGTCTTTGTCTATGTCTGTAACTATTTACCAAATAGTAGGGAGGCCACTAGGGCAAAATGTGTGAGAACAAAGATGTCCTTTCCCTAGATACCTAGTGTTTGGAGAGGGTTCTTGGGATAGTACCCCAAAGAACCAGTTTTCCAGGAACATCTAAATCTATAATGAGAAGACCTTTCAGAGATAGCCTCAGATTCATTTCCGATTAAGTATGTGTTTTAACACTCTATCCCATCACTTTATGTGGAATGTTTGAATGACCATTATAGTTACCATTTTGTATATAGTTACTTTATATTGTGAGCTCCTGGAGAGGGAGGGGGTTATTTTTTGCCTTTTTTTGAATCCCTAGCATTTAACACTGGGCTTGGCACAAAGTAGTACTTAATAAGCACTTGTTGACTAAATGACCTTGAAATTGGTAAGAAAGAGGAATGCTATCATCTGTCAACTTTTAGAAGGTTTCCCTCTGCCTTACCAAAATTTGGTTGTCTCCATGTGTCCTTTTTCCGTGTTCATTTTCTTCTTTGTATTTTTTTCCATATAAGCTTCATCCAAAAGTAAGACCATCATAGAATCATAGTCATTGGATTTGAAAGTTAGAAAAGACATTACAGTTCACCTTTTCAATAGAAACCTATTACCAACAAATGGGTTTCTCTCAACAAATAGCCTCTCCTTGAAAACTTCTAGGAATGGAAAACCTTGCTTCCCAAGCCAATCTCTTCCATTTTTGTCCTTAAAATCAATTGAAATCTGTCGCTTAGCAACTTCTATACAGTGTTGCAAGATCTCCTTTCTGGAGTCAGAACAAGACAAACCATTCTTTTATACAATAACTCTTCAGATATTTGAAGACAGGGGTAATGGTAATTTTAAGACCCCTTTGTTTTGGCAAAGGTAGCAGGTACTTAGCACTTAGTAATTGATCAAGACTCTGGTGGGGAAACAGAAGGTATGAACTCCTGATTCCTGAAAATGGTTGGCTGAAACAGGGAGTTAATGATGTGTGTATATAAGGAAAAGCCCCAGAGAGGCACAGTCAGAATTTCTTGGGACCAGCATCTGGTGGCAGAGCAGCTACAGAAGAGAGAATTGAGAACTGAGCCAGAATTTCTTGAGAACTTGTGGTGGTGGAGCTTTTTCTGAGCAGGAGCCCAGGAACACAGGTGACAGAGGAGCCCAGGAGCCCAGGAGAAAACTGAGGAAGCATGAGAGGGTTGCTGAGACTTTGTCTGTTTGTGGCTTGGTTGAGCCTTGAATTCCGGGGAGCAGAAATTGTGAAGGATCAGACATGAACTGGACCCTATGAACTTAAATGAAGAGCAGGACCTGCCCAGAGAACTGGACGAGGAATTGGGAGCTGTCTGCCATTGAACCCAGATGATAGTCTGGTGAATTCAGGTAGAATCTGGGACCATGGAAGGGGATCCAGGGAATCTGAGAACTGGCCCCAAGTCAAAATGAATAGACCTCTCCCTGGCTACTGAGTAATGATGAAATAATAGTTTACTAGTGACCTAGGGGTGGAAGGTCTGTATTTTCTATTGTACTTAGTGATTCATGATACTTAGTAATTGATTGCTGAATAAGTGACTGACTGAATTAACTTAAGAGTGCCCTATGAGTGGAAAACTTTGCCCCATGAGTGGAAGACTTTGACGATTGTACTTTGAGATGATTATTCTTCGTTCTAAATATTGTGACCACTTTGGTGAAAACTATGTGGCCATTTTAATGATAAGCTGTTTGTGAATATAAGTTGTAATATTGAGAATGCTGTAACTTGATTTTCTGTGAAAGTTTTGCTTTGATTTGTTATAGAATAGAGTGTTCACTATACTGTACAATCAGCATCTTAAAAGCTGTTCATAGTAGCAGTCCTCTGGAAAACTTCTGTTCATTGCATTACAGCAGGTCTCATAATGGCCCCTTTAAGTCCCCAAGTCTCTTGTTTCTTTACACCAAGTCACCTCAATTGTTTTAAATAATCACTATATAAAATGATTTCCAGTCTCCTAGTATTAAATACCTTATTCAGGACATGTTTTACCTTTCTTCAATTCTGTATAAATTTAATTGTTGGCAGCTGCAATTGGTTCTGACTTCTGGATATTTGGCAAAATACTGGTCAGTGTCCCAGCAATGATGGTCTTTATTCCCTTCTATATGATTTTGAAGAAGCCATAGTGACCTTTCTGTGTCCTCTTAAGTAAGAAGAGGACACCAAGCCATAAAATGAACTCACCAAAGGAAGTTTGACCACTTTGGTTACCATATTTTGCTGTCAATCTGATTCTTGCAGTATTTAATGCACTTTGAGAGAAGCTATCTTGGCTTCTTTGCTTTTAAAACAACAATTAGGAAGAAGAATTTTTCTTCATGGGGCAAAGTGAGTCACAGACCTATTAAATGTTACAGGTTCCCATGGAAAGTCATGTGTTCCAAATTTAGACTCATAAACGTTCTTCCTAAAATGTAGTCTTCCAAATCACACCCAATATTACTGATGTGATCTAACCAGGGAAGAGAACAAAAAGACTATTTCCTCATTTATTATAAAGATTATGCTTCTGTTAGTGTATCCTACAATCATGCTAGCTTTATTGCCTGCCCAAAGACATTGAGTTTATAGGCCCAGGTTTTTTTCTTTTTTAAAAAAAAGTGTTTTATTGATCATTTTATCCCATCTTTGTCCCTTTACAGGTCACCTCTCCCATTTTCCCATATAAAACCCCATCTTGTAACTAAGAAATAAAATAAAACAAAACATACAGGCTCACTGACCATGTCTGAGAAGACACACCTCATCCCACTATAATCCTCCACCTGTCTACCACAAAGAGAGAGAGAGATTTAATATCCCACTTTCATCCCAGTTCTTTTCTACATAAAGGTTGACTGACCATTCCCTCCCTGGTCCTCCTGCCCTGCCCATCTTGCACTTATGCAGTTGGTTTTTAAGACTAAGTTCAGGCCTTTACATTTATCTTTATTAAATTTCATCTCACTAGATTTGGCCCATCATTCTATCATAGTGAATTCTTTGGGGATCCTAATTCTGTCAGCCAACATATTAGCTATCCCTCTCAGCTTTATGTCAAATGCATATTTAATAACCATGTCCTCCATGCCTCTGTCCAAGTTATAGATGAAAATGCTGACAGATAAATATGTGGACAGGTGTCCTATGTTGACATATTGCATTATGAGTACATACAGCATTTCTGAATTTAATACTACTTTAAAACTTAGTTTCCTTTTCTGTAAAACATGGACAATAACACTTGTACTGTCTGTCTCTCAGTGTTTTTTAAGCAAAGCATTTTGTGAAGTTTAAGAATCATAAGTGCTTATGAGTTATCATTTTTATTATTATTATTATGCAAGTCTAGTTTTGCATGTAGATATTCTCTTTATGGGTTAGCTTCAGGAGAATGTTTACTTAACAGCACAGGTTTTCTTAATTAATGAATCTTCTTTGTGAGAAAGGATTGTGGGCGAAAGACCCAGAAACATTTGTTCAAAAATACCTTTGACTCCTTGTCTGAGAAACCAGCAGTACCCAAAAATAAAAGATTCAGCCTGGGGAAAAGATGTCTTCTCCGAAAAGAGAAAAGGCTGAGAACCAGGATTCAGTCTGGAGAAAGAATCTCCTCTTCTCTGAAAAAAAGAAAAGGCTGAGAACCAGGATTCAGCCTGGGGAAAGGATCTCCTCTTCTCTGAAAAGAGAAAAGGCTGAGATTCAGAAGGGGAGAGTGATAGATTTGACTCTGACCCTAACAAGCTGTGAGATTTTGGATAAGTCATATAACCAACCACTCAAATCCTTAAGTTTCTTTTCTCATTGAATAAGGACAATATTACCAGTTCAAACTTTGCTCCACTCCCTGATTTCTACTTCTTACTCTAGGAACAGTAAACAAATAGATAATACTGGGTTTTTTAGGAGCTTTCCTGAATGTATGACGATCAATTGCTCTCTGGCTTCATTCACCATCCCTGTGACACCCAGGCTAAACTCCCTTCCCTGGACATGACTCCCCGGTAAATGTGATCTTTCCCTAATACAATAAACCTCCTTGACAGAAAGGACTGTCCCACATCTGCTGCCCAGCACAGGGTCTGGCATAGAGTAAATTATTTTCATTCATTCATATCTCTTAGAATTCTTTTTGGTGATATATTAAAATTATTTGGGGGACGTTTAAATGCTTTACAAAGGTTAAGTAGCCTTCTTTGTTATAATTAAGCAGGAAATGGAAATCATAGAACCCAGTCTCTCAAAGTCCATTTGGGGAAGAGTTATTTTGCAAACTGGCCTGGGATCCCAGGATTCATTAAGATGGAGTGCATAGGAGACCTCTGGAACCAAATCAGAACTGCCAGAGGTGGTTCATTGTGGAGGTCGTGCCCAAGCCTCAGGGCCAGGGTCCTGGTAGATTCATCCTAGCGTGCCTGTTCTCCTAATGGAGAACCCCTGGGTGTCTTTCTCAGCCTGGGTTATATCTATCCTAGCTAGAAAGTGTCTAGCAAGAGCTCTCTCATGTGAGGCAACTGCTACAAGGTAACCCCTTTTTATATTTGTAGCAATTTAAAGTGACTCTGATTATGAAGGCTGGCTCTTAGCAGTTTCTTCATTGCTGGGAGAGGAGGCCCAAAGGCCCAATCCATTTTCTATCAGGCAGGGCAGGAAAAACCCATCTGGGCAAACCATTTAGCGAAATCTGGTTTATAGCAGCTGTTGTACATTCTAGAGTCTCCATATTTTTTCTGGCCTTGTTGTATTTTTATGTGTATTTGTAAAAACTTCTCATCTGCTGTTTCTTCTGTGCCCATGAATATATTTACTCCCCCCCTTAGCAAATCTCAGTTTCATCTGGGATTGTTCATAGAAGCATGCAGGCTTCTCTTAGTAATGATGAAGCTCCAAATATCCACCCCACCCCCCTTTTGGAAAACAGGTGCTATGGCAGGGTTGCAATCTTCTTTCTGGGTAAATTCTGTGTATTAAAGCTTAGGTATTTACACATTCTATTAACATTTTGGGTCTAGGGAAGTTCTGACTTTCCAAGAGTCTCTCCAAATCCCAGAAAAATGGAAACAATCTAAATTCAACCATGCTACTAAATGTTGATATTCCCCTCTCTCCCAAGTATCTGTCTCTTCAAAATGAGGGTCAGGACAGAAGCTGGCCACTTCAAACCCAATATGAAGGTGCCTTCTAGGTGTGATTCTGGTCTTCATGGAGCAAGCAGAGCTGTCAATCATGGTTATCTTTCTTCTATGGATAACCCTGACTTGATTCCCAAGGGAGCTGCTGATGAAGTTGGAAGTCACATTTCTGAACTATTCAATCAATCAATCAACAAGCATTCATTAAACACTTACCATATACAGGCCACTATACTCAGCACCAGAGATAACAAAAATTAAAAAAAAAAACATGGAGCTTATAATCTGGGAGAGACAGAGGTTAACCATAGAAGATAAGGGGCTGCTGGCTTAGCATCACTGAATTTTAGGATAGAGTTCAGTGTTGTTTCATGGTTACATTAGAATTCCTTAGTTTAGCTTCTTTCTTTTTGCCATCTTATACATTAATCTTTATTTGGCAGTGGGACCTCATGAGTTAACCCAACATCACTTAACATCACTGTAAGGGAGTTCATAATCTGAAAAACAAACATGAGCACATAAATGAGAAGGATGTCCACCAGAGTATTTGAAGCCTCAGGGGAGAGAGAGAGAGAGACAGAGAGAGTGTGATAGTAATGGCAATTAAAGATTCCCCTGTATTGGCTTGGTTTTCAAATTGATTGTGTTAAAACCCAGAGTTTGTTAATCCCACCTGTGG
>NW_027185698.1:18660566-18675738 GCF_028583685.1 Petaurus breviceps papuanus | reverse complement strand
TGAATACTGTCCACTGGTGAAGGACAGTGCTGTTGTTGCAGGGGTCTGGGAGCCTTTCTGTTGGTTCAGAAGCCCTGAAGAAGGATTTTCTGGTTGTATGTTTACAGAAATCCTGGGAGAGGGTTTTGCTGATGTGTTCAGGGGTTCTAGGACTGTTCTACAGACAGAGGATGAATTCATGAAGGGACTGGCAATGTATCTTATGGCCTTGCTAAGCCTTGTCTCCCCAGGAACTAAGATTGCTGAGAACTTGCCTCCTGTCAAGATGAAGAAAAGACCTCCATTTGGGTATTAGGTGCTGTGTTTAAACTTGATGTAACTCTGGGGTAGATTCAATTGTGATCCGGGGGTGGGGAACTTTTGACCTTATTGTGCTCTGTGATTGACAAATGAAGGTACTTTACCTATGTTTGGAAACTAATCTCCATTTGAGAAGAGGGGTTTTGTGGTGGACTTAATTAAGGTATAGCCTAGGGGTGGAGTAGTATTTAGAACAGGGACTTTGTAATTGATTGAATGATTGGAAGGTCCTGGGGTGGGGTAGTACTTGGAGATTATTTAATCACACTTAGTAAATGCTGTATTTTGAATGATGTCATGTTTTGATCTTCTCTGTTCTTGGTTTGTCACTGAATAAAATAGAGAGCACCTATGCTGGTATTTTGAACCTGGGAAGATTGCCTTTCTTTGGCATTACATTACAGAGAGACAGACAGAGACAGAGACAGAGAGAGACAGAGAAACAGAGACAGAGACAGAGAGAGAGAGACAGAGACAGAGAGAGAAGATGTATACAAGGTATACAAAAGTAAGACTGACAAGATTTGGCAACAGATGAGATATGGGGAGTGAGAGAAAGTGAGGTTTCTAAGATGATACCTAATTTACAAGCCTGGGCAATTAAAAGGATGGTGGTGCCCTCAATAGTAATAAAACACTTTGAATAGGGGAAGGATTTGGGAGAGGGCAGTTTAATTTTTTTATAGGCTGGCTATAGACAGCCTCAGAAGGGGAAAAAGGCTGGTGCTGGCATCAGGCACCATAGACACCTAGGTAGCACAGTATTCGAAATATAGTAAGAAGAATTGAGTTTGAATCCTGCTTCGTGAACTTATTAGCTATATCACCCTGAGCAAGTCATTTGCTATCTTTGAGCCTCAATTTCCTCATCTGTAAAATGGGGATAGTAGTATCACCTATTTCCCAGGGATATTGATAGCATCAAATGAAATAACAAATATAAGTTACTTTACAAATGTTTCATGATGATGGTGATGATTATTATTGTTGTTATTATTAATAATCTTTTTTCCCCACTTCTGTAAGTGAATTTCCGTGCCCCTCTAATTGTGATTTATAAATTTGTTCAGAATTAGAAGAAAAAAAGATTACCAATTTGTTCAGAATTTGGATAAAAATATGCTTACCACTAAAAATACACATTCCATATATATCATAAGAGTAGCCTAGCAATTGATTCAGAATTAAACACATGCCCATGTGCGCACGCGTATGCACACACACACACACACACACACACACACACACACACACAGCATTAAAATGAAACCAAAAATTCTCCAGCCTGCCTTGTTTGAGAAGGCCCTTTAGGATTTTTCTGAATCTCAGTCACAGAGTGACTGTAAACAAATGCTGCCATTGGAGGTCTCAAGTTTTAGGGGAACTGAAAAAACAAAAGTATACAATATCAGGTTTGCTAAAAGTGTAGCACATCTGTCTATAGGATCTTTCCTCTCAAGGTTATGCAGTAGCAGACAGCCCAGTGTATCAGTGCTGGGTTTGGAGTCAGGAAAGCCTAACACCGAAATCCCAATTCTGACACTTGCTAATTGTGGGACGGTGGACAAAGCAAGCAACTTCTTTGAGCCTGTTTCCCCAATAGTGTTGTGACAGGAATTTATGTAAAGCAGTGGATAGAATGCTGGACCTGGAACTAGGAAGACTTTAGTTTTCATCTAGTTTCAGATTGTCTGACCCTGCACAAGTCACTTAACTTCTATTTGCCTTAGTTTCCTCCTCCACAAAATGGAAATAATAATGGCACCCACCTCACATATTTGTTTTCTTTCTTTTCTTTTTTTTTCTACAGCACTTACCACCAATGCCTGGCACATAGGAAGTGCTATATAAATGGTGATGACAATATCTGTGATATTTTATGGAATTGCTTTGAGCTCTCAGAGGAGATTGTGTATGGAAAGTGCTTTGCTGACCATAAGCGCTGTGTACTATGTAAATATCATCTCTTATTTTTTACACATCAATATTTCATAGTATAGTGCTGAACCACCCAACAGGCCTCTTGTGTGCATGTGCCCTTTAGGGTGATCTCATCGGCATCCAGTGACTCCTGGAAACCTGTCTCCGGGGCTCATGAAGCAGCCTATGAGGCTGAGTTTCTCAGAAGGCTGGAATAGAATGACAGGAGCACCACCACCGAGGTCCTGGAGTCCAGCCAGCCTGCCTTCATTAAAGCAGTCCTTGCAGCAATGTCACTGGACAGGTGTGGAGGATGGATGGGGGCAGGCTATCTAAGCAGCTGCTCTGTGATGAACTGACATGGGGCAAGCAAAAGCAGGGCAGGCAGAAAAAACACCCGAAGAACATGTGAAGTAGCATCTTGGTGCAACGTGATAAAGCTAGGGAATGCTGGGATGGGCAGCAGCAAGGCACTGCGCAAGCCATGGGCCATCTGGGCAGAGAATCAATCAATCAATCTATGGAACAGCAAATGGAGACTGGTCTTACAAATGGTGACTTAGAAGAAAATTGGAATCCAGGGACACTGCATATACAGGCAGAGCAGGAAAGAATGCTCTTTAGGTCAGGCTTTTCTGCTTAAGAAAATGAGAGAGCTTCCAGGAAAACAAGTGAGCCTTGCCTCTGCTCCTCCTGCCTGGGGAAGCTTGGGAGGCTCTGGGGTTATTCCTGAAGCTTAGGGACTGCTGAGCTGCTGCCCAGTCCAGGGACACCTGGAGGCCTCTGGTCCATCCTGGGGCAGGGCAAGCAGAGGGGATTAACCCTTCTTTCCCCCTCCCTTCTAGGGAAACCATTCTTGATTCTTTTACTTGAGAAAAGTGGTGGAAACCCTCTTTTCAGCCTAAAATATACTTGAAGAAATGGAATATCTAGTCTAACGACTCAGTGCTGACTCTCTTATTGCATGGAAAAGTGGGAGTAGAGGTGGGGTAAGTAGAAACCTTCATTGTTCATCCTGAATCTCCCCTAGGATGCATTTAGGCAGCTACACATCATGCTGAGAAATTGTAGAGAGGGAATGGGGGGAAGAGAAGAGACTCGCATCTCAGAAGGGGTGGCTTTTCAGGTAAGATGGGGGCTTACTCCCCTACTTGTAGCCTTGGCCCTTCCTCTGTGCTATGCACCCCGTGATCAACTCAGAGACCTCAGACTTCCTCCCTGGCAATCACATCACATTCTGAAGGCAAGATCCCTCCCTGTGCTATTGCTCAGGCAGGCTCTGCCTTGCCTTGTTCTTCTCACTCAAGGCAAGGACCTGTCCCAGGTGCTGCAAGGTTCCTCCTCCCCCTCCTATTCTACTCAGGGGAGCCATGCCCTGTCAACGTTCCCCTTGTCTAACAGCACATCTGGGACCCAAGACTGGATGATTCCTCCCTTATATATAGATTCACTGCCCCTGTCCCTAACTGTAAATATCTTGGCACCTATGGCTATAGTTCATAGGAGTTTAAATAAATGTGTGTACCTGAGTGAGAAAAAGAAAGAAAAGAAATGAGAAAGAGCATCACCAAAAACAGAGACAAATTTGCATATGGTACAGATATAGAGTGAAACAATACAAAGAACATTGGATTCAGAGCCATCAAGTGAAAATATTAGTCCCTTCTACCTTCCTTGCTTGTTGGGTAAGACATTTAATGTCAATGAACCTCAATTTCCTCATCTATAATATGGGAATAATAAATACAGTGCTACCTAACTCACAAGGTTGTCCAGATCAAAGAAACTATGTCAGTGAAAACCATGAAATGTGACCATGGGATATTGGACAAATAAGTATAGTATTATAATTATTATTCATGAAAATTCATTTTAATGTAGCTTATTATTACTTGGAAATGCCATTATAATTTGTTTCTGAAGCTTGATGTCAACAGGGAGATCTTGTTCCTGTCATCTCTATCACTACCATTATCAGCACCCCTGTTTGCCCTTCCTCCTAACTTCCCTTCTTCTGATGAAGGTCCTGCCATTCCCATAGCTACCCAGGTTCAGAATCCCAGTTACCTTCTCATGTGACTTCTCCTCAATATCTGCCATCCAATCAATCACTGATTGCTAATGATTTTGTTTCCACAACCTGTCTCACATCTTCCCTTTCTCTTCACTCATACTACCTCCATTCTAATTCAGTCCCTCATTCTTTCTTGCCTGAACAATTATAATAGCCTCTTAATGACTATCTCTCCCTAATCTATTCTTTGTGTAACTGCCAAAATAATCTCCCACATCTTCAGAAACTCTCCATTGATTCAGAAGCAGAATTTGAATGTTGATAGAGACCTCTAGCAATCTGGCCAAACCCAAGTACAAAAGGAATCCCTAGTATAACATTTCCAACAAATGGCCACCCAGCCTCTATTTGAAAGACTCCAAGGAAAGTGATCTACCATTGCTCAGGGAGCCCATTTCACTTTTGAACAACTATCTTATCACTGGACTTTGATGACTTTGCAAGAGAAAGTGAAGCTGATGATTTTGTATATTTCTGCCTCACTTAAATCCAATTCATATACTAGTCAAGACATTGTTCCACGATAACATTGGTCTTCTTTGTAAACAAAGGAGGAAGAACCATTATTAGAAAGCTGTTCTTGAAATCAACCTAAAGTTGTCTCTTTGTAACTCCATCCAATGCTCTGATTCTGCTCTTTCTGGCCAATTCCTGCAAATGCCTGAGAATAGCTATCTTGCTCCCACTGAATATTATCTTCTACAAGCTAAACACGCAGTTCCTTTAGCTGCTCCTCAGGTGGCATGGATCCAAAGCCCTTCACTATCCTGGTTTCGCTCTTCTGTATACCCTCCAGTTAGTGCTGTCCCGTTCTGTCTGTAATCCCCAGAAGTGAACACAATATTTCAGATAAGGCCTAACAAGTGCAGAAGACAATATAACTCTCACCCCTTTATTCTTAGCAACTGTGCCTCTCTTACATTTATCCCAAGCTCCAAGAAGCTTTGTTGACTGACACACCACACTGCATTGAGTTTGCAGTCCATTAGGACCCCCCTAGATTATTTTTCAGAACAACTGCTTTCTTGCCACATCTTTTCCATTTTGGATATATGAAGTTTTTTGAATAAAACTTTCAACTTTTATCTCTATTGAAGTTTGTCTTATTAGATTCAGCCCAAGGCTCTAGCCTGTCAAGACTCTTTTGGATCCTGACTTTGTCATCCTGTATGCTGGCTACTTCTCCTCGTCCTGTGTCATCTGCAAATGTGATGAGCAAGCATCTTATCTTTATCCAAGTCACTGATAAAAATGTGAAACAGCATAAGGTCAAACACAGATCCCTAGGGAACTCCACTAGGGACTGCAGAGAAAGAAAGTTAGAAATAGGATAAACTCATTTACTGGACACATTAGTTTGAATCTTAGAAAATGAGTCTTTGGTATCACCTATATGTGTTGTATCTTATATAATGATATAAATGTATGTTTTATTTGATATTGCTAAATTATGAATCATAGCTAATGTCCACATTGACAGCATTGCATGTCAGATAAAATATGAACTCATTATCCTTGTGTTTAAAGCCCATCACAAAATCCAGCTTTATTTCACATTTCTGTCCTTTTAACTGTCTAGGCTGCAAAATAACTGCGGCCCTCGATTTTGACTTCCTATTTTCCCACCTCCATGCCTTTGTCCAGGTTTTCTAAACTCTGAAGGTTGAATTCCTGTTCTTTAAAGACCCTGCTTAGGTGTCACCTCCTCCATGAAGCCTTCCCCAGAATCCCCAACTAAGAATGATCTTTGCTTCTTCAAATGTTTTCCTTTGTCTTTACCGAAGTTTGCTTTATATGATACTTATTTTTATTCAAGAGATGTATTCTGGACAGAAGCTAGGCCAGTCCAGTGACGCAAGCTCTGGGATTTAAATGCAATGAGTCACATGTAGACCATAAAATTTACCAAGAACAACTTTACTAATGACAAGAAAGTAAAAGAATACAGCTTCTCATGAAAAAGAATATAAAATGCAATCCCCTCAGCCACAATGGTCAGCAGAGCAACATGCTACAATGCCTGGTCAGAAAATTATTCCCCAAAAGGCAGTAGGTATCTAATAAAATGTGTGATACCAAGTTCTTTATAGTCTCAGAGGACTAACTTAGTCTACAGAATTAATTTGTTGTTCAGTTGTTTCAGTCATGTCTGATTCTTCTTGACCCTATTTTGGGGTTTTCTTGGCAGAGATACTGGAGTGGTTTGCCATTTCCTTCTCCAACTCATTTTACAGAAGAAGAAGCTGAAGGAAACAGGATTAAGTGACATGCCCAGGGTCACATACCTAATAATTATCTGGGATCAGATTTAAACTTCAGCAGATGAGTCTTTTTGACTCCAGGTCGAGAGTACCATCCACTATGCCCCCTACCTACCCACAGAAGTAATATATTATAATTCAAAACAAAAGAAAAAGACAAATGGAATCAGAATAAAATCAATGACCAATATTGAATTCAGGCATTAGGTGGTTGGGGATGAGGATTTCAAATGTGGCCAATGAAAAAAGATACAGTGACTCTATTGTTTAGTTTTTCTCGCCTACTTTTCTTCGCTACCTGGGAGAGTAGGCAAAGACATATAGGGGGAAAGACTGTAACATACCCACTAAAGGCATTAATAATTTGGGGGGGATTATTATGTGAATTTATGGATGGATTAAATCAAGTCCCCTAAAATATCACAACTCTATATGGTAAAACCTCAACATAATAATAACCAATAATCAAGTAGTGTTTTACTTACATGATAGTCATGATAATCCTATAGTTCAAGGACTACAGATATTATCCCCCATTTTACAGATGAGAAGCCAATCCTCAGTAACAATTAAGTGACTTGCCCTGGGTACATCAACATTAAATGTCTAAGATGGTACTCAGATCTAGGACTTCTTGACTCTAAATTGAGTCTTCCATCTATTAAACTATGTTGTTTCTTGAGTGAGATATCCTATAAAGCAGCTATTCACTTACATTATAACATCATCTTACAGTAAGAGGCTTATGTATGGAGTGAGGAACATTGGGGAAAACATTTCAATCAGTATAAAAAGCACAAAGCATTATTTAAAAATATTTTTTTAAATATTCTTATTTCAGGTATTTTTTAAAAACTAGAAATATGACAGATTATCTCAATAAGGATGATAATAAAGATAGTCACCAAAACTTAGATTCTATGAATGGATAAATGTAACATTAAATAGCTGAAAATATTTGGGTTGGCCAGAAATTATCTTGTTTACAAAAGCAGTATGGTTGACATTGTTCTCAATTACTTATCACAGCAAGATGCCCAGGGATATTTACTTAATTGGGTTAAGAAATTATACTGAATTGTCTTTTCAGAATTGTCCAAGTCTAGTTGGGCACTTCCACATTTCACTACTCTGCCTAAAATAATACCAGGTTCTTCCTCAAATGTAAAAGATATATCTAGAAATCTAGACACCCTCTCAGTTCTGGATTTGCCTCTGTGGGTTTTTCCTTAAAATAATAATCTCTGGATAGTACAGATAATGAAAAAGATGTCTTCATGAAAAAAGGTCATCTGCTTTTTATGTAAATATTTGGGTTATGGGGTTTAAAAAGCAGATATGGTTGTAGAAAATCCACTGGAAATCAGAACCCAACTCCATATTTATACTGGTGGAAAGTCTCCTAACTAAACCTCTTTCAGCATATCTAAGGTTCATAAAGGAGATAGTGGTACCCTATCAACAGAAGAATAACCTAATTTCTCAGATAAATAAGTCTGAACCTTGGAACTGAGTCTTTGGTATTACTATATATGTTGTGTTTGATATGACGATAAAAATGTATAATGTTATGTTTGATACAGCTAAAGTGTGAACCAAAACTAATGTCTGTATTGACTACATTGATTAACAGCTAATGCATTTTGGAAGTCCACAGATCCTCAATTAACTAAAAAGCAATTGTTTAGCTAATGCTAACATAGTGCCCACATTTAATGTTCTGAATAGATCTTTTCTACTTTTTCAGTACTGTTTGAAAGCATATACTGTGGTTAATGTTGACAGCCTTTTCTATACTGTGTATACATATGCACTGGACTTTAACCTATATATATCCATGTCCTTGGAAATAATCTTAATATGAGGTAATCTTGTTTAGTGACTAAACATAGCAGAACACAGATGCTTGTTTCCTTTATGCAGCTGTTCTTGACAT
The DNA here is from genome assembly GCF_028583685.1 of Petaurus breviceps papuanus. Taxonomy (NCBI): domain Eukaryota; kingdom Metazoa; phylum Chordata; class Mammalia; order Diprotodontia; family Petauridae; genus Petaurus; species Petaurus breviceps. Next base: position 18,667,247 of record NW_027185698.1, on the reverse strand, counting down.
CCATGTGTTCTGTAGCCCCTCTTGTAGGAAGGGGGTTTAGTACCTTTCACTATTTCCATTGAGCTTGACACTAGCTTGGGGGAAGGAATCTGCAGATGAGTGGATCTGTCCAGTTTTGCAACATGCCTGCAGAAAACCAACCTTGCATTATAATTAGGTCAGATTTCATAGCTAAGCAAGGTCACGCTCCATGGTTGGGAGACCTCCAAGGAGAATCAAAGTGATGACAGAAACATGTAAGAGGTGGTAATTCAGTAGGTGGCACTCTTTCCTCTAAACAAATCTTGATGTCAATACCTAGGATCATGCTGTCTTTCAGAGAAGATATACGACATGTTCTGACCTCTTTTGACCATTAGGGATTCCACTGAAGAGGTGTTTTCTCAAAAACAAGAGTGTTGGTATTAATCCCAGTGTCCCAGATAAATATGAACTCTGTATTTATGTCCTGGCCGCCTTAAAATTTAAGCTTGATAAGCTTGAGTTATTATCCAGGCATAGGCTTTTTTTTGGTAGCACCATTGAAAAACTCCATTCTGCCTAGAAAACATTATACCATCCATCTCTAGGTGATTTTCTACTTCCTCTGTAGTAGAGTAATTCAGGAAAAGTGCTAGACATGGAGTCAGGAAACACATGGGCCAAAATTCTATGTCTGTCTCTTTAAATCATTTAACCTCTCTGAACCCCAGTTTCCTCACTTATCAAATGAGGATAATAATGTCAGTAGTACTTGACCTCCCAGGGTTGTTGTAATGATCAAATGCAATAGTATATGTAAATAACTTTGCAAATCTTAAAGCCCTATGGACATACAACTATATCACCAATTGGAGTCTTCCAATGGGCACAAAGGTGATCCAAATCTCAAAGCTGGTAGAATACCTGCCCTGAAAGAGCTTCAAATCTTATACACATAACTATCAAATACAGAAATATTATAATGCATATCAATATTATAATGTATTAATATGTATAATGTATTATAATGTGATTCTTTCCAACTATAGCTGAAAGTAACTCCAATTTTCTTTTCTTTTATGTATCTGAAATATTAGCCAGGATCCAAGGAATAGATTTGTTAATGAATTAGTCTTTTCTTCTGAAATTCACCTGTTCTGTCTTTTTTCTAATTAGAAAAGAAAAGTAAGAAAATGGATCTGGTACTTTTCCACAATAGGAACCAAGCTCTGTGTGTATGTGTGTGTCTTTCAACCATAAATGATAAATATGTTGTTCTTTGAGGTCACATTACACAAGGCCTCAAACTTATTGGAAGAAACTAGGATGGTGCTTCCCTGAGAATATGAAGAGAGGTAGGTAAAGACTGCTCCCCTCCTACCAGTCTAGAAAAAGCTAGACCAATGAGAAGTCATTGGATGACAATGATGTTTATTAAGAAGTTCTAAGCTCATGGTCTTCTGCACATGTTCTGCTCTACTGTCCCCTCCCCTTCCAAATTCACACTTACATTATTCCTTCATCTATGAGAGGGCACTTGGATTCAGTAACTCCCCCCAAAAATGAACTCAAAAATCATAATATATCATGTGACTGAACTTGGAATGGAGATGAGCAAAGGAGTAGGAGGAAATGTTTCTGAGGTTTCATTTGTTTGCCCCAGGGAAGGTTGTATGAGGGTGATGACTTGGCATTTGTTCAGCACCCATGGAAGGAATGCTGTGCAGAAGAAAAACATGAAAACCCAGTGCTTTCCTTGGCCCAGGTTGCACTTATGCCAGCTGATTTTGATCAGCTTCAAAGATTTTTAATATCTAAAACATTTAGCTTTATCAGGGATAATATGAGGATACAAGAACCTTCTCATTTTTCTCATGGATTCACTTGTACCTGCTCTAAAGCCTTCTTGCTACCTATTCATGGAAGTTATAAACCACTGCCAACAGTGAACTCTAGCTACTACGTTATGCACACTGCAAATTGAATTCAAGAAATGTTTATTAAACGCAAATAGTCACTTCTCCTGAGTAGCTTATAGTCTACTACAGGAGAGGGTCAGGGATATAGCACATACAAAAGGAAATGTCTCCTGTAACATGTAACCTCTGACTATTTCTTGTAGATCCAGGCCTGGGACCACACTCCATAAAATTCCACAGTACCTTTAGGGGAAAGTTGGGGGAGAAATCTTTCTCTAATGCCATTGACTTGAGCCCCCACTGTGTTCCCCACATTGTAAGGACCAGTGACTAACACCCCTGTTCTATTTAATGACTTCACATTGATTGATTTTTACAAATGAATATTTACTTTATGAATATAGCAGGAATTAACATAAAGGCATTTTTCCCCAATATCTCCTGAATACATTCTTGCCTACATTGCCATGATGTCTGAGAGAGTAGCTCAGTTCTGACTCATATTAGTCCTGCCCAGTCCATGACTAGATGTGCTACAAGTCATAGATGGATCTTTCCACTATGCTCATTTTTCCCAAAGGTCACTCCTCAAGATTTCTTTTTTCTCCTTGTTCCATAGGACAACAATAAGATAAGATAATACAAGATAATAATATGCAGGCCTCCAAACCCACCCTGGATCCCAATTCTCAGATCCCTCCCTGTGAACTTCCCTTCCAACAAAAGTCAGAAATTCCACTTCCTTCACCACAATAAAATAAATTAAAAGAAAGCAAAGAGACATTGTTTCCCAGGTTCTGGGAAGGGAGCAGCACATGGCGTTAGTGGTGGAGAGGGAGAAAGAAGTAGGTCTCATGATCTTTTCCTTTACCACCCAGACTTTTATCAGATGCCATCACAAAACCAGAACACCTGGAGACAATAAGGTCAACCAAAAGAAGCAAGAGAAAGACACTAATGCTGACAGACCTTTGGAATGCCTATGAGCCAATCAGAGAGCCTCAACCTTTATAACAGAAAACCCAACCAGAATTTGTTACAAAATACCTCATACATGCTCCAGACTACGTGTCATCCTAGTTCTCCCAGAAGTCATTTCCCCATAGGTAGCCAAGCAAGCTGATGGTCTACACCTATGCCAGACGCCATTGCAAAAGCAATACAAAGAGTTTCTAGGGGGAAACAGCATTCATAAAATGGGAAAATCAAGAAAGACCTATTTTAGGAGGAGACACAATATACTTTGAAGGAAGCTCATTGACTCGGAGGTAAAACCTAAGGCCTTCCAGGTATGAAATAGAGCTTATGAAAAGGTATGGAGGAAGAATATGGAATGTCATATAGCAGGAAATAGCTCATAGGTCCCTTTTCCCTAAACTTCTTTGAATCCTATTCATATGACAATGCTATGCTATACATTAATTGTTTCTGACAACACAGACAATTTTTAGAGAGATTTTGGCTGACAACTGAGGGCCCTGATTATTTGTACTCCTTTGCTACAAGAAAGGCACCAAGAGACCATCTCTGAAATAATTTTGAATAATTCCCTTATCATACTACTTTCCAGTTCAGTGGTTATTCTCTACTCAGTGCAGGTCCCAGGAGCTACACATCTTTCTTTCCTTTATATAGGTAGAAATAAAGAAAGCAAATCAAGTCCTGCATTATTTGTTTTGGTGTGTGTGTATGTGTGTGTGTGTGTGTGTGTGTGTGTATGTTTGAAGAGAGAATCTTGCTATAATTCACAGTACTACCAATGGGAGTTAGTCATAGTCCCTGGATGACAAGTATAAGGAATAAATCATATATATGGCATAAGGGAACATGGTCTAGGATTCCATTCATTTGATAAAAATTATAAGTATATGAAAATGGAAAATACCAAAAGGGGTACATAAAAGTCCATTGTTCAAATGGGAAATTGAAGAGTTCATAGAATTCCAGCTGAATGAAACTTCCCCATGGAGAGAATTAAGTTTCTTTCCACTGTATTCAGTGATTGGGGCTGTAACTACATCAAGTTTTCTCTTTATGCATTTTTGGCTCTCAGGTAAAAGAGAGCTTTGTACTCTTTCATTATAAGATCAGAGTTCTCTGCAGGTACTAATTAGGTCTCATGACACTCCCTTGAGGAAACAATCTTATTATTATGACTAGAATGGTACTACATGTATTTAGTATGTTTAACCATAAAGAAAGTGGGAGTAAAGTAAGGCAAGAGGAATTAAATCACTGTATCCCTGACTTCCCATACCTAAGCTTTATAGCCATGTGCAAACTAATAATATTGACCACCACAAACTCTTTGGACATGTACTGAGATGCTGAACCAGTTGAAGAAATACTCTCTCAAGTAAGCATTTCTTCTTTATTTTTATTCTATTCACTGCAAATGCACAAACTTTTAGAAACCACATTATCCAAACCCCTGATTTGCTGTTGTAATAAGAATGTAAATTTTGACGATCTTCCCTGCCCCTAGGCTAATGTGCACCTGAAGCCTGGGGTGGGAGGCTTGTTTTTCAGTAGATACTTCTTGATTGGCCAGTGAGTCAATAAGGTTGTTACATTCTTTGAGCCAGGAGAAGGCTATATAAGCCCTGATGTGTAGCTTTGTTTTGGGACTCACTTTGAGAAGTGTTCTGTGATTTGATCTGAATTCTGGGAAGCCGTTGTTGAGAGTCCCCCGGCTTTGAAAAACCCAGAATGTGGAAACCCAGATGTTGACTGGGTATGGATGTAATGGTTGGACAGTTTGGAAATCTGTCTACTTGATGTTTCTGTCTTGGTAATTATGCCTGTATACTTTGAGGTTCAGGGTGCTGACCTTTTCTCCTGAACAAGGTAAACGATATATGTCTGACTGATTAAAGTAAGCTTGTTAACCCATTTTGAGTTGCTTTCCTTTAACAAAGCAGATCCAAGAACCTGTGTGAGCAGGCACCCTGGGGACACTGGGGTGCTTGCTGCTACAGCTGTTTGAAAGGATTACTAAGTTGCTAGATCAAGGAGATCCTATACATTTCTATGTCTAGCTTTCAACAAAGCTTATGAAAAAGCATCTCACACTATTCTGATGGAAAACATGGTGAGATATGGACTAGATTGTAAAACAATTACATGGATGTAAACCTGGTTTGAAGGTCAGATTCAGAAATTAGTGGGTAATGGCTCAATGTCACCTTGTCAAGAGGTCTCCAATGGAGTACTGTCATGATCTTGTGCTTGTCTCTTTAGCACTGAATATTTTTATCAGTGACTTACATAAAAGCATTGATGACATGCTCATCAAATTTTCAGATGGCACAGATCTGAGAGGGATAGATAGCTAAGACACCAGAAGAATAGAGTTAGAATCCAAAAATTTCTTGACAAGATCCAGAAATGTCTATGACTCAGCATTGGGCTGAATTTATTAAGATGAAATTCAGCTAAATGAAACTAGAGTTCAAAGATCAGCATTGCCAATGAAAGGATGGAAGAGGTATGACTACAGGACAATTTGTCTGCTAATGATCAGATGGTTTAAGTGGACTACAACCTCAATTTTAAATGAGCAGTGGCATCTACAAAAGCTACAGTAATGTTGGGCATTAAGGGAGGATAGCTCCCAGACATAAAGAGGTACCAGTCCCTCTGTATCTGCCTTAGTCAAACTATATCTAGAATATAGTGTTCAGTTCTAGATGGCACAGCTTAAGGGAAAAAATGATTGACTGAGGACACCAGAAAAAGGTCAGTATGGGAAAGTGTCTTGATTCTCAGATAAAGAAGGATAGGTTAAAAGAACTAGAAATGTTTAGCGAAGAGAAGAGAAGATTGGAGGGAGAAGCGAGTTCCTTGAACACAGATAAAAGCTACCTTCAAACATTTGAAGATCTATTACATGGAAAAGAAATTAAATTGTCTGCTTTGATCTCAGAAGGAAGAAATTAGGAATAATGGGTAAAAGTTGCAAAGAGACAAGTTTTTCAGGACAATTCAGCCAAGGATGGGTGAGATTTCAAGCATGAATTCTGAAAACATAAAGAAAAACAAATCTGAAGATGAAGAAAAGAAATTGTCAGAAGAGACTTACGTGATTGTACAGAGAACTTATCAACCAACTTAAGTTGATCTTAAAATTTAAGATTAGTTTTGTTTTTGGTTTTTATCCTGTTAAACATGCAGATAATAGGGGCAAGAGCAGATAATGGATGAGAACTAAAAAGTGAGTCTTTTAAGATTGACAAAACTGATAGAAAAAGAATGTGAAATATTGAAGGGTCTGTAGGCAAATATTTATTGATAGTATTCATTTATATTCATTGATAGTTGATGCAGCTGTAAACTGGACCAACTTTTCTTGAAAACAACTTGCAATCATGCTTCAAAAGTGCATGCCCTTTGGGCAAGTAATAGCACTACTAAACCTATTACATGAAAATATCAAAGAAGAAAAGACCAAACATGTACAAAAATATATATAGTAGCTCTTTTCATGGTGCCAAAGAACTGGAGGGTAATGGCTAAACCAATTATGATATATGAATGCAATGGAATAGTATTATATTGTAAGAAATGAGGAAGCAGGTGGTTTTAGACATGGGAAGACTTATATGAACAGATGCAGTGTGAAATGAACAGAAGCAGAAGAAAAATGTATACTATGATAGCCATATTATAATAAAACCATGACAGGGAGATGGTGAGCTAATAGGCAAAATAAAAATCTCATTTTTGTACTGGACCAATGTTGGAATTTGTTTTGTTTAACTATACTTATATAAAAAAAAGTCTTTCTCTCTCCTTTCCTTTT
>NW_027185698.1:18647122-18660166 GCF_028583685.1 Petaurus breviceps papuanus | reverse complement strand
CTCTCTCTCTCTCTCTCTCTCTCTCTCTCTCTCTCTCTGTCTCTCTCCCCCCCCCACTGGATGGGAGTAGGTAGGACAAAGAAAAATTAAATATTTAATAATTGAAAATTATTATTTTGTGAACATTTTTTAAAAATTAATGTCAAGTGCTAATTATCAGAATGATCTGTTGGTAAGGAAATCTAAGGACAGCCAAAAGGGTTAGATTTGTTGTTATTTAACTATATTGGAGAAAAGAAAAGGATTAAAGAAGGGATAGGACTTCTCCTCAAGATGGTAATAGCATATGACAGAAATTAATGAAAACAACAATAAAAACAAAGGGCTTAGATATATAATGGCTTGTGTGGAATTTTTTCTACTCATAAGCAACTTCTTAAAATTATCTTAAATTATTCTGTTGCTAATTGAGTAGTTAATATTATTTCAACTACATCCCAAAATGCAGTAAAAGGACTTATTCTTAAGTTATTACAAACATCTTGTCATTCCCAGATCACAGGTGCCTCTAACAGAAATAAGAATAAGGACTGGTAATGTGATTTTACCCATACAGAAAACTCTTAGGTGAGGAAAGTCCCTGTACCAATGCAGGTCAACATTTTCTCTGTATCTTAGAGTCTGAAAGAGTTGCCTAGAGCACAGAGAAGTTGACTTGCTTTCCCGAGGGTCTCTGAGGTAATATGTGTCAGAGGCAGTACTCATACCCCGATCTTCCTAACTTCCATACCCCATCTCAATCCACAACATCTTCCTGCCCCTATGACAAAAATAAGTGAAGAAAAAAATGAAAGGTGTGGAGATGCATGGTCTCTACAGTAGACAGATTTTAGGAACATATAGTAGGGTAGGAAAGACTTGAAATTGATGAGTTAAAATATTATTTCAAGTAGGATATTTGAAGAACATAGCAGAAGTGTCCCCATCCCAACTTTTTGGAGAGGTGTAGTGAGAAGAGAAGAACAGATAATGGTTAGAGGTTGAAAGTTTGCACCTTTAAAGTTTGGGAGGGAAAATGAGAGCTGCTTAACCCTCTTCTTTGCTTTCTTTTTCCTTTACCTATGATAATTGTCATTAGACTGGAAGGAATGGAATAAAAATGAAAAAGTAACACCAATAAGATTGAGAGAGTTAAAAAAAAAGTAAGAACAGCAATCTCCTTCAGTCCAAGTTACCAGAACAAGATGAACTATGTATCCCTAGGTCTTGAAGGAATTGTCACAAGTGATCTTAAGACTCTACCAAGTGATCTTTGAAAGAAAGATGGAAGATGCACCACAGGATAGGAGAAGGGTAAATGTTGTACTGGTCTCCCCCCAAAATGGGAAAAGAATGGAATATGCAAACTATAGGCTAGTGAGGTTGACTTTTAATTCAAGGTACATAAAGAGTCATAAAGAAACAAAATGGCTTCATCATAAACAGAAAATGTAGTTGAACCTTTTCTTCCTTTTTTGACAGGTTCAGGGAAATGGTTTTTTGAATGATTCAGGGAAAAGTTGTAGATCAGGAGTGTAGAATCTTCCCCTGAAGGCCACATGTAGCCCTCTAGATCCTCAAGATGATAATAATATAATATTAATTCATAACTAGTTCTAACTTACACAGGTAGGACATGGCAGAGGTGGGATATGAATCCTGGAACTCATATCCTGAATCCAGTTGCTTTTTGTTTTGGATTTTTTTTTAATCTTTATCTTTGTCTAAGTGGTTTCTGATGTTCCTTCCTATTCTAAAACTGTACCTATAGTTCTGTGAATTAAGACATTGCTCTATGCCCTTACAGAACTTAAGGAGACTGTGGTTTTGGAAAGGTGTCAAAGTAGAGAACAGGGAGAGAGAAGAGCCCAGGGACAGAGAGCTCAAGTTACCAGTCAGGTACAAGTGTCAGGTTTCTCTGAAACTGTCCCATCAAAAGTAGTTGGAATACACTAAATTTAATATTTCCTGGAATCATACTTGGGATCATGGTAGGTTAAGAGGGGGACTTGGGAACATGAAAACCTTTGAACAGTTCTCAAATTCCACCAGGCAACTCTCTATTTACTCTGTGAGCACAGTATTAATAGGAATGTGTGCATGGCAAACTTATTTTGGATTTGGTTCTGTGTTATCATGGGTAAGTCATCAAGACTCCTTAAGCCTCAGTTTCTTCATATGTAAAATGAAAGGGCTCTGTAGATTATCTTCAAAATCTCCAGTTCTGAAAGTGTATGATTCTATGATTGGGGGTGTGGTGGGGAAAGGGAATATTTTCATACTCATTTTCAGTGTTGATTAAGGATTTGCTTCTAAGACTAATGGGCAGTTCACTAAGAATGGATCTATATCATGACAAAATAGCTGGATGAAGGATAAAATACTTGGCCCTTTATTTTAATGTTTGTCATCATGACGAAAGAGCCAAGGCTTAATGTCAAAACTTTGGTTCCACAAATAAAAAATGTGAAGGGAAGAAAATACAAATTACTGACCCATGATTGACCTTTGCTCCCCATTCTCCCAGACCCTGCTATGAGTTTTCCCAAAACTATCCAATCAAGGGGACCACGAAGATTCCATCCTTGGTTTTGAAATGGAACATATAAGGATTCCGAGATCTATAAGGTAGTAGTAAAGAGGTATCACTTAATATAACTGCTTTAACATACACCCACTGAAAAGTCAGATACTTAGAGCTGGAAAGGTTCTTAGCAGAAGGAGTGCTGACCACTGAAAGAACAGAATCCAGTTGTTAGACTGACAGTAAACTGCTTCCCTCAGGCACTGGAGTCCCAGACAAATGCAGTATTTTAGTGGAGAAGTGGGCAAAGAAGCCTCACCAATTTTCTACAACTTAGCCTACTATTAATAGCTGGAAGCCATTAAAAGTTACCACTATACCTCAGGGATCATGACATCAGCTTGATCTAGTGGACAGACTTTGGAGTTTGAAGAATACAGTCCAAGTTGTGAATCTGACACTTATATTTATGACTAAGCATGTCCAAAATTGAACTCAATATCTTTCCCTCTAAGTCTCTACCACCCTCTACTTTCCCTATTACTATGGAGGGCAACACCATCCTCTCAGTCCATCAGGCTAGGAGTCATCTTGGGCTCTTCAATATCTCTCATCACCCCTATGTCCAAGCTGTTGCCAAGGTCTATCAATTTCACCTTTACAACATCTCTTAAAATTCACCCTCTTCTCTCCTCTGCCACTGCTTTAGGGCAGACCCTCACCCCCTCATGCCTGGACTAATGCAATAGCCTACTGATGGGTCTGCCTCTCTCAAGTCTTCCCCACTCCAATCTATCATTCATCACACCACTAAAATGATTTTCTTAAAGCACAGTTCCAATAATGTCATCCCTCTCCATAAACTCCAGTGGTTCCCTATAGCCTCTAGGGTAAAATGCAACATGCTGTTTGGCATCTGACCCTTTATAGCCTGGCCCTCTCCTACCTTTCCATTCTTCTTACACCTTACTCCCTGTCATAACCTCTTTGATCCAGTGATACTGGCCACTTGGCTGTTCCAAGTACAAAACACTCCTCTCTGCTCTAGGCATTTTTTTCCAACTCTATCCCATGCTTGTAATATTCTTCCTCCTCAGTTCTGCCCACTGATTGCCCTGGCTTCCTTTAAGTCTCAACTAAAACACTGTCTTTTGCTGGAAGCCTTCCACAGCCCTTCCTAATTCTAGTGCCTTTGTTCTGTTCATTATTTCCTGTAGATAGCTTGCTTTTGTTTCTGTCACAGAAAGTTCTTTGAGTGCAGGGGCTGCCTTTTGCCTCTTTTTTTGTATTCCTAACATTTAGTAGGTGCTTAATAAATGTTTACTAACTTATTGATTATTCCCCTTGAGACCTTAGATAAATCACTTTCTCCTTTGGGTTTCAAGTTTTTTTTTATTTGTAAATATGTTGGAGGAGAGTGGGAGGGGGATAACTCAATGATCTCTAAGCTCCCTTTCAGCTCTAAATTCTAGGTAATTACCTCCACCTCCTTCAAAGGCACTGACTTCACTTTTGGATACCTTTGGTTGTTTTCCCCCTTCAGGTACAAGTCTAATATGCTGCTCAGTGAATTATACTCATTTTTCCTAACTCTGCTTTCTAAGCCTGGGCAGGACAAATCTCATCCCCTTTTTATATAACAGTTCTTCATATACTTGAAGACAGTGATCGCATTTCCCTTAAATCTCCTCTTCTTCAGACTAAACACCCTCCTCACAGTTATTTATTTAAAACAAACACCATTATGACATTAGTCTCCAGTTCCCTTTTCCTTACCATCTTGGTTGCTCACTTCCAGAAATCTGTCAATTTCCTTCTCAAAATATGATGGCCCCCATAATACTTTACTACCTTTTATATGAAGTCTTTCCTGAGCCCACCCACAACTGCTAGTGTCTTCCCTAATTATCTTGGATTTGACTACAATTTATTCTGTATACACACATGTATGTAAATATATAAACATATATGTATAGATGAATAGATGTATATTTATGTGTCTATGAATAGGTTATATACATACATACACACACACACATATATACATATTTATATACACATGTCTCTTAATGGATTGCAAAATGTGTGAGAATGGACGTGGCTAGGTGGCTCAAAGAATAGAACACCAGTCCTGGAGTCAGGAAGACCAGAGATCAAATTCAGCCTCAGACAGCTAACACTTACTAGGCGTGTGACCTTGGGCAAATCATATAACCCCAGTTGCCCTGCCTTCCTCCCTCAAAAAAGCAAAAAAGTATGAGAACAGGGATTCTATCATTTTTTATATTTGTATTCCCAATACCTACTACAGTGCCTTACACATGGTAAACCTGTGGTAAGTCCTTGCTGATTGACTTATTGATAAAGGATGCTACTACAGATAAAGTATTTTTAATTTGTGGAATAAAACAAGCATTTCCATAACATAGTACAATAAAAAAAGAGGATTGTTCATGAAACTACAAATCTACTACACACCACTTGCTATTCCTTTCAAATATATGACAAAATTATCATGTAAATTTCTTTTTTTCTCCCCTCCCATCAGCATAGACCCTAGAAATGGCTACCATTAGACCCAAATAGGTATACACACATATACATACATATGTAAAATTATTCTATATATACTTCTATTTATCAGTTCTTTCTCTAGATGTAAATAGCTACTTTCTTCATATGTCCTTTACAGTTAATTTGGGTATTTATAATACTGAAAATAATTTATTGCTCAAAGTCATTCCTAAAACAATATTATTGTTACCCTATACAATGTTCTCTTGGTTCCACTCATTTTGTTCATTATTTCATGCAAGTCTTTCCATGGTTTTCTAAAATCATGAAACCCATCATTTCTCAAAGCATTTCTTCACAGGCTTATACCACATCCTGTTCTGTTATTCCAGCTATAGAGTTTTAATGAATGATATTTTAATTTGAACATATAATATGCTACAATTACATGTTCCACTAAAGTCTTCTGCAATTTGCCTTATTTGGGGTGTATATTCCAGATTCTCAAAAGCTCTGTCCAAAGACCATCAGCTATAGCAGGTTCTACCATGATGAGAAGTCATTCAATAAAGTTCCAGGGATGGCTCTTCCAGCTTTCTTCTGAGAAGCAACATAGCTCAGTTTAGAGGTGCTTGCTCACCTTTGGCTTGGCCACAGAGTGATATCTTTTTCAACTACGGCATCTCTTAAAGCCCACCCACCAAATGAAAGAGGAATGAAAAATCTATAGTTCACAGGATTCCTGGTGAGGGCCCAGGCCCTACTAAAAGTATTATAAAACTTTTTAAAATATAATTTTATTACAATATATCTAGTTAATCATTTCCAAAATATTCAGGGCTATGTGATCTACTGAACAAAAATGGAGCACCAACAAATTATTTTAAAGTTCCAAATATACAGGAAGCATTGACTTGACTTTATCATGTGGTCCAATCAAGTGCCAAGAGAACAAAAACTTCCATAGATTCTTCTCTGGCCTGAAGGCCTGGAAATGCCCATCCTTATGACCCCTCCAAGGTATTTACATTCGAGATGATCTATCTAAGCTATCTTAGAATCAGAAGACCAAGGTGCAGATTTGGACTCTGTCACTTGTTACTCATGTGATTTTAGGCAAGTCACTTAATCTCTCTTGGCCTCACTTTCCTCATCTGTAAAATGGGGATAGTTTAACTTAGCTGATCTCAAAGCTCCCTCCTTAATCTAAATCTATGATTCTATGGTCTCCTAGTATAAAATCCCTAATTAGGACCGTGCTTTCTGATACCAACAACTTACTACAAAACTAGGGAAAGCACCTCAAGACATAAAGCCATAACAATTATGATATCATAATAATGCTTTGCACAAGAACTCCAAGGAAATCAGCAGCACCTGCTAAATCTAGAAGGCATTATTTTTTATTTAAGTAATAAACCCTTTATAATCATTTCATGTTGTTTTGAAATCATAGAAATTAGATGAGTGAAAACAACAATAAGGCAGGGACAGATACAACTGAAAAACACAGCATCAAAATTCATCTGGAAGAACAAAAGGTCCAGAATATCAAGGGAATTTATGAAAAGAAATGCTAGGGAAGGTGGCCTAGCCATACCAGATTTTACAGTGTATCATAAAGCAGCAGTCAACAAAACTACTTGGTACTGGCTGAAGAATAGAGTAGTGGATCAGTGGAATAGATTAGGTACACAAGACACAACAGTCAGTGACTATAGTAATTTACTGTTTGACAAACCCAAAGACCCTAGCTTCTGGAATAAAAATTCACTATTTGACAGAAACTGCTGGGAAAACCAGAAAATAGTATGGCAGAAACTGGGCATAGACCAATATCTTACACCTCATACCAAAATAAAGTCTAAATAGGTGCATGGTCTAGATATAAAGGCTGAGACTGTAAGCACTCTGGGAAGAGCAAGAAATAATTTACCTGTCAGATTTATGGAGAAGGGAGGAATTTATGACCAAACAAGAGAAAGAGAGCATTATGAAGCACAAATAGGATAATTTTGATTATATTAAATTGAAAAGTTTTTATACAAATAAAATCAATGTAACCAAGATTAGGAAGGAAGTGGAAAATTGAAAAATAATTTTTGCAACAAGTGTCTCTGATAAAGGCCTCATTTCCAAAATATACAGAGAATTGAGTTAAATTTATAAGAATATAAGTCATTCCCCAATTGATAAATGGTCAAAGAATAAGAACAGGCAATTTTCAGAGAGAGAAATTAAAGATATCTATAAGCATATGAAAAATGCTTTAAATCACTATTGATTAGAGAAACGCAAATCAAAACAACTCTGAGGTACCACACCTCACCAGTCAAATTGGCTAAGATGACAAAATAGGAAAATGATAAATGCTAGAGAGAACATGGAAAAATTGGAACACTAATGCATTGTTGGTGGAGTAGGTGGATAGCAATTTGGAACTATGCCCAAAGGGCTATAAAAGAAAGTACATACCCTTTGAACCAGCAATGCCACTTCTAGGGCTGTATCCTAAAGAGATCATGCAAGTGGGAGGAAGACCCGTTTGCAGAAAAATATTTATAGCAGCTCTTTTTGTGGCGGCAAAGAATTGGAAAACAAGGGGATGCCCATCAACAGGGCTAAACAAGTTGTGGTATATGGAATATAGCACAATGGGATACTATTGTGCTATAAGAAATGAGAAGCAGATGTACTTCATAATATCCTGGAGAGACTTATAGGATCTGTTGCTGAGTGAGGAAAGCAGAACCAGGAAAACTTTGTACACAATTACAGACACACTGTATCTGTGATGACTCACTTTGATAGACTGGGCTCCTCTCAGCAATGCAAGGTTATAAGACAACTCCAAAAAATTCATGTTGGAAAGGGTATCCACATCCAGAGAAAAGAACTACAGAGTTTGAATGCAGATTGAAACAAACTGCTTGCTGTCTCTCTTTTGTGTTGTGTTTTGTTTTGTTTCTTCTTTCTTGGTCGCTTTGTTGGTTATAATTCTGCTTTACAGCCTGACTTATGCTTAATGTGAAGGTATTTGTAGAGCCTATGTCGGATTGCATGCCTCTGTGGTAGGGGAAGGGGGAGGAGAAGGAGGGAGAGAAAATTTGGAACTCAAAGGATTGTGGAACTGAATGTTATAAACTAAAAGTAAATAAACAAAATTAATAAATTTTTTTTTAAAGAAAGATAAGCACAGCGTAGCCCAAAAGTTCCCGACTTTCTTGGGAGTCTGGATTCTGGAGGGGAACAAGACCTACACATCATCTACTGAGTAGCTTAGTGAAGGGGCTCAATCCCAGGGCTAGGCAGAGCCTAGGGGATTCAGAGTTTCCAGGAAGTATTATTAAAAATATTTGGTAATAAGAAATAAAGGAGCCTTAAAAATAGCCTCATTCCTCAGCCAAACCAGCAGCTTCAACAAGCAAAAACTGTTCTCTGATGACATGGAAAAAGAACAAGAGAATTTGAAAAGTTTATACATACATTGAAAATATTTTTACCCAAAGCATGTTTGGGTAGGGGCTTAGGGGCAGGCGGCCTCTTTCTTTCTGGTACTATAGCAACAATATTATTGTACAGTCAGCTTGCCTGTGGCTGGGCCAGCCAGACAAGGGGTGATAAGCCATCTTTAAGGGGCCATAAAGAAAATGCAACCTCACAACAAAGTTACTCATTGTTCAATATAAGCTCCTCATGGAGGAACATATTTTCTTTCCCTCCCTTTGCCATTCTTCCTCGAGGTGGCCTTTTACATGATAGCAAGCCACTTGTACACTTGACATATGAAAAATAGACTTTTCAATATGCAAATCTAATAGTTCCATTTGATGAAAATCCCAGTGATCTACAGGGCCTCTTAAATTGTTTGGACATATTGTGTCATTTGAGACTGAATCACTTCCTGTTAGTAATTCCTTAACAGGAACTAGAAAGACAATGGCTTGAGTAAATCAGAGCAAAGGAGTGATTAAATAAAGCTTGAATGCTCTGAATCCATTTCCATGCTGGGTTTGGTTTTGTTGTGTCACAGGGGCTGGGGAGGCTATGTAATTTGCATGCTACAGCAAGGTGCATTATAAAAATCACCTTAAATTATCGGTGTCTGCAAGGGAACTGGTTGCCGGGCTAGAACATTCATATATCAAAGGCAAGCCTCTGGTGAGGACGCACCCTGATTTCTCATTTAAGAGAGTGTACTTTGTTGCCTTTGCAAGGCTTGCCTTTCCCAAAATCCAATCATACCAGCTTCCCTTCAGGTTTTTAGAGGCTTAGCCATCACAGCAAACTGGCAGTAACCTCTTACTTAGCAACTTTTAAATTTTCTGCATCTATCTCAACACTACAGGCACTCTGTATCACACACTTCCAAAGGATTCTGGGCTTGAAAAGTGGTTTTAATTCTAAATTACAGCTTTAAATCACTATAGATCTACTCTTTTTCTCTGCGGGTGCCTTCTATCTCTGTTTGAGCGATTATTCCCCATCTCCTTAGTTTTGATCTGGTCTACTTGTTGTGCCAGTGAAGGCTCTGAATTCAGAAATGGCTTCTTGGGGCTGTGGTTTATGAGACACTTTTCCATTAGTGACACATCCATACATTAAGGATCTATCTCTTAATTGTCAAGAATGTCAATTGAAGGGTCAGAGATATTCTGATTTCTGTTTGCATTCTATTGCCTAAAAAGCCTTTGTCAAATCCTTCAGTGACTTACCTGCTCTAGGACCATGTCCAGAGTCTGAACATTGGGCAATGGAGAAAGTATGTCACCACTGTTCACTGGTGGTATTTTCGAGGACTATCTTTCAGTGATCAGTGACGCATACCAGAAGCTCTTTCCAAAGTGAGGCTGAAAACACCCCACAGTCATTTTCCATGTAGTCTTTTCTGTTGACAGTCAACAAGGTCTTTGACCCTTAGCCCAATTTGCAAAGATGCATGTTTCAGTGGAATGGGATTGATCCCTCAATGTCCTGTAAGTTGTTATTTATTTATTCATTCATTCATTCATCTATTTATTTATTTGTTTGTTTGTTTATTTGTTTATCCATTCATTCGTCCATTCATTCATTCATTCATTTATTGTAAAGCAATTGGGGTTAAGTAACTTGCTCAAGGTTACACGGCCAGTTTTTTCTGGGTATGGTGCTAAGTGACTGAGCCCTGATTCAATCCCAGGTCATCCCAATTCTGGGTCCAGTGCTCTTACTCACTGCTCCACCTGGCCACCCCTGTAAGTTGTTATTTAAACTTATGTTGCATTTTTGAAAAGGGAGCAGAGTAAATTACTCCATGTGGGAATTCCAGCAACTCTCGTTCCATCTTTCTTAGCCAACGGACGGGTCAGTAGGGCTGGCCTTAACATGCTGGTTAAGTAGGCAGCTGCCTGCCAGGTGTCATTTCAGGGACACACTGGAAGGCCACCAATGTGCCTCTCCCACTAAATGGATGTGGGAGGATTAGATTCAATCTTCTATGTTGTGCCACAGTCTTCAAAATGCTGTTGATAAAAGTAAAACTATTAGCTCCCTCTAACAGTGGAAGTCAGTGAGGTACAACTGAAAATCACATAGTGAGGTGGAAAGAGCTGAAGAACCTGAGTTTGAATCTTGGTTCTAACTCTACAGCTTGTGTGACCTTGGGTAAGTTACCTCACTTCCCTGGGCTTCAGTTTACTCATCTCCAAAAATGAGAGCATTTGATCAAAGGACCTTTAAAATCCCATTAATCTTTGAATCTATAATTCCATCATTAAAATATTGGCCGTGACTCTTACTAGATGCAAGCCATTTAACCACTCTAAGCCTCACATACTTCAGGTAAAATGGGAAGATTTCAGTCTATTAACATGAATTCATTAAGTATCTACCATGAGATGAAAATGACATGGTCCCTTAAGGCACTTAAAATCTATCCAGGGGAGAGAAAGGTGCAAATATAAGTATTTCAAAGCTAAGGGAATCAGGGAAAAGCTTTATATAAAAGGGGAAACTTAAACTAAGCCTTGAGGGAAGTTTGTAAGAGGCGAAAGTGATGAAGAAGGGGATTCTGGATGGAGCAGGTGAGGAAAAGTAAGAAGGACGGTTAGGCTAGATGGGTGGGTAGGCAAGAAATATTTTCTGAAGCTGGAAAGGTTGGTTAGGGCTGGGTTGTGATGAATTTTAAATGTCAAAAGAAGAGTTTATAATTGTTCCTAAAAAGTGAAAGAAACCATCTTAGTTTCTTGAGTAGGGCAGTGACAGGTTTGTGCTTTAGGGAATCAGTTTAGCAGTTTTGTGGTAGATTTATTGAAGTGGAGAGATGTAAGGCAAAGGAGATCAAATCAGGCAGCTATTATAATAGATCAGGTAATACAAAATGAGGGCCTGACCTGGGGTAATAGTTATTCAGGAATGACTGTAAGAGATGTTGTGGAGGCAAAAAAGTCAAGATTTGGCAACTGGTAGGATACACAGGGTGAAGGATGAGGAGTCACCAATGACATCTAACCTATAAACCTGGGTGACTAGAAGGTTGGCAGTGCCATTGAGAGAGAAAGGAATTGTTTTTATTATGTTATGTTATGGAAATTCTTATTTTACATCATAAATTAAAAATAAAAGAGGGGCGGCTAAGTGGCACAGTGAGTAAAGCGCCGCCCCTGAAGTTGGGAGGACCTGAGTTTGGTTCCAGCCTCAGACATTTAACACAAAAAAACTATCCAGGTAACCTTGGGCAAGTTACTTAACCCCAATTGCCCTCCAAAAGAAAAAGGAAAAAAAATAAAATAAAAATTTTAAAGTAAAGAAATAGGGAATTTCAGAAGAGGGTTGGGTTTAGGGAGAAAGATGAGTTCTGTTTGAACATGTTGAATGAATAAATGAATGAAAAAGCATCATTAAGAGCTTACTATGTGAACAGCAATGTATTAAATATTGGTGATATAAAAAGAAAAGCAGAAATAATCCCTGCTCCAAAGGAGTTCTATGCCTAATGTAGAAGGCAACACTTAGAGTTATAAGTCAGATGGAAAGATCCTACCATCCCCAAGGTGCAGCAGCAAAGCAGACAATAATGCATCTTTCTTAAGGTCACTTCAACTGATAAAATCACATCCATTTCTGGTGTTGAAGCCAGCAGAGAACTTCCTCCTCTAGTTTTTTAGAAGGTGTCACTACCCTCTATGGTACCTAGTTTGGTAGATATGCATGGGAAAATTATTCCTTCCTATATCTTTTTGCAATACCTGGGGAGATACATATTTTACTGTTATAGTTTGGGTTACTCCATGTCTAACCTAGAATCAATCATTATCATATTATAGTGAGATAGATTCTAGCTCAATACAAGGAAGAGCTTTGTAACAATTAAAGGTGTCTGAGAATGGAACAGAAAACCTATTATATAGTGAGTTCCTCCTCAGTGGATGTGTTCAAGCACAGGCAAAGTAGTCACTTATTGGGATTATTGTGGAGAGCATTCATCCATTAGGCAAGTCACTGGATAAAGCATATTTGGATGGGATAAAGGTAGGAACATCTAAAAGGGAGCTATAATTCTGCTTTAAAATTTGTCATTATATAGTGGGAAGAGAATGGGACTTTGAATTCGAAGAGAATGGAGTCTCAGCAACTCTCCACCTTGGGGAGAGAGAAACATTTTTAAAGGGTACTTTCCATGATCCTCTCAAATCAGACCACCTACATTACCTACCTACATGCTACCTTTCAATCACTCAGGCAGGCCAAATGATCAAAAATAACATTTGTTATCACTGTAATAGTTAATATGTATATAGCACTTTAAGATTTACAAACTTTTTATACATACAGAGTGTTCCAAAAGACTTAGTGCAATTTTAAGCTTTAATAGGAATTAAAGTTTTAATTGATTAAAGCTTAAAACTACACTAAGACTTTGGGGACACCTCACATAATCTCATTTGTTCCTCAAAGCAAACCTGTTAGCACTATTATTATCTTCATTTTGTAAATGATACTGTAAATGACTTGTCCAGGGTCACACAACTAATAAGTGTCTGAAGTAG
>NW_027185698.1:18614993-18647112 GCF_028583685.1 Petaurus breviceps papuanus | reverse complement strand
GGATTGTGGCAGAGTTGTTAATATTGGGAGAGCAGGAACTTCATTTCTGCCACTGGGCTTTGGAAGAAGGGTTACATATATCAAATAAATACAGGGACTTAGATTTCATTTTAGATTATTTTATTTTCCTTTAGGGAGGTTCTAGAAGCTGGGACAATCTGGATGGAGCAGGGAGGTGTTATGTCCCATGTACAAAATGAGAGAGCCAGTCTGGACGAATTACCAAATATATAACATTTTAGTTTATTCATTCAACAACTATAGAAGAACCTTCTATATGTAAGTCACTGTGTGGGTTACAGAAAACAATGAGAAATGTCTCCTGTCCATAAAGAACTTACAATTTAGTAGGGGAGACAAGAAACTTGTGCAAATAAGTTTCATACAAATTTTGAAATGTGATAAAAGAAATGTAAGAACAAATTACTATAGGAATTTAAATTAGAAAGAGCCCACTTCCAATTTGGAGGAGGCAGGAAGGTAAGGGATCATCATCAAGGGTTCCACTAAAGAAAGTCCATTTGAGTCGGGTCTTAAAGGACAGGTAGGATTTCAGCAGTCAGTAAAATGGAGGGGGAGACTATTCTATGTAACAGTGACTGCTTGCACAAAGCCAAGGAAGCTTGCCCTGATCTTGAAGCTGATGTTAATTAGCCCTGAGAAATAGTTAGAAAAGGTTAAAGAAACCAATTAAGGAGTTCATCCCAGTAAGAAGCCAAAAACAATAAAGCAGAGAATGTCTCAGCACTGGAGTGGTCCAGGTCAAGATTAGCCGTCCTGACAGAGCAGCCTTCCTGACCATCCAACATCTGGGGCAATTGGCCCTTTGTAGGGCGGAAGGAAAATATTTGTTTACCTGCTTGCTCTGCTGGAACAAAGCTAGCAGGGTGGTGTGGGCAAGACAGAGGCTTCAATGATGAGGGGCTGGCCTGCTTGGCCCATCGGCTGTCCTATACTCAAAGGCAGCACAGGCCTTACTTCTGGTAGAAAATCTTTATCGATTTGCACTATCCCAAAGCACAGAGTCTTGTCAGGTCTGAGAATTGATCAAAGGGTGTTCTCTGGCTCTATCTTAATTAAGGAGTGAGAGTAAGAATTAAGAGCTAAGCAATGGTAGGTCTAAAAGTTGCTACTTTTAACAGTGGGGCACTAATGTCTTACACAACTTTCGTGGGTAATTGAGCACATACTTACACAAATCGAGGGGGTACATGGCAATAACCCAAGACGGCAGCCTTCCCTGGGAAGCAGCATTGCAGTGTGCCCTGGAAGCCAGTTGGTGCAGCTCTCTCCTGATGGAGTAAGTGATTGTGGTTAGCAGGGCACCAGCCCTCTTTAACTCCTAGCACAGTACCATAACGAACAATAAACATAGGCAAGCAACTTTAATAAGTGATTTATGAAGCACCTACTGTGTGCTAGACATTATCAGTCACTAGAATGAGAGACAAAAATGAAATAATCCCTGCCCTCGAGGAATTTACATTCTACTTAGGGGTCAACAACATGCACACAGATGAGTAAATTGAAAATAAATACAAAGTACTTTCAAAAGTGAAGGTGGTAAGGTGAGAAAGAACTAACTGGGAAGAAGAGGTAAAGGAAGGAAGAACTTGAGATGAATCTTGAAGACAACCAGGGATCCGAAAGTGAGGAGGGAAGAATATTACAGGTTTGGGAAGCAATCTGTATAAGGTATGAAGTTGGGAGTGGGATGGGGCATAGAATATATAAGGGGGGAGTCAATCCAGAAATATGGGTTGGACCCAGGTCTGCAAAGTGTTTTAGATGAGAAAGAGAGAGAGACAGAGAGAGACGGAAAGACAGAGATAGAGAGAGAGAGTCAGAGACAGACACAGAGAGACACAGAGAGAGACAGAGAGACAGAGACAGAGATAGACAGAGACAGAGAGAGAGAGAGAAAATTTATGTTATCTTTCCTAAAAGGAAAAAAAAAAGCAATAGGGAAACAGTAAAGCTTCTTGAGCAAGAAAGCGACATGGTCATCCCTGTGCTTTAGGATTTGCAATTTGGCCACTATGAAAATGGAATGGATAGAGGAAAGACTGAAGGCTGGGATACCAATTAGGAGGTTATTGCAGTAATTGAATCAAGAGAGATGATTAAGACAATTAGGATGGTTGACATATGAAAAGAGAAAGCATCTATAGAGAAGAATGGTAGAATCAACAGGATTTGGCAATTGTTTAGATATAGAGGATGAGGAATAGGGGATAATTGAGAATGAGAGAGGCTGCAAAGTAGATTATAAGGGTGGTGATGTCCTGGGAAGTTTGGAAGAGACATGGTTTCTGGTGAATATGAGCACAGGATGGTATGGTCAGAGTGATTTCAGAATTACAGAGTATGGAGGTGGAGCACTGGTGGGTGATGACGAGACCAAGGGAATTGGCCATGCCTATGTGTGACTGAGATGGAGCAAAAGTACAGGCCATAGGAGTTGAGGAGTTTGAAGAAATGAGAAATCAGAGTGCTTAAGGACACCCACTAGTATAATAAAACTCCCTAATATAAGAGCAGGAGTGAGGATAAAGATTATAAGACAGATACTGAAAGGGTTTGATGTACAGACCAGTCCATGGCTGCAATTAGGACCTAGATGGGGTGATATATCCAGATTGAGCAAATCTCAAAGGAGGAGAGGCTACTAAGTGTCGGTGGTAGAAGGAGGATCTGGAAATAACAGAGAAGATCAAGGAAAAGGGAGGAGGCTATGCTTTCTCTTGGCCCAATGCTTTAGTGAGCCTGAGAGAAAGTGAATAGAGTTCTATGCTGCATCCTTTGGGGTGGGTGGGGGTGAGGGACAAGGTTTTCTAGAATGTAAAGAAGGAAGGAAAGAATTTGAAATGAAGAGGTATCTAAAGTGTGGTTTGTTAACAATAGAGGAGGTCACAATGGAAGAGGAGGTATGATAGGGAGGCATGATAGGGACTCAGAAATGGATGGGGATCTAGGAGAAGGAAGTGAAAGCAGTTTTCACCTGGGCTGCTTTCAACTCTAAATCACAGCAGTTTAGAGAGGAAGGGAAGAAATTATAAACCACAGGATGGTCAGCTGTCACACCTTTCCCAATAGTCACTTTAACTATGCCCTAGGCTCTGGCTCAACAAAGACATCAATTTGATGTTTCTCCCCTAGTTAGGAGAAGGGGAGGGAGGAAAGTCTCTGTCCTCAGGCTAAGCTAGGTAATAAAGTGACTAGAGGATCCTGTTATCTGAACATTCACCAATCATGGAGGGCTAAGGCAACTTATTTAACTTCCCTTGTCAGAAAGAACAGCTCTGATGATGACCCAACTGATATAGCCCGCATCTGGTTCAAGGCTAACTCAATTGTAAATAACTAGTTAGGATACCAGTTAGGAAGTTATTGCAATAATTGAATAGAGATGATTAAGGCAATGAAGATGCTTGACATATGAAAAGAGAGAAAGTGTCTATAGAGAAGAATGGTATTTTGGTAGTAGAATCAACAGAATTGGGTAGATTTTTAAAAATACAATTAAAATTAAATTAAATATAATTTAATAAAATACAATTAAAATACTTTAAAAATGTTAAGGAAGCAATTACTATAAAGTCTTCTTATATGTACCACTCATTTGATCCCCACAAAATCTCAGTGTCAGGTGGGCATTACTAGAGAATGCCATACAATGACATTTGGAAGACACTAGAAGGTGAGTCAGAAGACTTATCTTTGCCAGAGCTCTTTCCTTGGTCAAGCCACTTCACTTCTACCCTTTGGGTCTCCATTTCTTCATCTGTCAAGTGCAGAAGTTGGATGAGATGACCTCTGAGGTCCCTTCCAGCCTGAAACCTATGATGCTATGTAACAAAAAGTATTACTACCACTAGATTACCACAAGTTCCTGCTTTAACCAACCTTTAACTTTAACCATCACTCTGATGAAAGGCAGCTTCTAGAAGGCTCTAAAAAAAGGAAGTACCCCGACATCGTTCAGGTGCCTCTTTCCAATCATGTTTACACTCACTATGCACTACCTAGAAAGAAAGGGTTTGCTAAGCAAACCACTCTCTAAATTATCATAAATTTCAAATTAGCGGAGTCTGGATTAATGAGGTTTTACTGTACTGTGTTCTGTTTCAGCGCCTCTAGCTAAAATGTGCTATTGAGAATTTGGAGGCAGTCCAGAGGACAGCAACTAAAATGATTAAAGGTTTGGCTAATATTCCCAATGAGAGAAGGCTAAAGGAGCTGAGTTTATTTAGCTGAGAGAAGAGAAGGCTGAACAAGAAATTAATAACACTCTTAGAGTACATGAAGGAGCATGTGAGTGACAGGAAGCAGATTTCCCTTATGAGAACAGATGGGGGTAGGGGTGGAAAATGACTAAAATTACATCAGAAGAGTCTTAGGTTAACCTCTTGAAGAAGCTCCTGATGGAATACGGTATGAGAGATTGGGCAGTTGGACAAAGGGAGTTCTAAGAGTGCACACCTCTAGAGATTTTTAAGAAAAAGTGTAGACAGTTTCTTTTTCTCAGGCATTTTGAGGGTAGTCCTACTTGGATGCAGGTGGATAGATTAGATGACCTCTCAAGGTCTCTCCCAGCCTTGTGATTCCATGGTTCTGTGAAAGGTCATTTAGTGGAATTGATTAGAAAGTTAAAATTACACTCCTGGCTCAGTGAATTTGTAATGGAAGAGAGAACGTTTCCCTTCTGAGTGACCAGTTTGAATTTCACCCTGTTGGCAGTGACCCAAAATTATACCACATGGCTTGTGCAGGCAGGCCAGTATAACACAACTATTAAAGTAATAAGCATTTTTGGCATTTTACCGTGTCATTGAAAAAAGTTCCAGGACAAGAGGAGATGCCATGTGGTCAGTAAAATTCTTAACTTCTCTTAGAAGCTCTAGTCCTGGAGTTGTGGGTCCTGATCCTTCTGGGAATAACTGTTTTTGCTTCAAGAACCTAGATATCTAAAGCCTCCCAGAAAAGCCCAGGGTAGACAGAATGAGAATTTGTATGAAAAAGTATCACTGGGACAGCCAGGATGGTTAGAAGTCTTGGAGTTAGGCCATCTACTATCCTTATAATAGGACTCTTAGTTGCCACTGTAGTTTTCTGTAACAAGTCAGGGTCACCTGGAAGAATCACAATGTAGATTATTAACAGAAAACTTTCTGAAGATGTTAGATTGATGCAATATCCAATACCCAAAAATTATTCAGGAAAAGACAAATCATGATTTAAAGTGATAAAAGAGTCTAATGAACAATGAGTATAATCACCATATGGCTTGCTGTTCGAACTATATTTAGATGATTTTGTTCAAATCTGAGTACCATATTTTAAAAAGGAATATCAACAAATTGGGGGATGTCAGGAGGGCAGCTGGCATGATGCAGAGGCTGAAAATCATATTATATCAGACTGGAAGAATTGGGAATATTTATCCTGGGAGAGGAAAGATATGATGGGATGTGATCACTATCTTCCAATATTTGGAAAGCTTTTATGATCTGATGAGATATCAGATTCACTATATCTAATTACAAAAAAATAGTATGAGGACCAATGGGGAAATATTAAAAGGATGAAGATTTGAGTTCTCTGTAAGGCATAACTTTTTTAACAGTTTAAAATTGTCGAAAAGTAGAATGACTCACCCCAGTAAGTAGTCTTCCCTGCTCCTGGAAGCAATGAAGCAGAATAAATACTTGCCAGGAATGTCCTAGAGCAAATTCTAGAATTGAGTGGGAAGTTGGACTGATGATCTGATTACCCTTTCAATTGGAAGATTCTGTGATTATCATTATTTACATGGGTCTATAATCTCATTCAGCAATAGACCCCATTTCACTGGATCCTATCACCATCCTTGCATGCCTTCTCCTATATTATTATTGTCTACATCTTTCCATAAATTCTCCAAAGAACATCAACTCAATATGCTAGAGACCTTCCTTTTGTTCTTTCAATAACACAAGAATACTAATATATCATAATAACGCTAATATATCAGGTTGTCCAACATTATCTTTTGTCTCTCCTTTATGACCCCTCTCCCAAACACCATCTTTTCCTGATCACACTTGCATTCTATGTTCCTTAAGCCATTCCTTGATAATGGGTCTTCATTGACTTTATGCTACTGACTTTAGGCTAAAAGCTACCAGCTTTTCATCACACTTCTGGACATTTGCCATTCTGATTGTTGCTTATAGAATAATGCAATTTTCTAGCAATGTCATTTTCTCCAAAGTTTTGCCATTGTTTCTAAGCCAATTTTGTAATTTTGACATTTGATACTTAGAACCATCATTCATAGCAATAACTTACAGGGGGTGCCCCAAAAGTATTAATAGCATAATAGTTTTAAACTGCACTAAGACTTTTGGTACACCCCATACTTATTCCTGATCTTATGTACTCCATAGTATTGTACTGATGGTTTTATGTTTTGATAATTGACAATGTTTTGGTAAGAAATTTTCTCTCTTCTTTTATAAGACAAATTATGGTATAATCCTATGTGGCTGATAAGATCTTGTTTTGAAAGTCAGAGCACATTTGCACCGTGGGGTGGGGAGAGGAGGGAGAAAAGGGAGGAGGAGAAAATTTGGGACTCAAGAGATTGTGGAATTGAATGTTGTAAACTAAAAGTAAATAAATTTAATGTGGAAAAAAAGAAAGAGTAAATTTGAATGCCAGAGAACTGTTCTATGATGGTTTTTATTGCAAAGTTGCTTAGTTGTGTGGGTGGTGAAGGGGGGGGGGTGGGATGAGGAGCAGGCTTACGTAGATCTTGAAGGACAAGGAATCTCAGTTCAATGTCTTCATTAGAGTAGTATAAAGAATGCTCGCATCAGAGCTCAGAGACTGGGGCTCAAATCCTGTATCTGTCACTGTATATGATTGGCTAAATCATTTCACCTCTCTGGGTGTCTGTTTCCTCATCAGTAAAGAAAAGGGGAAGGAAAAAGCAAGCAGACTGCTGTCAATGGACAATGAACTATTCTAGTTACCTCACCCCACCTTGTGTGAGAAGTACAGTAAGTAACTGCAGATTGTCTTGGCAGGGATAGGTGAAGCAATGGGCTACAATTTGGGGTCTGGGATCCCTGTCAATCTCTTTCAGGCTGCAGGTCCCACCCCTTTCCTCTCTCCCAAGTGTCCCCAACAGGAAACATAACAGGTTAGGAGGCAATGACTACAAAGGTGAAATATTGGAACTTCACAAGAGACTGGGACAGGTTAAAGGGGAAACTATTTCCATTGAAGTAGAGCCTCATATTCACAGTAAATGAACTTTCCAGATTTTCCAGGACAGTTTCCATTTCAAGAAAATCAAATTTAACAAGCATTCAGTTCATTCAACAAATATTGACTAGGTATAAGACACTGTACTAGGCACAGGGGAAAGAATGAAAAAGATGAATAAATGTCAGTATTCTCAAAAGGCTTGCGTTCTACTGATATGAAAGTGTTCTTTTAGCCATGCTTAGATAATAATTAATAATAATAGAAAAACTATCTGTGAAATCAGGTGTCCTGATTTTTGGCACAGAAAATGAAATCAGTTTATTGATTTTGCCTCTCATCTGCAATAAGGGAAGTTGGGAGGGAAGTAGGCAAAGTTTGCCTATGTTACCCCCCTCACTTGCCCTTCCTCCATACTTCCAAAGCACCCACGTTAACCTCTAGTATCTAATATTCTCCTGTGGCTTAAGGCTTCTCCTTTATGAGAGGAAACCAATCTGACAAACTAAGACAAGCTAGCTCACACTAAATCGCTATTGCTAAATGCTTTCCCTTTCCAGGGATGTCAGCAGTTTGGAAAAGAATCATGAGGAGAGCGTAATATTTAACACACAAAGAAATGAGTCTCTAAATAGTGATATTTTAAGCACTATGGTTGCTGAGTGAGAATCATACTTTTTTTGACTGAGGAGGAAATGTGGAGAGAGCCTTCTTGGTGACTCTCAAATGAATTTCAAAGGCCTTGGTCAGCAAGCCTTTTAACTTTCACCTCAGTCACATCATGGATAAAAAAAAAAAGCATCGTTCTAAATGATCTATGAGGGCTCATCTAGGTCTAAACGTATAATTCTACTGCATGGAGGACCACTTCGACCATACTTAGGGCTTGTCATGTAGACACCTCTTCCACTGAATCTAGCAGCAGAGATACAACTTTTTTCCCATATATCAACCTTCCCATGCCTCTGAGGACTAGTCATGCAAACAGTAAAACAGCCATCTTCCAACTGAACTTATGAGCTAATCTAAGGTCTCCCCAGTCTTGCATAGTCATCCACACCACACCAGGAGGTTTTATAATTGAGAAATGCCAGGAAATAAGTCCCAACAATGCTAAAAGAACATTAGCTCTAAATGATCACGGCAGAAATGAAGAAATCTCAAAAGTTCAATGTGTGGATGTTTATCTTAGCAGATACCAGTCAATAGTTATCTGTATCTACCTACTGAGCTAGCTAATGTTTAATTTGAGTAACCTTGTGCAAAGGCCTGTGAAAGGGCCAGATCAAACAATAGAGGCAAAGCAAAAGATAAGGGGAAAGTGTGAAAGGGTTAGTAAAGGAAAGTGCTGGGGATTTAATCTATCTAGCTAAACAAGCAGGGGTCTGCTGGGTTGAATAGAAAGAGCCCATAAGAAGGGCAGGACAGCTCCAGATCATAATTGTGATCTTTATGATGTTGGGTTCTGATTTTAATTAGGACTCCAACTCCTACCAATCCCCACAACCAATAACACCTTCCTTTTAAAGCATTCTATTAGGTAGTAGTCATGAGGGAATCACATGACTTCTGCCTCACAGCATAAGATTGTTCAATATGCACTTTGGTAATGTAGGAAATTATTTTCCACTTCATCCCCAATTCTTAATTCACCAAGAGAAACACACACACACACACACACAAATAGATTTTATCCAACCCAGAGCGTAATTACACTGAAACATCAATTCAGTAAATAACTATAAAGGGTCTTTTATGTGTGCAGAGTGTTATATGGACTCAGTAGGAGAAACTTAGTTTATATGACACCCAGGTCCTGCCCTCATAGAACTTCCAATCTAATTTATTTTATTTTATTATCCTCCATTTACAGCTAAGAAAACTGAGGTTCAGGGGAGGTTAAGGGACTTATTCAGATCACACAGCAAATTTAAGAAGCAGGCTTGGATCTTGGCCTTCCTTTTTACAAATCTAGCAGACTATCCACTGTACCACATAATCTCTCCAGGGTCATAACCAGAAGTGGACAGTCAGTGTTGCCTGGTTTCTAGATAATAGGTATTTTTTTCCGTTATATCCCACTCCACTCCATCATCACTTCCATGAGCCTCTTACATTTTTATGTTGCTTTTTATTAATTTGTTAGTACAAAAATTCCTATGCAAGACCTTGTTTTAAAAGCACTGAAACATTTAAATATATATATATATATATTCATCTAGGTTGCAGTTTTTATTGCTCTAAAAGAATATGATTGTTGAAGTCAAGTACCCCAGATTCCATTCAACAAGTCAACAAATATCTATGAGTAGCAGTTATCTACTCAGCACTGCTTTGGGCACAGCAGGGACTTCAAGAGAAGTCAATGTCTTTGCCCTCTATGTGCTTACAATATAATTTAAGGTCCCCAAACATACATAGGGTACACAGTCAGATCATAAGAGCTATTTCCATAGCTCTTAAATGTTTGCAAAGCACTTTGCTTAAAATATCTCCTTTGAATATGACATACATTTGAAAATTATCTACACTTGAAAATGAGTCAATCCAAGATAATGGTGTAGTACAGAACTGGGTTCCAATAAATTTAGAGCTAAAAGGGACCTCAGAGATCTTCCAATTTAATATCCTCATTTTATATGCAACACTTTATCATTTTGTTGCCCCACCCCTGCTGCCTAGATCAGAAGGGCATGGGAAATGAAAAAGGAGGTGTGCACCAGAAAGTGAGGAGTCCTGGCTATATAGAGAAGTGCCATGTCCAAGGGCAGAAAGGACACTGGGGCAACATAGTGGAGGCAGGCTTTTCTGTGCCAGGACTTACAAACTATTCTTCTCGAGTTACAGGTAATAAGTTAGTTACAGTGAGATATAGTCATAGGTCTCTGACAATGACAGGACAAGAAATGGAAAAATGCATGCTCAATGATGCTGAAGAAGACTAAGACACCCAAACCATTTATGAGTCTTCATATGAGTATTTTTGGAAGTGTGAGTTGAACATCTGTTGTGTAAGGTGTTATGTGATTTATTGTCCTTTGCCTGCTGAAGAAGGGGTGACCATCATGGTTAAGTAAGCTAAACTTCATTTTCCAGAACTCCTGAGATCTGAGTTGCTTCTATATTGCCTGGAAATGGCCAAATTCTTGAAGAAACAGTGGGGGAGGGGTGCAACCAAGCAGCTGATGCTTTATTATGTATTGTTTATTTCTTTTATTGATCCTTTGCCAAGAGTAATGCATTGTATGTAGTCAAGCATGCTTTTTGTCTTTTGGAGGAGTGGGGAGGGAATTCCATTACACTGATTTCATATGACTCGAGCTCATCGAAATACAGCAAATTCATAAAGAAAGTAAGTCTAGATGATGGTTCTAATTGGGCAAATACACCCTAACTACATCTCTTTAGCTACCTAGTTGGTGTAGACACACAGGGGAAAGCAGAATTGAGGGACAGAAGATGATGCAATGTCAAAGGACATTAAAGAGTTAAGCACTTTTCCAGCATTTTCTTTGAAAGGTGTGAGAAGGGGGAGATGAGTCACCATCACTTCCAGGGTGAACATGTGATCCCTTGGCACTCAGTCCTTCCTGTTGATCAGGACCAGGGCAATATGTGCCAACACCATCTGGTGGTTAAATACAAATAAGGAAATGGAGAACCAGAGAAACAAATGTGACTTGACCAAAGTCACACATGTGTTAAGTAGCATGACTCAAATATTAGGTTCTCTGATGTAAAATCCAGTGCTTTTTCTACTATAACCTATAGGAATTCAGAGAAGGGAAAGATTTCAAGGGATTAAAGTAGCCACATAAAGTCTCATGTAAGAAATAGTAGTTGTGGGGGAAGCTAGGTGGCACAGTGAATAGAGCACCAGCCCTGGAGTCAGGAGGACCTGAGTTCAAATTCAGACTCAGACAACACAAAACTAGCTGTGTGACTTTGGGCAAGTCAATTAACCACAATTGCCCTACCTTACTCTCTCCAAAAAGCAAAAAGAAAAAAAGGAAGAAAAGAAAAATGAAAAGAAATAGTAGTTGATATAGGTTTGCTTCAAGTATTGTCACAAACAACACATTTATACAACACTCATGTACTCAAGTACCATTCAGATCATTGTCATCAACAACAACAACAAAAATCTCTGATAGGATTGCTAATCTCTTGCTTAACTCTGTAAGACACTGTGTGAAGCTTCATAGAAAAAGAAGCTGGCAGACACAGTGCCCTTCCTAAAGCAGTTAAAACATGAATCTCATAACACAGATTTAGATTTGCAGACCAAGGAATTTCAGGCAGGATAATGACTGAAAAACATTGATGGAACATTGACTGAGGAACTACCTTGGGCAAGTCACTTAATCTCTCTAGAATTTTTTTTTTCAATGAAAAATGAAGGAATTGGATTTGACTTCTAAAGTCCTTTCCAGCTTTACATCTATGAGCCTATTATCTTATGGCATGAAGAGGCAGTCATTGATAGCTACCATATAAACATCCAGGGTAATTACATTTTAGGGATTGGGGCTCGATATGTACATAATTGTTCGTTATTCTTAATTAAGCATCTATTGGGTATAGGGTAACTCTCTTGCCTTCCTGAGAATTCTTATGAAATGGAGGAGATGTGTTGTGTTGGTCCTGCTGGCTCAATAGGATAAGATGACAATTCAGAAAATTATTTTTAAAATATATACATTGCTTAACATGAAAAATATAATGAACAAAAAAAGCTAGTAATATGCCAGAACCAAGATCTGCTTAGCCAAGGGGAAAAAAAAACAATGAGTTTTGAGTTGTGTTTTTAAAAGGAATAAGAGATGTGGTTTGACACAACAGAGGAAGTAAGCTATTCCCATTGGATATGATGGTTTGTGCAAATGGTCACATGTATTCACGTTGTCTTACAAAAATTACGCTGATATCTTGCTGTGGTTAGGGATTAACAATGCTCTTAAACACTGAAGTCATGAATCAATGGTGCTTATTGTTTAAAAATCAGAAAAAAATCAAGTAAATATGTAAAATTAAAAAATATCTATTTTTGTCTTTAAATAATGTCCATATGGGCATCCACGTGACACAATGGATAGCATTCTGGTCCTGGAGTCAGGAATACTCATCTTTCTGAATTCAAATCTTACCTGAGACACTTACTACCTGTGTGACCATGGGCAAATCACTTCATATTGTTTGCCTCAGTTTCCTAATCTGTAAATTGACCTGGAGAAAGAAGTGACAAACCACTCCTGTATCTCACTAAGAAAATCCCAGATGGGGTCACAAAGAGTCAGACATGACTGAAACAACTAAACAATAAATGTTCATATACTTTTTCAGTTTGAATAACTGAAATATTGAATAACTGGCTCTAGGAATTCAGCATCAACAATGAACATTTTTGATGACCCTATGATTCAGAAGGAGCCTTGATTCCACTTATATTTAACTCCTCTGAAAAATCTGCTCCAAGTTGAAGACAGAGTGCATTACCTCTCTGACTGATGCAAGATGCCCTACTAAGCAGGATTGCATCTACCTAGCTCACATTTTCTCCCTTTTCTTTTGGAGGTGGATATATAACTGTGATATTATTTGAAATGCTTCTCTAGGCTGATGAGGGTGAGTAAAGGGAAACAAATATGGTGATGTCAACAGAGGACTGACTTAAGCAGAGCAAGTGATTATATCTGTTGAAATGTTAACAATATTAACAGGCAAATACAACAACTCCACCCATATTGCTAAAGTTAAATGTAGCCAGGACTACTATTAAACAAGGTCCCATAAAAATACAGCCAATAATAATCATGTAAGAATATGGTAGGAACGTTATAATAAATAACTAGAAAGTCTCAATGTCTCAATGTTGTTTGTTGTAAACTTGGTTTTATATTTGAACCTTAGAATCTCAGAATTGGAAGAGATTTGAGAGTTCATCCAAGCCAAGTTTTCCCTATTATCTGTCAAGATTTTCTTAGACTTACAAACTTTCTTCCAATGTACTACCTACTCCTTATAGCATCATAACACTGGCCAATTAGGTAAGATATCATTCTAAACTTTCATCCAAATCATGCATAAATATGTTGAAAAGATCAGGACCAAGGACAGCATTCCAAGATATCCATTCAAGATGATGTCTATTCACCACTCTTTTAGTCTCATCATTACACCTACTCTGAATCTACCTAATTGTACTATCATTCATCTTACTCTCCTCATACTACAGGATCACAGATCTAGAACTGAAAGGGACCTCAAAGTTCATCTAGTTCAACCTCCTCATTTTACATAATGAAACTGAGAACTAGGGAGATGAAGTGATTTAACCAAGGTCACATAGGTAGTAAGCATCACAGATGGAATTCCAAATCGACTCCTATGACTGAAAAGTCAACAGTCTTTCTACTATACTTTTATCCAATAGTATATAATGAAAGTCTCTGGGAAATGATTTGCTGAAATGCCAATAAGCTAAATCTATCATTTCTAAGGTTTCTCAGTCTAATAGTAAACCTTTTAGAAATGAAAATAAGATTAGTCTGGCATGATTGATAAACCCATTTTAGTTCTAGAAATCACTACTACTCTTTCCAATGGGTTACAAACAACCCTTTTAAATAATGTATTCTAGAATTTTGTCAAGAAATAAAGACAAGGAGCCAGCTAGGTGGCGCAGTAAATAGAACACCAACCATGGAGTCAGAAGGACTTGAGTTCAAATTTGACCTCAGACACTTAACACTTACTAGCCATGTGACCTTGGGCAAGTCACTTAACCCCAACTGCCCTCCAAAAAAAGCAAAAAAAAAAACAAGAAAGACAAGACTAATAGATTATAGGTTGAATAATTCATTTTGTTTTTTTTTTTTTTAAATAAAGAAAATATTTGCCCATCTCAATTCTTAAGGTACATCTTTTATGAGCCATGGATAAAGTTTTTTTTTTAATTCTTTGAGCAGAGTAACTAGGATTTGTGGCACCTGAATTCTGGCAACTTTGGAGTAAGAGAAAAGCAGGATTTGAAGAATGACCACAGTGCCATCCTGATGGGGTGCCTCTGGGACTGAGGAGGAAGGAAGGGTGCAAAAATACCTAAGAATCCCACCTCTAGGGAATGACCCATCTTCACCTCCATTGCCCTCCTTTGAGCCACTCATAATTGGGTATATATCATACTGGG
The DNA here is from genome assembly GCF_028583685.1 of Petaurus breviceps papuanus. Lineage (NCBI taxonomy): Eukaryota > Metazoa > Chordata > Mammalia > Diprotodontia > Petauridae > Petaurus > Petaurus breviceps. The sequence goes on along the minus strand of NW_027185698.1, from coordinate 18,632,672 downwards.
GAGGAGTGGCCTGTCCCTCAGCAAGTCTGTCAGTGTCCCCCTAAATACAGCTAATGACCTGTCTAGGGTGTCCTGGAAATGTTCAACAACCAGCCTGGTGTATGTGTGTGTGTGTGTATGTGTGTACATATCACACCCTTTTAAATTTAATATACATTATTAAAATTTTCCCCATTTCTTTTTAATCAACAAAACAACAAATAAAGTTCCTGATTGATAGTGTTTGCTGATTTGTGAGGTGTAAATGATCACACTGAAAATTTCCTGCTTTTAACTTTCCTTCTTCCCTCACAAAACCACAAAGTGGGAGGAGGAGGAGAAGTGCAGCAGTCACCTTCCTTGACCCTGATATGCAGAAAGAAGATGCAGTAGACAGGGCAGGCAACAGCAGCCCTCACCCTGGGAGAGGGTCAGGCATGGGGCAAGGGAAATAGGGGCTAAGGCTTGGCAAAGGAGGAGACAGTTACTGCAGATGCATGGTCAGTTGTGCAAGGATGGGGCTGGGCTAGTGGCAGCTGGGTGGATAATAATAGCTGGCATATATTTAGCTCTTTAAGGTTTATAAAGGGCTTTACATATGTTATCTCATTTGGTCCTCACAACAATCCTGTGATGTAGGTGCTGTTTTTATGGGTGCTTGTTTCACAGAGAAGGAAACTGAGGTTGAGGGACATTAAGTGACTTGCCAAGGTCATAGAGCCAGAAAGTGGATGAACTAAGAGACTGAACTCAAGTGTTTCTGATTCCAAATTTACCCCTTTTCCCCAATGCCACCTAGTTATCAGTGGTTCCTTTGTGTGTACCCCAAGTCTTCAATTGTCTCAGCTCTTTCTCAGCACTCTAGATTTCTTTGAGCCCATGCCCTCTGGGCTGCAATGGTCAATGCCTCTAGCAAAGAAGTGTTGGACATATCTAAGCTATTAAAACTTCTAGAGATATTCTGGAAATCTTCCTTTTTGCAGGCCTTGGATATTGAAAGTTGAGTGTCTGGAAACTGTAGTTTTCAAGAGTAGAAGCCCTAAGCTTGCCTCCAACTTGCTGGGAAACAGTTGTCAAAAACCCTTTGTATTGACATATATTGAGACATGATTGATATTCTGAGGTTTTTCACACCTTTGGTTATTCTCTTCTCCAGGCTACTTAAAAGGTCTAGCTGTTAAGTTAAACTGCTGTACATAACTGTAAACTGCTAACTGCATAAATAGTTACCTGAGATGCAGGTATTTAGAAATGAATTGGTATTTCAGCTTGTTTGCTGAGTCTCTCTAAAGAATATATTATGTGTTGTGTGTCTAAAAAAGATTTTTTTTAATGTACTAATGGAACAAGGAGTAGAGAAATCAGGTTTAAGAGCATTCGGAGCAAAAGTTTGGACCAAACAAGAGAAAGTCCCTCACACATTTGGCTAATGGTTCAGGAAAAAGGAACAGTAACTTTCTTGGCTGGCCTGTCTCCTTTTTATAACTGATGCCAGTGGCAAAATTGACTCTGATCTATCAGTGGGGAGAAAGTAGAACCCTTCTTCTCTGTTCTAGTTACCCTTCAGACTCTTCAGATATTGGTCACTCTGTCCATGACTTGAACTTGTTGAGGGACTTGAATACCTCCAGAAAATGTAAGTTCCTTGAGGAGAAGGACTGCCATGTTTTGTCTTTGTATCCCCAATTCATAGTATAGTACTTGGTACCCAACAGGCACTTAATAAATGCTTGTTGATTAATTGACAGCCGCTCAGTGCTCTCTTACCATTCTCTCACTTACCTTAGGTTTTAATATACAGGTTACGATTTTTATTCTATACCTCTAAGTCTAAAGATAATTCTCCTTGACAGAGAAAACAGAAAGACTGTCTCAGTATCCTTTTTTTTTTGCTTTTTTTTTTGAAGGGCAATTGGGGTTAAGTGACTTGCACAAGGTCACATGGCTAGTTTTTTTGTGTTAAGTGTCTGAGGTCGGATTTGAACTCAGGTCCTCCTGACTCCAGGGCCAGTGCTGTATTCACTGTGCCACCTAGCTGCCCTTTCAGTATCCTTTTAGATATAGAATGAATACATCTATTAATTTGTTTTGATAGTACAAAATAATACTATATATGTATGTGTGTGTGTGTGTGTATAATCTAGTAGGTTCAACAAAAATAATTCCTTCTCATGGAAAATTTTCCTTTGATATTTAAACATCAACCAACTTCATGGAAGTGGGTGGGGTTAAGGATTTGAAACCAAACCACAGTTTAGCCATATTTTTAAAGGACACTTTCTCTAAAACTGAACTTTTAAGGGTTTAATTATCAAAATGTGTCTTTCCATCCTTGGTCCCTTGCCTATTAAATCATCTGACCTGCTAATAATAGCCTGTTTAACAATTAGGGGAAGATGGATGTGTTTTATTTCCCATTTTCAAATTCTAGGAATCTGTCCTGTTTCTGAATTATCTGCAGATGAAGATTAGTCACTGAGGCATCTGTAGGTTGTATAAAGGACATGGCTGTGCACTTTGCTGGCTGGCACATTTATTCTCCCAGGGAAAACTGGCCTGGATGGGCAGGGTTCCTACAGGTGCACAGATCCTTGAGAAGACCAAAATAGCCAGGTTTGAAGTGTGGAGAAAAGAAACCGCACCAATTAAATGTACTTTGGGGGCATTTGTATACTATATTTAATGGTTTCCTGTGTCTTAACAAGCCATGAATAGATCAGTTATTTATATTTACAAAGAATTTAATGTGTGCCAAGTAACACTTTTTATCTTTATCTTTTTTTTTTTTTGCTTAGGAGAACCTGAATGATTATAATGTGATAAAATTTAGCTGCTCCCCAAAATGCATGATTTCACTCAGAAATTGTTCAAAAGGTTTGTTTAATCCATTCATAAGGTCTCCACTCAGGATATGTAGTGAATTTTTCTTTGGTGACTTAAAACAATAGCTTCTATCTTAACAATACCAAAATAAATAAATAAATGAGGGAGGAAGGGGGGAGGGCTATTTATTGCTGGAAGTACATTCCATTTAATTCACACATTGATAATTGTATAGCAAATACCGTCCTTGATTGGGAACAAATAATAGCATCAGTAAGGGCTGAATGAAAGATTCAAGGCTGCCCATAAACACAGGGAAAGAGAAAGAGACAGAGAAAGACAAAGAAAGAAAAAAGATGGACAATTTAAAACAGAAGAAAAAGCTGCTTCCAAGTTGAAGAGAAGGGTATTAACAATGGAAGAGCTTGTAGGATAGTTAGATCTCTTTGATTCCACCCTTTGTGTCCCAAGGGAGAAAAAAAATTAAGTAATTTTGCAGATCTTATCAGCAGACCCTGAAGTAGAAATTAACTAGTGGTGATATTCTCTTACATCCAATCCCCTATGCATTTGCATTCATTTGCATATGAATGCCCAACTAATTGTTTTGAAGTAACAATTAAGAGAACAATAGAGGAAAGAAAAGGGACTTGAGGCAGCCACCGACACCTGGGAGTCTGTATTAAAAAGGCTTTTTACATATCTGAATTTTTTTTAAAGGAGACAAAAGAAATGAAACCTGCACAAAATGTTCTACCAAAAAAAAAAAAAAAAGAGTGGGAAAGCATGTGATCCATCCTTCTCTTTTCCCATAAGATAACACTCAGTCTTTTTCTAAATGAGACCTTCAAAACCAAGATGCCATGTTCTGACCAGAAGTATGGTATGCTGGAAAAAGCTCTACATATAGGGCCAAACACCAATGTTAAATCGTTCCCCTGCCCTTACAAGAAAAGTCACCTAACTTTTTTTGGACTTCAGTATCCATATCTACATCCATATTTATAAAGTTGGGAAACTGGCTAGGAGGTTCTTCTGGTTCCCTCTAGATCTAAGTAATTGGTTTCTATGGCATTTTTATGGGATTATAGAAGGGGAGGGGGCCTAATTTATGGAGCACTGTGCTTTAGATGTCAACTGTGTACTGGTCAAAATGAGAACAGGATTATCAGTTATGGGAACTGGATAGTTAGGATGACTGGAGTGTCCATTTGATAGACATAGATTCTGATGTGAAGCAACAAATAAAATATAATCCATCAAACTACCTTATGGAAGAATGTTTTCCATTTGTTACCAACCAGGAAAATCAGTCAGTTTGGTGGATGGGAAATAGTTCTGGTGGAGAAGCTGGTAGATTTGCCTTCCTTAAATGCCACCACTGCCATTTAGTAATGACTGACATTTTTACAGTATTCTAACATTTGCTAAGCAGTTTACATACTTGCATGCATTCATCTGAGCCTCACAACAACACTGTAATGAAGATACCACAAATGTCATTATCACTGTTTTATAAATAAGGAAACTAAGGTAGAGAGATTACATTGACTTAAACTTGCTAATAAACTTGGTCAGCTAATAAACTTGAGAGGCAGAGATTTGAATTCAGGTGTTTCTCATTCCAAGACCATCATTCTTTGCAGTAAACCATGCTGACTCTGCCATTTTTCTTACTAGCTATGTAGCCTTGAGTAAATTGCTAACATTCTGCTAATGTGTTTCTTTTTTAATCTGTACAACGAAGATCATAATCCCTGTCTTGTTATCCTCACAGAAATCTAAGGATCAAATTTGAGATGGGCCTATGAAAATGGGCTACAAAATGCTAAACAACACTTAGATACTATTTGTATCTTTCCCCTTTCTCTAACCCAAACCAGGGTTTATTAAATGGTCAAAAATCACAAAATCCCATTTACAATCTTTTTTGTTTTTAACCCAATGTCAAAGGTGATAAAGGACTTTGAATTTTTGGATTTTAAAAATTCTTTTTGACAACTCCCTACCAAACATGATTGTTCCTACTCACTGCTTTCTGTAGCCTTCAGAGTTGGAATTTTTATTGCTTGTGCAGATGACAAACCCAAAGTCCAAAGAAATGAAGTGATTTGCCCAGAGAGGGTCAGAATAAAAATGAGAGTACTTGCTTTCAGTCCACTAAAATGAATGGGCAAAGAAAGCCAGCACATTTTTCGGTTGGCCACCAATGCTGAGAACAGTACTGATGAAGCCTCACATTTCAAATGAGTCTCAAGGTTTTTAGGTAAGTTGTGAGCTCTCAGTTAGGACACTAGAGGTCTATAATCCCCCAACTTGATATCAACCCCACTGGCTTTTTGAACACTTTCATTAGAAGCACATATAAGGTCTACTAAAGAGCAAATGGGAAGACTAAAATTCCACCATGATGAGATGCTGGATTAGTTACAAGGATTTGGTAAGTGGTCAGTATGTGCTTAGGTGCTATCAGGTACAAAAAAAATTATGAAACATTACCATTACCCACAGGAAAAGTATGATCTAATTGGTAAGAAAAGAGTGAAACAAAGTGTCATTCAATGTAACAGTATTATGAACAGAGATAAGAAGGGCTAAATTGTAAAAACTGTAAGAGAATGGAATAATTTCTAATAAAAATATAGTTTGGAAAAGAAAGAGAATGAAGTAGAGTGAAGAGAGCCCTGTAACAGGAATAAGAGGACCTAGCTGAAGCCTACTGTCTGCATTTCACTAAATGGATGACTTTGGGCAAGGCATTCCACTTCTCAAGTGCTCAGTTTCTTTTTCAGGAAAAGAATAATGCCTATCCTATTTTTTTTCTTACTGAACTGTTATGAGAATCAAATAAAATATAATACATTGCAAAGTACTATGTAAATCATAAAATTCTATACTACTGTCAGTATAATGGGTATATTTTAAGACTTCATATAGTATACATATTTTTTCACATTATATTTTTGTTATATACATGTACCCACTATCTCCCCCATTGGAATAAAAATTCCTTGCAGGTAGAGATGGTTTTGTTCTTTGTTTTTGTTTCTTCGGTAGCATAATAAATAATATTTTTTATTAAACTTTTTATTAAGTACTTACTTTGTACAAGGTACAAAGAAATGTTTCTTAAAAAGTTTCTGCCCTCAAGGAACTCATATTTTAATGAAGAATACAACATAAATAAATAGGTACATATAAGATATATACAGTTTAGATGGAAGTGATTTCAGATAGGAAGGCACTAGCAGCTGTGGGAGAGAGGACTGAGAAAGGTCTCATTAATAAGATAAGATTTTAGTTGAGACTTGAAGGAATCCAAAGAGATTAAGTGGCAGAAGGGAGGTGGGAAAGCATTATAGGCATGAGCATAGCCAATGAAAAGTCATGGCCTAGGGAAATGGAGGGTCCTATGTGAGGAATAGCAATTTGACAATTCATTGGCTGATTGGCAGCTTGAAGGGCTTCATATTGCACTTTCCCATGATCCTATAGGCCCAAGGGCAAAAAGAGCTAAGCATTTGTGTTATAGAACAAATGTCTACTAAAGATAAAATGCTTTAAGCAGGAATTTCTGATGAAGAAGCAGCCAGAAGAGCAAATGGAGCTTCAGAGTTATGGTAACTACTAGGGACGTAGAACAGGTTGGACAATGCCAGCAGGTTTCTGGTAAAGTAGAATGGAGTTCCCAAGCCAAATAAGAACTGTGGAGTCACAATGGTGGTCAGACAGAGTGCCACAGATCTATATACAGAGGTATCAATAGGTCTAACAGCAAAGAGATAGGAGACAGTCTAAATGTGGATTCCTGGGAAAGAACCCATGGAATGCAGGCAAATAGAGAGATGGTAACTCTGATCTTTGGCATGATTCTCCATGCTACCCAGGCTACTAAGACTTCACTGCTAAGTTTTGTGAAATGTTATTTCCTCTACCCCCTGGGGAATAGTAAATTACCCTAAAGGTGTGAGGGAAGAAGAAGAAAAACAAACGTTCACCAGAAGGTGGGATACAATCCATTTCTTTTTTTAAAAGGGGCCTAAATATTAGTTTTTTTCTCTGTTCTTTATATACATTTATTAAGTCCATTGTACATCTCATATTTTGGCAGATTGATGCTTGTATAGGAAATTAATATCCTCACTCCTAGGGAAAAGCTAGAAACAAGTCAAATTAAGAAATTCCCAAAGAACACCTTTTATAAAAAGCATGAATCAAAGATTATTACTAAAGAGAAGTCTTCAAGATTGAGCCCATTCTCTATGAGCCTGAAGTTTTAACAATGGTCCATAGGCTACCCTTGGCATCATTCGAATAATTGTACATCTGAAGTGAGCAAAGTCTTCATGGAGGAAGTTGGGCTTTTAAGAAACAGTAGAATTTAGGGGTGGCCAGGTGGCTCAGAGAGTAAGAGTACTGGCCCCAGTGTCAGGATGACCTGGGGATCAAATCTGTGCTCTGATACTTAGCACCACACCCAGAAATAACTGGCCATGTAACCTTGAGCAAGTTACTTAACCCTAATTGCTTAAAAAAAAAAAAAAACAGTAGAATTTGTCTAAGGGGAAGAAGAGGTCAGTTACCTACTCTGAGATCCTGTTCACTATATTCCTAACTCGGGATTCCTGAGTTGGACATATAAGGATAAAGAGGCAGGACCAACCCTCCCTATGAACTGAATAGTCTGCACGGCATAGGTAGAAAGATTCAAAGCTTTTCAAAAGACTTCACTGCACAAAAATAGCTCCCCCACGAGCCTTTCATTGTACCAAAAAACCTCACCATTAGACTCATTCCTTTCTATTAAGTTATTGTTTCTGAAAGGTCACTGTTAAAATGAAAATGTTAGAATGAGGAGGAGTAGGGAGAGGTAGGAGTGAGGGAGGGAGAAGAGGGGGAAATGGAAGAGTAGGGAGGGGGTGGTTGTAAAATATTAAGCTGTTAGAAGCATTAACCTTTTAGCACAGATTAATGTATTAGATTAGCTAGCAGAAAATAATAACTGACATTTATGTAGAACTTTATGGTGTATAAAGTACTTCCCTCACAACAACCTGATGAGATAAAACCTCCCAAGAAGCATTTAGTAAGATCCTACTATGTGGCAGGGACGATGCTAAGCACTTTATTAATATTATTTCACTTGATTCTCACAACAGCCCTGAGATGTAGGTACTGTTATTATCATAATCATTTTACAGTTAAAGAAATTCAGGTGGACATAAGTTAAGTTACTTAGGGTTATGCAACTAGTAAGCATCTGAGGACAGGTTTGGTTTTTTTTTTTGCTTTTTGGAGGGCAATTGGGGTTAAGTGACTTGCCCAAGGCCACACAGCTAGTTGTGTGTGTGTGTGTGTGTGTGTGTGTGTGTTAAGTGCCTGAGGCTGGATCCGAACTCAGGTCCTCCTGACTCCAGGGCCAGTGCTCTATTCACTGCGCCACCTAGCCACCCCCTGAGGCCAGTTTTGAACTCAGGTCTTCTTGACTCCAGATTCCACCTATGTACCTCTACATACATTTTTTTCTCCATTTTACAAATGAGAAAACTGAGATTCAGAGATGTTAGTGCCTGGTTCATGGTCACACCTCTAGTTAGCATAAAAATTTAGACTAAAATCCAGGTCTTTTAAAGTTCAAAACCAATGATTTCCTCTATACCAAACCTAGAACCTTGGGAAATAGGAATATAAGATGGATAAGCTTTGAGGAGAAGATGAGGGAGGGAAAAATAGACATTAACCAGAAGTCCCTAGCTCTGTAAAGCCCAATAACACAAGAACAGGGATTCTTGCAGTTAGATGGCACTCTAAGGGCCTAGGGAAATATCTACAGCTGGCTATTATCTCCAGGCTGATTACTATCATATAGCCATGAATGCAAGTTGTTTGCATCATAAAAGAAAGTATGGGAGCATAATTAAGAAGGCAGACAAGGCCAACTTCCATTGACATTATTGTATATCCAAATAGTGAATACTCTATGAATAGCAGAGAGGCCTCACTTTGTTGTTGTTTGTTGATGTTGTTGTTGTTTCTCAGGAGCCATGGAATCACAAAATCTCAGAGTCGGAAGCTATTCTCAAAAGCCTTACTCAACCCATACCTGAACATGAATTTATTCTTCAATATCCAATTCAATTAAACAAATACTTATTGAGTTCTTGTCCAGTGTAACACACTATGCTAGACAGGAAGACTCTGCCTTCAAACATCTTATTTTTTACTTGGAGGGACATAAGGGGTATAGCATATATGTATAGCAAAGTCAAAACAAAGAAATTGGAGGAAGGGAGTGTTGGGGAAATCTAGAAAGGCTTGGTGTAGGAAGTGGTTGGTTCTTGAGATATTCCCCAACAAGTGGTCAGATAGCCTCCACTTGAAGACCACCAGTGATGGGAAACTCAGTACCCTCCAGGGTTTGCTTGTTCTACTTGTAGAAAGCTCTATTTTACTTACACAGAATTAAAATAGGCCTTGATGCAGCTCACACCCATTGCTTTTAGTGTTCTTGTTTGGGGCCAGGCAGAATTTGTCCAATCTCTCATCAATATGACAGCCCTTCAAGGCCTTGCAGATTACTGTTATGCCTCAATTCTCAAGGCTTCATTTCTGTATTAATGTCCATGGTTCCTTCAATAGCTCCTTACATGACATCATCTCAATAAGGCTCAACGAGATTCAGAAATGAAAGTAAACTTAGAGGTTATCTAGTCCAACTCCCATATTTTAGACATAAGGAAACTGAGAGACTAGAAAGTTCTCATCCTACTGGATGCCTTCTGTGGACACACATCAGGATGTTGATGTCTATAATGGCAAGCAAAGAAGTACTTAGTGCCTTGTTTCAGCTATTTAATTATTTAGCACCTTGTTTCAGTTCAAGTTTCTTTTGAGCCTTGCCCATGATTATATCAAGTCTTTGTTAAGAAACAGAACTTGTGAAAACCACAGTGGGAGGGGCTTGCCAAAGACAGGAACAGGAAGGGCATAAGAGGTGGGCAGAACAGGGAAGAGCTAATGACCAGATAAAAAGCTGAGCACAAGCTGGGAGAGAACAGAATTGAGAAAGGGAACACTTGTGATCGTGGCTCTCTGTCTCTTCTATCTGTGTTGATTTTTGTTTATAATGCTTTGTACAGAAGCTGTGGGACCTTACTGGAAGCTCTGCAAAGGATTTTCTTATTGTCTGTTTACAGAAGTCCTGGAGGAAGGTTTCAGAGGTCCTGGGACTATACTGATGATTTGTGTTGAGTTCTCTGACCTTGTTTTTGGGTCTGTAGTGGTTTCACAGGCAGATAGTGAATTGATGATGGTGCCGGCAATGTGAATGAATGTTATTGTAGCTCTGTTAAACTTTGTCTTCCCAGAAACAGAAACTTTGAAGGATTTGAGGTGGATGGGACACTGTGAACTTCAATATGGAACTGAATGAGGAACTGGATGAGGAGCTGAGAGCTGCTCACCTTTGAATACAGGTGACAGTTGGGTAAATTCAGGTAAAAGCTGGGACCATTGAAGAGGAACCATGGAATCTGGGAGCCAGCCTCGAGTCAAGATGGAAAAAACTCTCCTTGGGTGTTTAGTGCTGACTGAGAAGATCATGATTAACTGTGGCCTAGGTGTGGGAGAATTTTGTACTCTGTACCTTGTACCTCTTAAGGATGATTGAGTTAAGGATGATTGGAAACTAATCTCCAATCAAGAAGAAAGAAGACTTTTTAACTGAGAGATTGAGACAATGTGAATTAGGGGTGGAGAACTTTGACCTCTGTACTTTGTATGCCTTAATGAGGCTTGCTCCTTAAAGATGATTGAGTTAAGGACTTACTGAATGTTATCTTTTGTTTAAAACTATGTGGCCACTTTGATGAAAACTATGTGGCCACTTTAGAGATAATGTGTTATGTTATACCATTGTGAATGCTGTACTTTGGTTTCAGTGAATGTTCTCCTTTAGTTTACTATTGAATAAATAGAGAGTTCACTATACTATGTAATCAGAACCTTAAAGCTGCCCACAGCAGCAATCCTCTGGAAAGCTACTCTTGTTTGGCTTTACAATGTCTTTCCAAAAATTTTAGTGGTGGAACTGAATTCAATCTTCCAGTTATGGTTTGAATGAATAGAGGACTGGTTGACTGATAAAAGGTTGAGTGGGGCTGTAAACATTTTGGGATAGTTTGGAAAGCCTTTTTGAATGTGTTGAGGAAAGACATCAGCAAGTATGAGATAGCCCTTACCTATAGGAAAACAGAAGTAGCATGCAGTACTGGAAATATCACTGGGAGTGGGAGTAATAAATAGATAGAAAGTAGAGAAACAGAAAAATGAATGACTCAGGCCTTTAAACAGTGAGAAAATTAGGGTAAGGCAACCAGAATTTTACCTTAGGATGACAATATAAATGGGTGCATGTTCTCCTGGGATATGTTTTTCTCCTAACTGGGTATACTTCTACTAGCGCCAGTCTCATTATTTGCCAGACTATAATATGTGTGACCTCTTCCAGACTCATTATGCTACCTACCCTCAAGGGTCTTGTATTCATGACACCTTTCTCTCAACACCTGTCTTCCCTTCCAACCCTCATAAGCATTGAGGAATAGCTAACCACTCACTCTCAACACCTGGGCATTCTATATAATTAGGCACATGGCCATCCTCTCCAAAACCCTAGATCAGTTTTTTATTTTGCTTTGTTTTTGTTTTTGCCCAATGATAAAAAAAAATCTAGGCCTAGCTTTTTTAAAAAGCAAATAAAGACTCCAACTAGTGGTTATGTATAACTTGCTAAATGTTAAAAAATCAAACTCATTATCACTTACCCAAAACACTCCCCTCTTCCTAACTTCCATGTTATTGCCTAGAGTACCACCATTCTCTTACTCCCCCAAGCTCACTACCTGAATGTCATCCTCCATTCCTCACTCTCTCTTGATCATGCCATATCTAATCAGTTACCAAATCATGTCATTTCTACCTTTCCAACATCTCTCATATGTTTCCCCTTCTCTCCTCGAACAATGTCACCACCTTGGTGCAGACTCTCATCCCCTCATTGTTGCAATAGACAGCTAATTGGTCTCCTTGCCTCAAGTATCCCTCCAGTCTACTCTTCACTTAGCTGTCAAACTGATCTTCCCAAAGTGCAGATCTGACAATGCCATCCTCTCTATTCAATAAACTCCAATGCTTCCTATCACCTCCAGAATCAAATAGAATGCCCCCTATTTGGCTTTTAAGCCTTTATAACCTGGTCCCTTCCTAATTTTCCAGTCTTCTTATATATTACTCTCATCCATATATTCTTCAATCCAGTGGTGGTGTCCTCCTTGCTGTTCTTTGAGTTAGATATTCCATCTCTGGACAGCTAAGTGGTTTAGTGAATAGAGCACTGGACCTGAAGTCAGGAGGACCTGAGTTCAAATCCAGCCTCAGACACTTAACATAAAACTAGTCATGTGACCTTGTGCAAGTCACTTAAGCCTAATTGCCCTACTCCAAAAAAAAAAAAAAAGAATTCTATCACCTGCCTTTGGGCATTTTCACTGGTTATACTCTTTGCCCAGTACTCTCTCCTTCCTCATCTCTACTTCCTGATTTCTTTAAGTCAGTCTAAGGCTTACTGTCTACAAGAAGTTTTCCCAATCCTCTTTAATTTTAGTTCCTTCCCTTTTCATTCCTTCTGTCTGCCTGTCTGTCTTGTCTGTCACTCTCTCTCTATGTGCATATAAGTGTATTCATATATATATATGTATATATATATATATATATACACACACACATTATAAAGGTTTTAACATAATTGTTCATGTTGTTTCACCCATTAGAATGTGAGCTCCTTAAGAGCAGGGGCTATTTGTTTTTCTTTCTTTGTATCCCTAGCACTGAGCACAGTGCTTGACATATAGTAGGTATATAGTAGGCAATTTGACCTATAGTAGGCACTTAATAAAAGCTTATTAATTTGATTTTATTTGATTATATGTCATATATCAACCTTTCCTGCTATATCCAACCAGAATACTATATAATTATATACTATATTTTCCATGCTATATTACTATATATAATAATTTATTCAGCAAGAATACTAACATTTTCAATAGTAGTATGTGTTCTTACAAATGCAAACTCAAAATAATGTACAATCATTGTGTCTATTCTGTATTTCTCTTAGTTTGTTTTTCTTAGAAAAGAATGATAGAAATGTTCCAAGACTTGGTACCATGTTTATACACAGACAACAACTATGACTTTTTTTATCTTTATATCTTTGCTCTCAGAAGGTATTTAATTAATGTTTGGATTTAATTGAAATAAATTTCTTGATTTATTACAAACTGACCTTTGCAACAATTAAGACTTGAAATTATATTTATTTGCAGAGACCCAATAGGTAGTTCATGTATCTCCATTCTAATATAGAAAGTAAACCTATCACTTTGGTTACTTAACACTTAAAAAATCAAAGTCAGAAAGAGTGGCTAGACCAGATGAACTATAGTCTGATGAAATTCATGTTAGATTCAAAGCAATCTTGAAATCATTGATGAACTATTTTATCAGACATGAGGAAGGGAGCTAATAAAAAAAAGAGAACATCCACAGATAATATTATCACAAAAGATCCAGATTTAAAAAAAAAGTTAATAACAAATTTCCTACATGTTTCCTTTCTTATCTTCATAAAATCTTTTTGGAAATGGTCTATATATAAACTAAAGGTATCCTTGATGAATGCATGTAGAGGAAAGATTTTCCCATGAGTCTATTTTCTACAATAGAGCACATCTTGGCAGTCATAAAATTGACTGAAAGACACAGAAGTCATTCTCTGTTTAGTATTTATTGATTTTGTTAAATGTTTGATCTAGTTGTACAAAATGTAGTCTTAAAGCTTTTCTCTGAGAATGTCATTTATATGTCCAGATAATGTAAAATTACCTGATAAATGCAAAGAACCCATTTTGTTCAACAACCCTCTGGATAATTAATATCAAATAAGGCAGGATAATAATAATAACTATTATTATTATTGTTGTTGTTGTTATATAGTCTTTTAATGTTTGCAAAGCAGTTTACATATGTTATCTCATCTGATCCTCATGAAAAACTTGAGAGGTAGGGTGCTATTATTGTCCCTGTTTTACAGATGAAGAAACAAACTCAGGGAGATTCAATGAAGGGCCTAGAGTTACTTATCTAACCTATCAGAGTGAAAATTTGAACTCTGGTCTTCCTGACTCCAAGTCTATTACTCTATACTCTATATATCTTAGTATAAAAGAGAAAGAACTATGCTCATCAAAAAGGTTCATAACGCTAAATAATATTACTAAATTTGGAGGCAGAGAACCTGAGTACATTGGCTCTATCATGTACCATATATATTACTTTGGGCAAGTTACTTGATCAACCTGGGGTCTCAGCTATCCAAAAGGAAAATAAGAGGATTGGATTAAATAGCCTCTAAGATTTCTTCTAGCTTAGAATTATGGTAGGCATCATGAAAGGGTGTAATGCCATACCAAGGAAAGGCAACTTCCCAAGGTTCAGAATACCAGCATAGGTGCTCTCCATTTTATTCAGTGACAAACCAAGAACAGAGAAGGTCAAAACATGACATCATTCAAAATACAGCATTTACTAAGTGTGATTAAATAATCTCCAAGTACTACCCCACCCCAGGACCTTCCAATCATTCAATCAATTACAAAGTCCCTGTTCTAAATACTACTCCACCCCTAGGCTGTACCTTCATTTAGTCCACCACAAAGTCCCTCTTCTCAAATGGAGATTAGTTTCCAAACATAAGTAAAGTACATTCATTTGTTCAACCATAGAACACAAAAAGGTCAAAAGTTCCCCACCCCTGGATCACAATTGAATCTACCCTAGAGTTAACATCAAGTTTAAGCACAGCACTTAATACCCAAATGGAGGTCTTTTCTTCATCTTGACAAGAGGCAAGTTCTCAGCAATCTTAGTTCCTGGGGAGACAAGGCTTAGCAAGGCCACAAGATACATTGCCAGTCCCTTCATTAATTCATCCTCTGTCTGTAGAACAGTCCTAGAACCCCTGAAAACATTAGCAAAACCCTCTTCCAGGATTTCTGTAAACATACAAGAAAATCCTTCTTCAGAGCTTCTGAACCAACAGAAAGGTTCCCAGACCCTTGCAACAACAGCACTGCCCTTCACCAGTGGACAGTATTCACTCTCTGTCTGCAGGACAGTCTCAGTAGCTCTGAACCAACAGAAGGGTTCCCAGACCCCTGCAACAACAGCACTGTCCTTCACCAGTGGACAGTATTCACTCTCTGTCTGCAGGACAGTCTCAGGGCTTCTTAACCAAAAGCCAGGTTCCAGGACTTCTTCAACAACAGGATTGTCTTTCACCAGTGGACAAATCTGGCAAAACAACATCAAAACAGACAGACAAAGTACCAGCAAAACAGCCATGTCTCCTCAGTCCTTGGCAGCTCAGGGGGCAGGTCTCAAAAGTCCAGGGCAATTCAAAGTGGCCCCCAGCAATCCTTCTCTGTCTCTCTCTCTGCCTCCACGAGGTGCTGCTTCCAAAAAGTTCTTCTGCCTCTCTCTTGTCTCTCCAAATCTACGTCACCAGCTCCTCCCAGTTCAGGACTCTCTTTTCAAGTCAACAAGTCCATCCCACAGGTGGGATTAACAAGCTCTGGGTTTTAACACAATCAATTTGAAAAACCAAGCCAATACAGGGGAATCTTTAAATTCCATTACCATCACAAAGGGTCAAATAAAGATTACCTTTAAATATTCCTATTTCTAGATAGTGTTGTGCTGATTGACTACATCAAGTATCTGAATACCACAAGGGTTCTTCATTGAGGTCCATGATTGCTCAAGAGAAATAAGCCTGACAATCCTTAATAGAAAACCCAAATGGATCAAAAATACCTATTGCCATTCTTTCAGCATGCTGTTGGATGATCATTCCGCTGAATCTCCCCATCCAATATCTCAACACATATATCTGATACAGCCACTATACATAAAATAAATATTCAGTTCCAGAATTGAATAATAGGAAGGCAGTAGGCTAGAATACATTTGGGAAACCAGACCTGCTTTTAATCATCTCAAGTCTGACAAAAAACTCCATCTTGTTCATTAACAAGAATGTTCTCCTGGCCATGCTGTTTGGTATCAAATTTTTGAAAACTACAGTATCTGGAGAATAAATTTCCAGGTTGCCTAAGGGAAATGGAAAAATATACAGTTGACCCAAGTAGGCTATATAATATTTACTTTTTTAAAAAAGAAGAAATACATTTATTTACTTTTAATATGCATTTATTATTTCTCCCTACCATAATAAATATTAAATTTAACAATAAAATAAATAAAATAAAATCCCCCAAAATATGCATATTCTAGCTAAAGTTCCACATTGGTCATGCCCCCAAATATCTTCCTCATTCTTCATTTTAATTCCATTGTCTACCTCTCTGGCAGCAGGTAGGTAGTGTGCTTTGTGTTTGCTATTATTAATATGAGTTCTAAAATCTTCTAAAGCTGTTTTTATTTTTGATGCTGTTGTTATCATATAAATTGTTCTCCTAGTTCTTCTTCATAGAGAACATCCCAGTCTCACCCAACTGTCCATATTGTCATTTCTTGTATGGTGCAATAGTATTTCATTATATTTATATACCATATGGCATAATGATATTCTGTTACATTCACATACAATAATTTAGCCATTCCTCAATAGGTAGGTACGTATCCCCTTTAGTTTCTAGTTTTAGGGCTACTATGAAAAGAACTGTTATAGATAATTTGTTCATATGAACCATTTTTTGCTTTCTTTTATCTCTTTAAGATACAGCCAAAATAGCGGAATAGCTGAGTTGAAACGCATGGACACTTTTGTGACTTTGGCAATATGGTTCCGAATTGTGTAGCATATTTCCAATGATCACCTGCCTACATACAAGAAATAATATAAGAGATTTCATCTAGAAAATATGTAATTGGCAACAGAAATGGGCTGGTCATGTAGCAATAACAGGTATAATAGGTAGATAGCCCAGATGTGACACTGGGACCCACAATATGTCTGCATTCCTCAATGAAGACCTTTAGCATGTTAGGTGGCTCTTTCATAGAGTATCAATGGGACATCAAAGACAACAAGCAAAGAATATGAGAAGACCTAAAGGGTTTACATTCTATATCAATAGAGGGACTTCCTGCATTAGTGAAGTCCCAAATTCACCATATTTTGAAGTAAAATAATTAGAGAACTGAGGCATTGTAATAGAATGAATTAGGTGCTAGACCAGGAGGTAGGAAGACCTGTACTCAGA
Organism: Petaurus breviceps papuanus; assembly: GCF_028583685.1. NCBI lineage: Eukaryota > Metazoa > Chordata > Mammalia > Diprotodontia > Petauridae > Petaurus > Petaurus breviceps. Next base: position 18,615,522 of record NW_027185698.1, on the reverse strand, counting down.
AGTGTGTTGGAGCAAACTCCAAAGGGTTTTCAAGAGATTATGGTTAAATTTGCAATGTGAACATTTACACTTTGGAAATGGACAAACACTATAAATCAGGGCTTAAATTACTTTTTTTAATTGTCTCAATTTAAGAAAGTGCTGGAGAAAATGTTAGAGATGCAGATTAAACTTAAAAGTGTATCCTGCTACATTTCCCACCCTACCCCCCAAACTAGTTATTAAACATTTCCCAACACATCCCTGCCTTTATTCAAATCACACCTCTGACATTTTGCATCTGTATCACCAACAAAGATATGTGCCTTAACTTCCCAGTCCCTCCAGGCAACTTTATAAGACCATTAGTTTCAGACAAGATGTTGATTTGCATCAATGGAGAGGTTATCTACAACAGAAATTCCTTATACCAACAATATCACAGGACCAGACCAAAAAGAAAAATAGAGAGAAAATAATATGTTATCCTCTCCCTCTCTCTATCTCTCTCTCTCTCTCTCTCTCTCTCTCTCTCTCTCTCTCTCTCTCT